>NC_139664.1:19407523-19437523 GCF_951799395.1 Argentina silus
GTCCGGATTTAACCATGTCAGCAGAATCTCCACCCAATTTTGTCATGTGATGTCACTGGGCCATGCACTAGAGACAAAGGATGTGACTTCACTTTATCAACCCATTTTCTCACTGGGCTAGAAATAGGATGCTTACCCTTTGACTGTTTGGTTCAAGAAATTGTGGCAATTATTTGGTTTTCAGTAGCAGTGGTTGTGTCGCCTTGCCAAATTCACATTACACTAAGACACATTGTTTAGAGTTTTACCCCTGCTTGTAGAAACCTCTGATATTCTAAGCTCTTTAAGTTTCCTGTAAAGCTTTTTTAGTTTTTTTCAATGGAATAGACCACCTTGCGACCCAATGAAGGCTTAGGTTACAAATAACGGTTCTAATTGGTACAACAAAATGGCTCACAACCTGCATGTTTTCATTTGAACATCCCACTGCAAGAATTCCTATTTTATCAAAATACATAATGTAGCTACTTGTTTTCTGTGAAGCTTGTTATACCATTGATAAGTTGGTTAAAGCAAGCCATGCTCTGAAGCATGCAATTTCAAAATCGCCAGACAAAATATTATTCATGTAGGCTAAATAAGCCTACCTATTACTGCACAGTTCAGACATTCCAA
This sequence comes from Argentina silus, assembly GCF_951799395.1. Classification (NCBI taxonomy): domain Eukaryota; kingdom Metazoa; phylum Chordata; class Actinopteri; order Argentiniformes; family Argentinidae; genus Argentina; species Argentina silus. The sequence continues at coordinate 19,408,139 of NC_139664.1, forward strand.
GAGTGCAAAGCAATGTGTTTGAGGGAATCCATTTTTGATGGATTCCCTCAAAAAGAGGGAATCCATCAAGATTTGTTGAGACTGTGTTCAGATGGCAGATTCAAAAAAATGTTCCCCTTTTACTTAGGCTTCTCTTCCTAGTTCATGAGCCCAGGTATGAAAGGGACGTCTTCAAGTATGGTCCTCTTTTATAGTACAGAGGTAGGCTTATAGGCGGACCTATAAGACTGCTATTTTTTCTTGTCTTGTTTCCCGCCTTTTCCACAGGCGTCCGTTGCCTCGCGGCTGCTCGTGCTTCTTCTGTGCGCACTCCCCTCCCACGCGCAGGACGAGTACTCCGGTTACCACTCAGGTGAGCGGTAGGGGAAACCCCGCTGCGTTGCCGTTACTGTATTAAATGACATATTTTCATTAAAGTGTCCCGCTGTTAATTGATTTCAAATGTATAAATGAAACTCGTGACCACAATGAACAAGGTAAAATATAATTACTTTACCTACTAGCCCATATATTGATTAACATTATTGCATTGTATAACAAGGAAGCTCAAAACAGGGATAGACCTATGTTGTGACCACAACAAACAAGGTAAAAAGAGAATTTATGTAGGCTTATGTAAGCCGTTTTGCATCAATGAAGCTCAATGATTTTTGATGAACATTTTCATTTTCATTCATTTGATTAACCTTATCAATTGTAGGTGATGAACACACCTATGAGGGCTCCTTGGTTGACAACTATGACCATTCAGGATATCCACACCCAGGTAATTGACCCTCTGGTTCAGTTGTGACTGTGGTTAGTTTTAATTTTGTCTCTTAGAAATATACGTCTTCATTTAAGGTCAGCGACATTTGCCTTTTGCCTCAGATGTCACCTAGCCTAATATGTAAGCACTAAACTGAACCTAATTAAACAAATCAGATCCACTTTGACCAAGCCAATTAACTCTCCACTTGGTGTAATGGATAAAAGGTATTGTATAGTATACAAGTTGACTTAATTAATGTAATCATCCACATAACCTATGGACATTCCAGGAAATCAGCATTAATATTTCAAATATATTTTGAAGCTATCAATCTTTTTTTTCCACAAATCCTCAAATGATAAAAAAAACTAAAAACAAACAATGGATTATTAGGTGCTTAGATCTTGGGTTATGATAAGGCCTTTATAAGACATGTTCTTCAAAAACAAATTGGGTATTTATCCTACATTTTACTTACCAATGAGCAGCAGGAAATCTTACAGATTGCACCGTAAGTGCCTGCCAGGAATGGAAATCTACCATATGAATACAAACCGCAGCTACTCCCATTACAGTTTATCTCATCTCTGACAAATTAACCCAATTAGTGTGCAGAAAAAGACTCCTCTCTCCAACTCTGTCATGACCCCCTCCCTCCCTCCCACACCCTATCCCCCCTGACAGTGGAGTACCCCCCAGAGCCCACCCACAGCTATGACGAGCAGCAGCCAGAATCGGGTTACGATTCCTACGTGCCCTACGCGCCCGCGCCCGCCCCCACCCGGGTGACCATGATCACGGAGGACTCCTACCCCTACACCACCACCACAGAGTCCTACGACTACGCCAAGGAGGTGACCACCATGACCACACAGGTAAAGGGAATGAGTGCTGGGATTTCCTGGTGAAGTAGTTTTGTGTTTGGTAATGCCCACCATGTCATGTTAATGTGTGTCATGTGATATCAATGTCATATTATGTGATCTGTGCTGACCAATTCCAATTTTATTCCAATGAAATAAATTATACCTAGACTCATCTCTGCCATCCAACCGCTTTATTTTTGATTATATAATTGCCCTAAAGGACGGCTTAGCTAATGCAGCACTGATTATATTATTTGTATTATATTATTTGTATCCTCTTATTGCAGGTGCCATATGAGTACCCTGAGGAGTCCTACTATGAGGAGTCTCTCCCAGCCCCTGGTGGCGACGCTACTCTCGGGGAGGAGGGGCCCACAGAGTGTGACTGTGAGCCAGGAGAGCCAGGGTTCGCTGGGTTCGCTGGGCCCAAGGTAGACCCTCCATTACCATCAATAGAACATCGTACCACTTTCATTCTAGTTTATACATCAATTTGGTTGAGTAGCTATACTTTACATTTTGTCTGTCTGCTCATCTGTCTGTTTGTCTCTCTCTGACTACCTCTGACTGACTCACTGACTGACTGACTGACTGAATTGATTTCCTGTCTGTCCTGTCCATCTAGGGAGGTAGAGGACTTCAAGGGAAACAAGGCTTCCCAGGGGTTCAAGGAAGGGAGGTGAGTGTGAATTACTTACTAAATACAAAATATTACTAAAATATTGTACTTTTTCTAAGTTGCTCTGTAATTTTTAGATGTTATTGATGACTTATTGTCCATCTATCCATATCCACTTGTTACAATGAATTTCCAAATTTAGGGATTTGTTAGATGCCAAACCAATGATCAGCATCAGTGAAACTAAATCTAGTAGAATCAATGGAATTCTGTAGAGTTTGAGGAGGGATACCCTTCTGTGTTGCTAAATGCTAAGATAAGTGTTGCGCCATGATGTCTCCAGGGGTACAAAGGATTCAAAGGGGTTCGAGGAAGAGGAGGAGACACTGGTCCTGAGGTGAGGAAATGGTGTTGAAAAACGTTTCCACAACCACCCAAGGTAACACACATCCTGACAAGTGGCTCAGATCGTCACAACACAACACATGTCCTTTCTGAAGAGTTTGGCTGCTGATATATAATATACACTTGTATAGTCCACCAGTTCAGATGTATCAGGGTGTAAGAAACTGTTAGCCCTGGGGGTGGTTGCTCTCCTACAGGGGACAGCTCATCAGCATGTGATGGGATGGTATATCCTTGGCCCTGGTACCGTGTGGGATATCATACACCATACCGGAGGCAGGATGATTAGATATGATTAGATTGTACTTAATTGTCTGCTTGCAAAGACATTTGTTTTGCCTCAGATGCTCCAACAAGGTAAAAACATAGTAAAAAGCACAATGCCGTTGGGGCCCCTAGTACTTTGGTGGTACTCCTCATGGAGGACATGTGAGAGGATGGATGAGGGTGTACTGATGGGTTTATTGCCTTATGGATAGCACCTGTACATACATGTGGTCTCCTGTCATGCCCCTGCCATATTCCCAACCAACCATCCTACCAACCATGCCGACACCATCCACTCATTAAAAAGGCATTATGAACACAAAACTGTGATCAGCTGTGATTTTTTCCCATTGAGTTCTGTCTACACATGTCGCAATGGGACAGTTTTTCAACAACAAGCTAGTCTTGTGAGATGCACACGAGACCTGGCACACACAGCAGCATTTTCACACACCACATACAGGTTGCACAATCTAATGCATTACGCAATACTCATGACAATCTCATGACAAAACATATTGAACTTGACCCCAACAGATGTTTTGACCTTTGACCTTTTCCATCTGCAGGGTGACTCAGGGCCTGATGGGGAGGAAGGCAACTCTGGTTTCTCTGGATCGATGGTTAGTGGGAGGCTTCATGAGGAGTCCTGGATCTAATACATCTCTGATTTCTCTTTTCTCTTTCTTGAATGACATTACAACTGCACAATGTACAATATGCAATACAATATAATATAGTTCAATTGAATACAGTAAATGAAAAATTGTTTAATGAAATTAAATATGATATAGAATACAATTGTACAATGTACACTATGCGGAATATACATACCACAAAATAGTGGACAAAGAGATGGCTAATCTCCTCTGGTCTGATCTAAATGGCTGATCTGCTCTGGTCTGTATCAGTTACAGTATGATGACCACTAGATGGCGATCTGTACTAAAAAACAATGTGGATATTGAGAATGCAACTGTAGTTGAGATGAGAGGCAGAGTGAGCTATATGAATATGATGGTAGAACTACAGTACCAAATGAACGCCTCATATTCTAACAGGGTCATAGGTCATGGTTGTAAAGGCTTGAGGTGATGTAGCTTTACAGCTAGGAAGTATGGGCTACGGAGTTGTTTCTTGGTAGGGCCAGTCTATTTTATTCCCTCACATTTTCCCTTTTTTTTTTCTCTCCAACAGGGTGTGCCTGGGATTCCTGGGGATCCTGGTGAGACTGGGGTGCCAGGACTGAAGGTAAAGACCAACAGGACACCATACTAAATCAGTCTCACTAGAGAAAAGCGATGAAAAAAAATGGTACTCTGCACATAATCCCCTCTAAAAAAAAATCTGTGACACACCACAATGAACCATTATGACAAAACAAAGAAATAGTATGACACCAAAGAATACACAGAATTCCCCAATGCGAAACACCTCCTAAAGTTTGACCTGTAGATAAAGAACCACTGCACACTTATGCACTAAGACCACATTATTTGATTTGGGATACTTATAAGAACATTGCTAACATTGCCTTGTTCCTTATTCCTTATCTGTCTCAATAAAGTATAAAGAATATATAAAAGAATAATAATTCAGAATAAAAGAACAAAAAGAAATGCCCTACACAAACACAGTCACAACAACTCTGTCCACAAATTCACAAATTGTTCCTGGAGGAAGATTCTTTCATGGCTTATGGTGTTCCATGTTCCTCTCGTGTTCCTTTTCATCACCAGGGTGACATCGGTATGGAGGGACCACGCGGAGGAGTGGGCCTGCCAGGGGAGAGTGTGAGTATTGACTGTGTCCATTTGATTGATGCCTCACGAATGATGCCCACTGGTGCTCTTCGGTCTGTGTGAATGGTTCTCAAAGCTAGAATCATACTGTATGACCCTTAGTATCCTCTCTAACCCTTAGTATATTCTATGTCCCTGAATATCCTATATGACCTATAACCTCCTCTATATCACGTTTCCTTGCTCAGTTATAGGGTCAGATGAGGAAATTTTATTAACTCTTATCTGCCTGTTGTATTAGTACAACTAAATCCGTTTTAGTTTTTTTTGGGCAATATTACAGCACTATTTGGTTCGATTTGAATACAATTTGAATCCAAACTCAAAGTAGGGATGGATGGGAATTCTGGGAATTCACTCTCTCCACAGATTTCCATCAGGCCCTACTCATCTTTGGTTGTTTGTGTTCTCTTAGGGTCGGGCCGGTAAGGCGGGACCCCCAGGACCTGATGGAACTGAAGGTATCAAGGTAAACATGATTGCCACCACACACTGTCCACATGACTCATCACTCCATATTCAGCTCCTCACAGCATACAGCATCAAGCAGAGCAGACGTTCTGACCTGTGTAGGGTATTGAAAGCAGTACAGCCCTATAGAAAGCAGGTCTTTAGAAATAGGGTTATGGTCTTATGTCAAGCAAAGTATAGGTTATGAAGCTCACATACAGTCAATGTCATAAAGGCCATAGTTATATTATGTTAAGCAGACTTTAGAATGTGAAAGCCTCACATGGATGTTACCATTGGTGACCCTGGTCTATGATGACTAGGTTATGTAGGTTACTATATCAAATTAATTGATGATGGATTACCAAGGACAAGTCATTCTAGACCATCTTGGTGAATATCAAGAGTTGAACTGTTTCCAATCTTTTTCTAACCTTTTCCCAACCATTTCCCAACCTTTCTCTACAGGGATCAACTGGAAAAGAGGGGAAACTGGGCCTTGAGGGAGCAGAAGGGGAGAAGGTAGGCTTTTCATTCATGACCTACCTCCCTTTGTGATCAAGGTTGAACCACAGTTGGCGAAATAATACACAACACAAATGTTTCATCAGTCGTTATTTCCTTGCTTATAATATCTCCTTTCTCCACTTTATCTCCCTAGGGTCAGATTGGGGCACCTGGGTTCTCAGGGGACCATGGGGAGCAGGGCTACAACGTAAGATATACCTCCATCTTTCTCTCAATCCATCCTTTTTTCCATCCATCATTTGTGGCATTTGTCTAAACCACCCTCAATTTCTTCATCCTTCGTCCCATTTTTGCTGTCCTCTTGCTTCTGTGACCTGCCTCTTTCCCCCTTTGCATCTGTCCATACATGCCATACACATCCTCCATCTAACCCTCTCTTCTTGTCCATTTTTAAATCTGTCTACCCCTCTCTCCATCCATCTGTCTAATTCTGCCATAAAGCTGTCTATCAGGGGAGGCTGGTGGAGGCGAGTTCATTCCATTCCATGCATTACAATCAGCTCGTCCTTTGATTTTTACCTTCACCAGCTTCCCCTGGTGTCTATCCATTGATCTGTCCCCTGCACAGGTGGAGACCATCAACCAAACCTATTATTGAAAACTATACTTTACTTTTTCTGTTTTTCACAGGGTTATCCTGGAGAAACAGGAGGCAGAGGAAAGTTTGGTCCTAAGGTAGGAACTCACTCAAAAGTTACTGTATGTTGAGGCTGCTACAGTATGTGGAGCAACCTGGGTACTTTTTGTGAAAACCACCACCGCTCGTTGTATGAGCTGTTTTTCTCTGGTTGTTAGATTGGCCAAATGGATTGGCCCCTGTTTATTGAGTAGTACCCTTTCTTTTTCAATGTGATTAAGATATGTCAAGTACAGTAGGTTGAAATGAGTCATTGGGCTGTTCAACTCTACTCTTTGGTCATTTTGATAGCATCTGTTACACATGGTAGATACCTTTAATAGTGATAATAACTACATTGGTCTCTTAACTCCAACCTGCTTATCCTCTCTTCTCTCCATCTCTACCTCCCCCCTCTTCCTTTCTCTCTCTCTCTCTCTCTCTCTCTCTCTCTCTCTCTCTCTCTCTCTCTCTCTCTCTCTCTCTCTCTCTCTCTCTCTCTCTCTCCCTCTCTCTCCATCCTTCCCCTCCTCTCACTCAGGGTGACCCAGGCCCAGGGGGCATTCCAGGCAGTGATGGGGAGCCTGGAGAGGATGTGAGTAGTAACTCTGTGACAATAAAGTTGGTTATGAATTAGAAATTCATAAATCATGTTGAGTCATTAAGATTCCCCCTGACAAACAGACTCACCACTATTTATTTCCCAGGGTCCTCTGGGAGTTCCTGGGGTGATCGGCATTCCTGGAGCGTTTGGAGTCAAGGTAAAGTGATGGAGAATTGCATGATTGATGTATGATTGATCTGCTTTGCCCTTTGTGTGCAGTTTTTCTTTTGTTGTCAAAATATTGATGTGAGTAAACAAGCTCTTAAACTAGTAAACAAACATAAACAAACAATTCACTTATGTCCAGCTCGCATTTTAAAGCTGAGTTTGTCAGCCTCCCATTGATGACATCCCAAAAATATCATTACTTTGTGCACTAAAACCTCATAGATAGAGGTTCTCATAGCAATCTTAGATGTACATTCTGGAATAGTCTCATGGTTATGCGTTTTGATCATGAGAAGTAAATCTAATCTTGGAATTAGGATATCTATGAGGCTGTGTGCAAACTGATGATATTTTGAGACCATATAGTATCAATGGAGAACATTTTAATTATCAAATGTATTATGATGAAATACTTGTTCATTACTGGCCAATCCTCTCTCCTAGGGAATGAGAGGCGATCGTGGTGTGAGGGGGCCTATCGGGAGAGTAGGAGCTGGGGTAAGTAACACATTATAACCGCACTATGAAGCGTTATAAGGTCAACCAATGTGTTTAGTGTACACAACAAACGACAGACTACACTACTGTAGTTTGCAGACTGGATCACTTCCCTTTTCCTTTTTTACTGTACATTCCCCTCAGTGGTGTTATTGATCACATTTAAATGCCATGCATGTGTGGTTTCGTGTGGGTGGACAGACTTTGGTGAGTCAAGCATTACTCAAAATGACATTCAAAACAGGGAAGGAGACATTTAAAACAAGGAAGGGGAAATCCCTGAAAGGCAAGGTCTTAGTGGCAGAATAAAACACAGAAAGTCAAGCTTCAAGTAAGAAATATATGTTGAAAAAAAATTATAACATCTTTCTGTAACAATCAAATGTCTGGTAACAACTCTAGGAAGAATTCATCTTTGTAGTGTATAGTGTTCACACTTTACTCTCCTTTATAGTAAAGTGATAGTGATCAGTGTCTTTGCCAGCATAGTCGAAAACATATTGTAATGATAAAACTGTTGATATCACGTGGGAATCATACCTCTCATATGTATATCTTTGTTTTAGTTTACCGTAATGTGCTATGAAAGTATGCTCTGTGTCAACATTTTGTACTGTATTAAGTCAATGTAGATCATATAAAATGTTGTTTTTTATTGACACCAATGAATGATTTACATGTATGTGTATATTTGTGTATACTGTATATACAGTATATGTGTGTCTGTGTGTGTTTGCAGTTGATTATCTGTGTGTTTCATATATCATAGGGGCCTCAGGGAGAGAGAGGAGATGGGGGCATACCAGGAAAACCAGGACCCAAAGGCCTGCAAGGCCAGCTTGTGCGTACACAGCATCACCCAAACATTGTCATTACCACAATAATCATTACAGATTCATCGCTCTACATAAATATAGCTCTCATTTCTAATTAAGTCACTACAGAAACATTAATTATTATCACTAAGGGAGCCATCATACGTGTATGACATTATTGTGCAATGATGTAATTGTTGACAATGCTCTCTTTCTAGGGGGCTAAAGGGGAGACAGGACTCGATGGTGAAACGGTAACCTTGGATTTATGATTTTCCGATATTTGATGATATCAGATATTCAGTATGTATACTCAAATATTCAGTTACTCATTCTCATCTAACACTCAAGCATAGACACACGTACAATACAAAAGGAGTGTGAGAAGAGGAGAAACACACACCAGCTGTTCATTTCATCCTCATGATGCCTCATGATGAAATCGGGGAGGGGACTATGGATCGGTCTCTGTCCGTTTGGATGTCACACACTTTATTTCCAACACCACTGGCCCAATTCTGATGAAACTTGGATGGATGATGCATCTTGCCATAGAGATTGTTTAGGGGTTTTGAGGTGATGCTGTTTCATTTTATGATGGTGCACCTAAAGTGATATGTTGTTATCATTAAAATTTCTAAATAAGGTGCAAAGAGGAGAGCGCACCACAGACCGCACCTTTTGGCCAATTGACTGTTTTCAAACAATATTGTCAAATCCTTGGAAATGAATCAAATAAGCACTACAAGCTACAGTAACCTTCCAGCCTACCTCAAATCCGTGGACTGCTTTCAAATAAACGCAAAGCTGTAAGAAGCAAGACTGACAATGAACCAAATAAGCACTACACGTTCCGATAACTTTTCAGTCATAAGTTAATTAATTGTAACCAATTCACACAATGAGGTGTGCTACGTCACGTTGTTTTGGTCATGTTCTATTATGTGACTCACAAGCTGCGTGAAGCAGTCCCGTGATTGTCATGACTTCCTCATCACATGTGCCGTTTTCCTTCCACAGGGTGGTTCTGGGAGAAAGGGGGTGAAGGGAATGAACGGAGAAAAGGTAATCATGTGTCAATGACCTCACTCTCGATACTAATATATAGTTCCACTTCTGCTTTCCATTTTTTTCCATGTGGTGGGACTTTTTTTCATTGTCAGTGATATATTCAATGTTTCTCTTCCTTTTCTGACAGGGAAGTTTTGGTGCTCACGGCGACAAAGGACAGGTTTGTTTACTCCAGTCTAAGTATATTCTATTTTTGTCTTTCACTTGACGTAAAAAAACCCACGACAGTGACGACATAGGTTGTTCCTAGCAGGAACTACTGCACACATCAGTTTGATTAATGATCAAAGGAAATACATATTGTCCTTTATTACTGTTAGGGTTAGGGTTACTAACTCAGCTGTTTAGCTAATAATAAGTCACATGAAAATAGAATTGGGTGTATGAGTTCTAGTTAAGCTTTTGTCCCTTTTTTATCCCTTCGAATTGATAACACACTTAATGTCATGATTAGTAAGAAGTTAACATTGAACACAGTATTATGTTTCAATGACAGCGTTGACTTAGTGACTGAAAGAGGTCCTCCCTTCCTCTCCTACTTTCTGTTGCCTCATCTCTCTCTCTCTCTCTCTCTCTCTCTGTCTCTCTCTCTCTGTCCCTCCATCTTCTCATCCCTCCTCTGACTGGTGACAGCATGGAGAGAGGGGTACCATCGGCTCGGACGGCATCTTAGGACGTGTCGGGCCCCCCGGCATTCCAGGTTCCAGAGGAGTGTCAGGTCCAGGCGGTGACCTGGGCATCAAAGGTGGCGCCGGACCCAAAGGAGTGCCAGGTGCCCCTGTGCGTATCAGGAGTCATGCCCAGCGCCTCTGGAGGAAGGATCTCCCCCCTCATTTCACAATTCACACAACGTTTTTTCAAAAGCCAAAGCTTCCAATATGCACTGTTCAGTGAAAAGACAGCAATGGAGGGAATCTGAGATGTTTCAATTTCATTCTTGAGATAAACCTTTTCTGATGTGTTGGTTGACAGATTGAATAATGTAATGATTTACTGACAGATTGACTGTTAAGTGGGTTGATTTATTGCCTCACTTGTGGCATTCTGGTAGGCCCCTGGGCTGACTGACAATCATACTGACTTACTGACTGTTTAGCAGGTTGCTTGACTGATTGATTGATTGATTGACTGAATGACTGATTGATTCATCAACTGATCCGTCAACTCCAGGGCCCTGGGCTGACAGATGAGCAGGTGCTGCAGCTGTGCAGAGGAGTGGTGACCGCTCAGATCTCCCAGTATGCCGCATCCATCCGGGCCAAGTGTTCTCAGGGCTGCCCCATCAACAACCGCACACTCATCGGACCGCCAGGAGCCAGGGGACCAACAGGAGGGTCAGGCAAACCTGTGAGTCACACAGCGTCGAGAACCAACTGTCTGTCCTTCTAACACAATATATTTGGTCAGGTCAATGGCCGAAACAAAGATTGAATTGAATGGTTATCTCAATTTTTCATTCCTTCTCTCCATTTTTCTTTCTCTTTCATAGGGTAAAGGAGGCAAAGCTGGTGCCAAAGGAGCTAGTGGCATCCAAGGAGATAGAGGAGTGGAAGGGCAGAAGGGGGCAGAGGGAGTGAGAGGTATGTAATGTACAGCCCCTACCAGAGAGTCTGTAGAGGTACTGTTAGTACTCAACACAAGGTAGGCCTAAGAATTCCCCATGAGTTATCTGTGTTTTTCTCCACAGGTACCAAAGGCCTTAAAGGAACGAGGGGCGACGCTGGCAAAGGTCTCCCAGGACACGATGGACACCAAGGCCTCAGAGGTGGGTGCCATCTCAGTTGACAGGATGACTTTATCCTGACAATGAACTCAAAGATCTCCTTTAGAATTACAAGTACCTAGAAAAGACATTACATTACTTTACTTTCAGATTAACCTCATTGACTCATTTTGTCAGGAAGCCTCTTGAAGTTTTAACCTTTTTCAAGAAGGAAGATGGTCGATGACAATGGTTTCACACTTGACGTTGTTCCAATTGCATTCATATATTCTTTCCACAGGGTTGCCAGGCCACCCAGCAGAGCCAAAGAATGGTATGGAGGGCCCCAGAGGGCCCCGAGGGTTCCCTGGCTCTGTGGGCCAGCAAGGTATGGCTGGTAATGCCGGAGTTCCTGGCGTGTGCGAGGCACGAGACTGCAGCATTCACGCACCTGTGACACGCAAGGAGCAGGGTCTGGTGAAGGGACCTCTCAGCAGCACCAAGATCTAAACCCCAGCAATGAGCTTCAGGAGAGGGAGAAGGGCTGCTCTATGCCTGGGGGGTCATCCTGCCAGTCAATTCAGGAGTTAAACTTGACATCGAGTTTGAATTGGAAAAAATCTGTGTATATGGTCTATTTGAATTTCATGTCCAGTTCAATTCCTGTATTGACTTGTATTGAAACGGAATTGGCCCGAGCACTGTTCCTTGGGGCTCAGCGTTGTTGAAGGACTTCGGTGGTACAGGCTGGACTCAGCACAAAAAGACGAAACCAACCAAGAGGGCATTCCATCTGAGCCATACAAGGCTCCTCGTGAACTCTTAAATTCAACTATTAACATTTTTATTTTTGCAAGGGCAAAACTGTATCTCATGATTTCTTAAATGTGGGACCAAAGAGAACACTTTCTTACAGGTAGACCAAACATCAAAGGGCTTGACAAATTATGAAACAGAAATTTGGCAGAAAAGAACAAAGTTGTAGAAATACATATCCATCACATTTTTTGGGTTTTGACATATTTTTTCAATAAGATCAACAAGGCTGTGGATACATTGAAAATAAAAAATGATATGTAAATAATTTTGTAAAGTATCTGACGTACATGTACTGTGTTCTGAGACTGTTTTAGATAAATGTCTTACTTTTTCCTAAGATGAGTCGTCACTTTTTTAGTCACTAACCTTCACTGTGTATTTTGGTTATCAGAGTTTTGCGTTTATTTACAGTGAGTTCCCCATATTAAGTGCTTGAAAACACATTTACCCACACTTTTACAGATACTCACCAATTAGACACACTATGACCATTTACTACATTACCAGCTACCCATTTTTAAACTCACATGCTGCAAATACCTGAAAGATTTCATCACACAAATTAATGCTGTGGTATTCAACCTCTTAAATAAGTTTAAATATGTTGATAGTTTCACCTACCAAATCATTTGTAATTATAAAGTTATAGGAATCAATATTTATCTTTATCATTACATTATATATTGATGTATTGAAATGGGCGATATAAATGAGAAATTAATATACTTAAGTCACCTGTTCATTTCGTGATTTGTATATCTTGAAGATTATGGTGTTGAAGCCATTCAATTAAATGAAGTAGCTTTATTTGGGTCTTGAAGGCCCTCTTCCTATAATTTGTTTACATTATTTTGCATACAAAATTCACATGAGAAGTTTTCTGTAATTGCAAATGACAATGTTATCATTGAAACATCACAGGGTGACGACATTGGACAGCATCATATGAAATGTTTTTAATTGCCCCTGTGCGTATCAGGAGTCATGCCCAGCGCCTCTGGAGGAACGATCTCCCCCCTCATTTCACACAACGTTTTTTCAAAAGCCAAAGCTTCCAATATGCACTGTTCAATGTATCTGAGATGTTTCTATTTCATCCTTGAGATTTCCTCAGATTTTCTTAATTCTCTCTTATGTCTAAACAAAAGTGCATGATACATAACATACATACATAAACACACTCCTCAGTATAAATTGTACTACATATACATATATACATACATAATAATACACCAGAACATTTCAGAGAAATAGCATATGCAAATTGTAAAAACCATACATAAAAATGTTTCTTACAGTCAACGGTATGTAAACAAACAATTTGACACTGGTCCAAAGGCATATTGGTGAAGATTTTCAGCTATTTTGTGAGACATCTACTGAACATTCTGGCTTAGCTTTTATGCCACATTCATAGTCATTTTGCTACAAATAGGCATATTAATGTTAAACACTTCATGTAAAAACAGGCGTATTAATGTTAAACACTTAAATGATTATGATTCTGACTAGATAGCTATATGGTAAAGCAGTGCAGTTTCATGTTTAAACCTAAACCTTGTGTAGATCAGTGGTCCTAAGTGAAGGAAGACAAGGATCTTATTACAGTACTGGGATAAAAGAAAGTGCATAGAAAACAGCAAGCTGTGATTTACAGTTGGGTAATACTAGCCATATGGTTCCCTTTTGAGAGATGAAGCAGCAACAACCTGAGACAAATGAGATGTCTATGTTCCTAATTGCTCAAGTTCTTAGTTGATGTGCTTTCCTTGGGGCATCACTGCATCCCTGATCATCATCTTGCAGAGATCCACTGTACAATCCAAACGACCCAAAAAGCCAGGAATGTATGTACTGAAAAATAAACATAAGAGGAAAGTTGTTTCTTGGCACATACTGAAGAGGGAAGGCTTCTTGGCACATTTCAAAACCTCTCATTGTAGGTCATCCATGTAGGAACAGCAAAACTTTGGTCTAACCGTCAAGTAAGGTATATTTTGATAACTGCCAGTGTGTGCTATTCAATATCATGCATTGGCTAAAGAGAAAAACACTGTACTTACTGGAACAGGTACGTTGATCATTTGTGGCAGAGTTGTGAGCAGCAGAAATGGCCTGAGTGGGGCTTATCCCTAATAGGCAAAAAGAGAGCAAAATGATGACAACAAGACTCGCTATGAAGACCCATTAAACATCCAATTAACATCAGAGGAACTCTTACCAAGGAAGTGGTGCCTGCTTTCCTTTATTGGTTCCTCCTATCAAAAATAAGGAATTAGATTAGATTAGATTAGATTCAACTTTATTGTCATTGTGCAGAGTACAAGTACAGAGACAACGAAATGCAGTTAGCGTCTAACCAGAAGTGCAAAATAGCAGAAAGTGCAATGAACAGTATTTACAGGTAGTGCAATATATGATCAGTAGTAGTGCAGTATAATATAGTATAGTATAAGCAGTATATATAGCAGTGCAGTATAGCAGTATGTGAGTAGCAGTAGCATTATAGCAGAATAAATAGTTACAGTATGAGCAGTGTAGCAGCATATGAGCTGTATAGGTAATGCAGTCTAGCAGTATATATGTATTAACAGTAACATGAGGTAGATGCAGAATAAATATAAATATGGAATGCCGTATAAACAGTGTAAACAAGTATCTACAGTATGTGCAGTAGTATTAAAGAAAATATAGGATATGTGCATTATGTGCATTATGAACAGTATGAACAGTATGGACAGGTATGTACAGAAGAGCAGTGGTATTGAGTAAGAGTAAGAGCAGGGGAGGGGAGTAATAGTGCAATAGTGCAATTGTCCGGGTGGGGGGGGGGGGGGGGGGGTTGCGGGGGTAGTAGGTTGTCAGGTAGGTGTAGTGTTCGTGTTCAGCAGGGTGACAGCCGCAGGGAAGAAGCTGCCTCTGAACCTACTGGTTCGGGTGCGGAGAGACCTGTAGCGCCTCCCGGAGGGGAGTGGGGTGAAAAGTCTATGGTTGGGGTGAGAGATGTCCTTGACGATGCTGCGTGCCTTACGCAAGCATCGTTTGCCCTGGACAGCCTCGATGGAGGGGAGTGAGGAACCGGTGATGCGTTGGGCAGTTTTCACCACCCTCTGCAGTGCTTTCCGGTCCGATGCCGAGCAGTTGCCATACCATACTGTGACACAGTTGGTAAGGATACTCTCGATGGTGCAGCGGTAGAAGTTCACCAGGATCTGAGGAGATAGATGGACCTTCTTTAGTCTCCTCAGGAAGAAGAGACGCTGGTGAGCCTTCTTTATCAGGGTGGAGGTGTTGAGGGTCCAGGAGAGGTCCTCAGAGATGTGGACACCCAGAAACTTGAAGCTGGTGACTCGCTCCACCTCAGTCCCGTTGATGAGGATGGGGGTGTGTGCGCCAGCTTTAGACTTCCTGAAGTCCACAATGAGTTCTTTGGTCTTCTTGGTGTTGAGAGCCAGGTTATTGTCGTTGCACCACACTGTTAGGTGCTGGACCTCCTCCCTGTAGGCCGACTCATCGTTGTTGCTGATGAGGC
This sequence comes from Argentina silus, assembly GCF_951799395.1. Classification (NCBI taxonomy): domain Eukaryota; kingdom Metazoa; phylum Chordata; class Actinopteri; order Argentiniformes; family Argentinidae; genus Argentina; species Argentina silus. The sequence continues at coordinate 19,423,652 of NC_139664.1, forward strand.
CGATCACCGTTGTGTCGTCTGCAAACTTAACAATGGTGTTTGAGCCATGTACAGGTGTGCAGTCGTAGGTGAAGAGGGAGTAAAGGAGGGGGCTCAGCACACAGCCTTGTGGAACGCCGGTGTTCAGGGTGAGGGTTGAGGAGGTGTGGTTGTGAAGCCTAACAGACTGCGGCCTGTTGGTCAGGAAGTCTAGAATCCAGTTGCAGAGGGAGGGGTTGATGCCCAGTTGCCTGAGTTTGGAGATCAGTTTGGAGGGGATGATGGTGTTGAATGCTGAGCTGAAGTCAATAAACAGCATTCTCACATAAGAGTTAGTCTTGTCGAGGTGGGACAGGGCGGAGTGAAGTGCCGTTGAAATGGCATCCTCTGTACTCCTGTTCTGCCGGTAGGCGAATTGAAAGGGGTCCAGTGTGGGTGGTAGGCAGGTCTTGAGTTGAGCTAAGACCAGCCTCTCGAAGCACTTCATGATGATGGGCGTGAGTGCCACTGGTCGGAAGTCATTTAAGCTCGTTGCAGTGGAGTGTTTTGGCACCGGCACGATGGTGGTGGTTTTGAAGCACGCGGGGACAGCTGCTTGGGCTAGGGACAGGTTGAATATGTCAGTCCAAACCTTAGTCAGCTGCACAGCGCAGGCCCTGAGGACACGTCCGGGGATCCCATCAGGACCAGCAGCCTTGCGTGCGTTCGTCCTGCTCAGTGCCGCACACACGTCGGTGGGGGATAGAGTGAGGGGCTGGTGATCCGCAGGGAGCACAGCCTTGATGGCCACCTCCTTGTTGTCCCTGTCAAAGCGGCCGTAGAAGTGGTTCAGCTCATCAGGGAGGGAGGCGTCAACGGAGAGGGGTGAGGTGTTAGATGGTTTGTAGTCAGTGATGAATACAGAGAGGTGTAAAATGGTTATACTAGGATGGTATAGACAATTAAAGTGAATGTGAAATTCAATAGCATCAACACATGTGACCTACGTTCAGGCACTCAACAGTGAGTGTAACAACAGCATTGCAATCATGCTTGGTCAAGGTGATTTTTCCAGAGGACACTTCCGTAGAATTAATGCATTCCTTTTTGCCATTGTCGTAGATGGCAATGACCTACAGTGAGAAAAAAAATTGTATGCATCATTATGCTTTAATCAATTGTGTCATTTACCTTAAGTATTTCAGTAATATGACAGTAGCCAATATGCTTACTGACACCTGGTCACACGCAGATGTCACAATAATCGAATACTAATAAAATATGTATACCTATGTGTCATGAATACTGTCAATGCTTACTTTATTTCCCAGGGTCCAGGGCCCGTATCTCTAAAGAATTTTTGTGCAAAAAGTGGCTCCTAGCGGCCAAATTCTAAGAAAATTCTCAGAGGCATGACGTTTTCTTTTCCCCTAAAAGTGACACGAAAATCCCAGTTAATATAAAAGCTATTCCTCAAGAGTCCTAGCGCTTAAAAGGGCTCCTAAGGCGAGATCTGCTAAGAGCAGGGAAGAGGACTTTTAGTGGCTTAGGAGTTACCCTAAGCAGCTGCACAAAATGGCCAACAGAGGAGTCAGGAGAGATGTCCTGCAAACACTGGATGACAGGGAATTATTGAGACGCTACAGATTGGATCGTGCAGGAATCATGTTTGTGGTGGATCTCCTTAGAGATGCAATTACTTCACCAACTCGACGCCACAACGCTATTACACCGGAGAAGAAAGTAATCACAACCCTGAGGTATTTGGCAACAGGGAAAATGCAACAATGCAGCAGTGATGACTTCGGTCTGTCCCAATCCTCCGTCAGCAGAGTCATCACCCAAACACTGACAGCTTTGTCACAACCTAATATTGTGACACAATTTGTTTCATTCCCGCTGGATGCCCGCACTTTACACACACATAAAAGGGCATTTATGGACATTGCAGGATTCCCTGGCGTTGTGGGTGTAATTGATGGAACACATGTGAGAATAATTGCGCCATCAGAGGACGAGGCTGTCTTTGTTAACAGGAAGAATTTCCACAGCATCAATGTGCAAATAGTGTTCAATGCGGCCTGGAAGATTTTGGACATTGTGGCTAAATGGCCAGGCTCCACACATGATGCGAGAATGCTCTCCGAGAGTGGCATCAGACAGCTTTTTGAGAGACGCTATGTGCCAGCTAATTGCCACTTGTTAGGGGACAGTGGCTATCCATGCAAACCATGGCTCCTTACACCTTACCTCCAGCCACGCCAAGGGCCCCAACTAAACTATAACAGGTAAGCCAAACAATACAAAAATCATGGAAATGAAATGCAAGCAATATGTTAGAGCATCCAAGTAGTGCAATATTTCCATCAAATAATTAAAGGTCTGTATTCTATTGTAGGGCCCACAAGACAACAAGAGCGGTGGTGGAGCGTGGCATAGGCCAGCTTAAGAGGCGCTTTCATGTTCTCCACGGAGAGGTGCGGCTGAGGCCTGAAAAAGTCAGCAAAGTCATCATAGCCTGTGCAATATTACACAATATTTGCAAGGTTAGACAGATTGCAGAACCTCTGGAGGATGGCGATGAGGATGAGGATGGAGACAACGATGAGGATGGTGGTGAAGAAGATATTCACATTCCACAGGGGAACCTAGCCCAGAGTGGACTGCCTTACAGGGCAAACTTCACAAATTTACATTTCAGGCAAGCTGTAGCCCCATGTCATTTGAGAACTTGTGATGGTATTAAGAACTACCACAGTTTTACTGCACATCACCTGCAATTGTTAAATGCAAGACACAGAACACAATCTCTAAATGGTTTATTTTTTAGGTGTTCAATTTTAAGGCGGTAGTACTCCTCCTGAAGGGAAAGGACTTTTTTTTGTTGTTCAAACACATCAATTGTGAGTTGCAATCTTCTCTCCAGCAGGGATGCTGACGGAGCAGGTGCTGCGGATGGGAATGGTGTTTGATCCGCCGGGCTATCCTGAGTAGCAGCTGCAGATGGTTCAGGCGGCAAACTTGATGGGCCCGGTTCTTGTGATGGCTCCATGCTACAGAAATACATAGGCCTAGTTTAATTATTGTTTTGATTAAATTAATTTAATACAATGAGCATGGATAACACATGAAATGGCTTCTGCAATGAATAAACACTGTTGATATGAATAACCCTGTGTCCTACCTTTGCTGCATTTCAAGGGCCTGCATCATTGACGTGTCAATGCCTGTTGGCAGCCCGGTGACACTGACCTCAGAGTGTCCCAGGACTTGAAAGACAGTGTCGGCCACCTGGGACAGCCGCTTTGCAGGTGGTCCACCCCCTAGAAAGAAACAGTCAATGAACACAGTACTTAGGCATGTAAATTAACTTTGCCAGCAGGAGCAAGTTGCCAGATTATGTGGTAGGCCATAGTATTTTGCTCACCTGTGAGTGAGGATTCCCGCTTGTGTGCTGCAATCTCATATTTTGCCTTGGACTGCAGCACATACCACCTTTTCTCACAATCGTCGCCTGTCCGCACCACCAGTGGAAAAGAGGCATTGATTGTTTGGGATATTGTGTCCCAGGCGCGCCTCTTGCCTTGGCTAGTGACAGTTGGGCCAAATTTTCCTCGTAACATACCTTTATGTTCGTTCACCAACTGGGCCAGCAACAAACCTTGCTCCTCAGTCCAGTTCGGCTTGCGATTCCTTTTTTTCTCCATTTTCTGTGTTTGTAGGATATTTGTTAACAAGCCTTCATAAATAGACCAGCCAGCAATCACAGACATTGTTAAAAGCTGAGCTGTGTTACCCTCGTTAAGTTCACACTGAGTTGTAACGTTGCAATTTCTACTTCATTAAGGACAGCCCCTTGAGATAGGCCATCTTGTTTTCAATGGGGTCCATATGGAAGTGAAAGTACAAAATATGCCAGCTAGGATATTAATATGAGCAAATGAGACACAAATCATTATTTGAACAGGGTGTAATGAGCTTAAGTTTTCACATATTTTAGATTCTAATGTTAGGCTATAACCCCTACAGCTTACTATTCATTTTCCAGATATTTTCTTGAATGTGAAATATTATTTACAATTATAGTCTGCATAAGATTAGAGTGTATAATTATGTTTATTGATTTGAGGGTACATCCTTTGCTCATTATCACCAAAAGTTCATTTTCATCAAACTTGTAGGATCAACCAATCACGGCTTTTGAAATGATGACTCATACCTAGCAACGGGGTCAACCACACCCCCTCACTAAGATAGGATTTTTCATCCATTCCTGGCTCAGAGTTCACTGAAAATGTTCTGGAATCACTTCTAAGCTAAAACTCCTGGCAAGGAATTTTTAGGTTAAGTTAGGAGCTCTCTGAGAGGATTCTCAGAATCTTTAAGGATACGGGCCCAGGTCTGTAGACACTGTGGATCAGTTCCAGAGGGTGCCTCAAGTGTAACTGCATCCTTGCCACATGTGTACTTGTTCTGCTCATCCACCACAGAGGCAGAGGACAACATGACTGTAAAACTGACTAAAGAAAGAGTGACAAAAAATCAGGGTTTTATAGAACAATAGTGCTAGGGGTCAAAATGACCCCAACACGACCGATGCGTACAAAATGTGTACAGGACATGTTTTTAATTTTTTTGGGTTAATTTCATGTTTGTCATGTTCACCCCATAAAGTTAGGAAAAGTCATAAAAAATCTAGCTGAAAAAAGTATGTTAACCATGTTTTTAGAGACAGTAAAAATCGAATTGACCCCTAACATAATAGGAGGGTTATAGATAAAGAATAAGCCGATTTACCAAAGCACAGTGTACGTAAGAATATTTGTATATGTTCTCCCATTATGATCCGTTTGCTACCGGCTCCTAGACTGACAAAGCAGAAATGAATGAAGTTCTCCTCGTCGCGTTAATACGACGTCACAACATAGAAAAAAGAATCGTGTGAATGCGTGCGCATGAATTACTAATCTGTGCCCTCAGATTCATAATCTGTACCTACGAATTAAAAATCATGAATCTGAGGGCACAGTTTATAGTTTATGGATTAGTAATTAGTGGGCACGAATTTCTAAACTGAGAGTCCGTACATTTCATTACTTTATATATTTTTGTGGCCATTTTATAGCCTATGCTGGATTTAATAGCCTATGCTGGATTTAATTAATTAACCACATGCCCCTAGACGTTAAAAAATAAAGACTCTTTTTTAGTCACCACACTTCTGGTGTCTGTCTGAGAATCACAGTTTGAACAGTTTAGGTTTTGTCTCCTATGGTCCTTTCAGTTACGTTACTGTAATTTCTTGCACACTCAGTAGGAATGTTTTTCAGCATATAATACCGTTTAAGGTGCTACATAGCTGGCTACACATTTTCAATCCATTTCAGTCTCACACAAAACATCAAGGACTTCATGAGACCAATTGAATACGTTGCATTTGACCCCATGCATGAGTTAAGACCACTTTATAGTAGTACTGTCAGTCGATTAAACAATGTGTTGATTATTTTTTTCATAGAAGTTGATTAATCTCCCGGTGTGGAAACGTGATTTCACCTTGCAATTTAGGTGGTCAAAGATTTTCAAAGCATTTCTTGACAAGAAATCTAGAATTTGTGCCTGAATAATCAGTGGGGGAGTAATATGGTACTTTACAAGTTAAAGCTCCACTCCAGTCAATTTCATTTCAACTTTATATCAAGCATCTACTAAACCAATGTGTACATTTGTTAAAAAGAAATAATCGTCAATAACTTTTCTTAACGATTTATTTTTCACACTATTTTAATGTTAATTTAACATGAACTGATTGGCCCAATGTTGACGTAAATTATGCCTCTTGCATAGAGATTGATAGGAGTTTGTCAGACACATTTTGGCCAATTGACTGTTTTGAAATAATACTGTCACATCCTTGGAAATGAATCAAATAAGTACTACAAGCTCCAGTAACTTTTCAGCCTACCTCAAAACCTTTTATTGATCAAGAACCGTCTGAAATAGCTCAACAACACCCACCAGTTGCAGTTCTGGGAAAGCCCCACAACTTCCGGGACACGATGATGACTCATCGCGGAATTCTCCGCGGAATCCCTGGGCTAGGGTATTCTACGCTAAAGGCTAACCGAGCCTACATCTGTTTGCTTTCTAAATAAGCACATTGTGACCCCTTAATATAACCCTAACCCTAACCCTAACCCTAACCCTAACCCTAACCCTGGACCCTAGTCCTAACCCTAACCCTGGACCCTAGTCCTAACCCTAACCCTGGACCCTAGTCCTAACCCTAACCCTAACCCTGGACCCTAGTCCTAACCCTAACCCTGTACCTAGTCCTAACCCTAGACCCTAGTCCTAACCCTAACCCTGGACCCTAGTCCTAACCCTAACCCTGGACCCTAGTCCTAACCCTAACCCTAACCCTGGACCCTAGTCCTAAACCTAACCCTAACCCTGGACCCTAGTCCTAACCCTGGACCCTAGTCCTAACCCTAACCCTGGACCCTAGTCCTAACCCTAACCCTGGACCCTAGTCCTAACCCTAACCCTGGACCCTAGTCCTAACCCTGCTTAACCCTAACCCTGGACCCTAGTCCTAACCCTAACCCTGCACCCTAGTCCTAACCCTAACCCTGGACCCTAGTCCTAACCCTAACCCTGGACCTAGTTCTAACCCTAACCCTAACCCTGGACCCTAGTCCTAACCCTGCTTAACCCTAACCCTGGACCCTAGTCCTAACCCTAACCCTGGACATAGTCCTAACCCTAACCCTAACCCTGGACCCTAGTTCTAACCCTAACCCTGAACCCTAGTCCTAACCCTAACCCTAACCCTGAACCCTAGTCCTAACCCTAACCCTGGACCCTAGTCCTAACCCTAATCCTAACCCTGGACCTAGTCCTAACCTTAACCCTAACCCTGGACCCTAGTCCTAAACCTAACCCTGGACCTATCCTGAACCCTGACCCTGTTATGCCCTGACCCCAAGAGCCGTTAATAATGAGCCTGCTCGCTTTACCTCCACATCCTAAATTGAATCACATTTCTGCAGTCTCTGTCTGAGAGGTGCGCAATTTCACTCAACTCTCACTTTGAAATTCTCCCTTTGTCCATTTTAAACATGCATATATATTTGATTGCAACGTTCCAAAATTTCTATGAGAAAATAAGTGAGATCTCCGATGATTGACAGTACGTGGATACGTATGCGTTCTTGTTTGGGAAATCCCCTATTTCCCCTTTTTTATGTGAAGGAGCTTATAAAAAAGGAGGCAGGCTAGTATTGCATTTGAGAATTTCATTTTGTCCATTCGTATTGCCTGCTCTCTTGCGGTGCGAAATGCATTCCCTGGTTATTCGCGTTCTCATACTTGGTGAGTTTAAATGTTCTGTTTGCCGACTTTTACAATCTTGTCAGCTACTGCTGGACCTGTTGCCTTTCCCTTTTTAAACATTACTTTTACCTTGTTCTTGTGTAGCTGTAGGAATATGCGCGCAAAGTTTAAAGGATGTTGAAGAACTGGAGTCGATTTGTGGCATGGACTCGGTTCTGAGATGCAATGCAAAAGCTAAATGCAAGCCTGGAGTACAGTATCGAGCTGTGAGGTGGTACAAGGTATGTTCAAGCCTAGCATACTGAAATGCACATACACTCAAATCTCCCGTCTTACTCTTCTATAGGTTGAGTCAACTTAGTCAACATCAGTTGACTAAGTATAAACTGTCAAGTAAACAGCCTTATTTTGTCTTAGTTTACTGTAAATCTTAATCTGTTTTCAATCTACAGAGCAGCATATAACTCAATTGTCTTTGGGCTCCTGTCTAGTTGAACCTCTGGCTCCTTCTCATACTGTGTACTTATACAATTGATGCCATTTAAAATACAAAAAACAATTGAAACAAAACTACATCACTGACCCCGAGTAAACTGTGAATGGGCATAGAGTGACATTGTACACTCTTCCCCCAGGTAAGCGAGGAGCCGTCTCATAAACTGAGTGGTCTGTTGGCAAGAGACCTGTCACCACCCAACAACATCACACGACGGTACACTGGTCTGCAGCGGGAAGTACAACTGTTGGATGACTCTTTAGATATTCTCCTGCCCAATGTGACCTTTGAAGACAGTGGAAAGTACAGGTGTTTCCTGGCTGCACCTATTGGAGAGCAGAACCAGCTGGGGGAGGTCCGCCTCAGAGTGGCAGGTAAGTGTGACCATCTAACATGTATTAGAAAAGATCTGTAACTTTTACATAATATGTGGTCTTTGGATCAGTGTCTGTCTGTGTGTTTGTTTTCTGTAATTACAGTATCTATTATATATGAGTCTCTTAAATTGTCATTATCAATGCTGATGAATCATCTTCTAATGTCCTATGATCCTTAAGGATTTATGTGATTTTTTCCCCCCTTGCAGGTTGTCCTGACAATAAGTCCACCGACCAATCGGAAGAAGGGGATATATTTCTGGTTCTTGCTATTGTGCTCCTTGTGGTGGCATTACTGATATTCACCATCAGCTATGTGAGTTACACTTACTGCAGATCAAACCGAAATGTAACATTATGTTTGGTAATACTTTGGTGATGCATTCTGTAACGATTGACCTGATTTCCATGTGTTTCATTTGCCTTTCAAATAACTTATCAAGTTATTTACCCTCATCTTTTTTATAGATCAGCCTGAAGAATGTATTAATGCAAAGGAACAAGAGAAACCCACAGGAACCGCTTCTGGATGCACCCCTCGAAAAGAAGGACTTGATATTGATCTATACTCTAGGTTCAAACTGGGCGGGAAAAGCTGCCAAGATGGAAAATTTTTGTGTGTGAGTCCTGCTAATTTGGTCTCTGAGAACAAGCTTACTGGGAGACGAGGGGAGAAAGTGCAGGACGCAGACGGAAACGTCAGGCTGATTACCGATACATACCAGGAGAAGAGTTAATCTGTGAACATCAGGAGGCAAGTCTGGTATTGTAGAGTCATAATGCAGGCTTTTGTTCCAGTAATGTTAAAAAAACAGAGGTGTGCATTTAATATGCTTCAGATGGGTGGCTAACTGGCTATAGGTTGGCGTCGCACAGTGCTAGTGATGTCACTTTCCCTGAGTCCAGAAGCGCTAATGCACCCAGCCAATTAGACACAGTTCTATTCTGCTGTACTCTGCATACCAAGATAATCCTGCCCCTTCTAGCACTGGAAGGAATTTCTATTTTGAGTGCACAAACAATAGAGATATAGCACCTGTTCTATCTCTATGGCTTCAACCATCTCCCCATCCCATAGAATCCAGACGAGTTCAAGTGCAGGGTTGGAACAAAAGCCTACCTGCCTTATTGCTCTACAGTGGGCTTGCAGCCACTTCAATTCTGTCATCAATTAAGATGCTGATGATCTTAGGAATATGAGATGATTTTTAACACATACACTGTAACATGACCTTAAGAGGAGAAAACTCACGACTGAACATCAAAATATATACAAGTCATCTATGTGCTACCAACCCTCGTCACTATAGACGTTTGAAATCTTGAATGGCGATCAGGCAAAAATTACCATTGCTGGTTTTTTCTCTCCACCTGCGGATCTTGTTGCTATATACATTGCTATTTGAACGATCATTAGACAATAGCGTATGTGTATTGATGCATCTGTATATTGGCGTTGGGTGGTTCTAAATAAGTTTAGTTCAGTTTAGGCCAACAGAGTTCTGATCTTGTATTTTAAGAAATGAAAAAGAAACTATTAAGCTTTTCTGAAAAACAGGCATATTTAGCATATGAACAGAAAGTGAAGGAAATGCTGTAAAATGAGAGAGAAACCATGGTTTGACAGTACTGATTCACTCCATTGTTTCCCTAACAGTGGAGAGTTGACTATGAATTACTAGTGGAGTGTTCAGAATGAAAAGAGAGTGAAAGAAAAGAGTGTGGTTTGATTAGACTTAGAGCAGAAAGCAATAGCATTATTGTCTTGATGATAGTATAGGCAATATATTATAGCCAGCTTGATCAGGTATGACTGCCCGGTTGTGTTGATGGCTTCCTGAGTGTGTGGACTATATTGCTCAAAATGCATGACAACTGAGATTTGGTCTTCTTGAACGCACTGCAAGGTCTTGCATTTGCATGTAACTATACAGCATTTAGCAGCTCTTGTTATGCTTTCCGGTAGGCGACAGTACAACGAGAATGCCAATACAGGTTGGTCTCAAGTACCATAGGTTTTTTGTTGATGGCAGCAAGAGGGCCTGTCTAATCCAGAGCAAATATCTTTCAGTGAAAATATATCTGCCTTTATGAACATATTTCACAGTGATGTTTACAGAGCAGTACATATATGCTGTAAGTTTAAAGTTGGTGCTCATTTTGATTCCCTTTCTTTGAAGTCTAAAAACCAAGTCAGAAATCTGGGTGTTATTATTGACTCAGACTTAAATTTTAACAACCACATGAAGTCTATAACAAAAGAGGATACATGTCCAAACAAGACCTAGAAAAAACTAATTCACACTTTCATTTCCAGTAGGTTAGACTACTGTAATAGTCTTTTGTCAGGCCTTCCCAAAAAAGCACTTAGGCAGCTACAGCTCATTCAGAATGCTGCTGCGAGAGTTCTAACAAGAACTAAGAAAGCTGAACATATTACACCAGTTCTCAGGTCTCTGCATTGGCTACCAGTATGTTATAGAATTGACTTCAAAATACAATTACTTGTCTATAAAGCCCTTAATGGTTTAGGGCCAAAATACATCTCTGACTTGCTTCCACACTATGAACCCTCTAGACTTCTTAGGTCATCAGGGACTGGTCTACTAACTGTTCCTAGGATTAAAACACAACATGGTGAAGCAGCATTCAGTTATTATGCTACACATAGCAAAAAATCTTTATGTTCGCCTTTGCCTTTAATTGAAACTAAATTGCTGCTAACAATTGCACTGTGACTCTAAAATGCACTGTGACTCTAAAATGCACTGACTTTTTTTTAATTTATTTTTTTTAAATGGCATGCTTTTTCCTTTTTGTTTATTTTATGTAAAGCACTTTAAAGTGCCTCTGTGTATGTAATGTGCTATATAAATAAACTTGTAATTTTTTTAATAAATAAACTTGCCTAGTTGATTTCATTTGGTTAAGCTATAGTAACAAGCAACCACCAAACAGAATTAAAAGTAATGATTTACTGGCTAGTTAGCTAGATATCATAAATAGTAATCTGAGAAATCGTAATAGCTTGTCAAGCAAGTTAAATCAGTTAAACTGGCTAACAAAATCTTAGTTTGTTTGGCGAGCTGTATGCAGTTCACTTTGCGGTGAGTGGCGCCTCCTATCGATCTCGAACATGAATTAATCATTGTTAGAGCCTTCGCCTCGTGACTACGACCACGTCACAGCCATGCTAAAAAAAAAGTCATACCACATGGCCCCTCAAGTATTATTGCTGAATTAATGTTCCATCTCGACAACGGGTTACCAGCATATAAAAGCAAGATTCATTCCCAAACCATGAATTTGTCAACAAAACGTGCTGCTACATGCTCCACCATACACTGGTTGTCAAGTGCAATATAAGGCGTTCTCTGGTCGTTAGTTCTATTCGTATTGACTGTCATGTTAAATCAAAACTACACAAGCACTGGTCTATAGTTCCAGAACTGGTTTCTATGGATACTGTTAATGACATGTGCTTGGCAGTGATCTACACAGTGTTGCGTTTATTACGTCTGGCTGTCAGTAACTACAGACATTAGCGAGAGTAACTGGCTGCCTACGAGCTGGAATAAGAGAGGCAGCCGACAAGATTTACATAATTTGTGAAGCTCATGTAGCTGGTTTGATAGGTAGGTAGCCACCTAACCTACATTTTCGTGTAGTAGTGTGCGTTGCTAGGTAATACGTAAACTGTGGCATTTTTTAGGGATGGACGTAGCCATGTGTATGTTGTGTAATATGCCATGGGTTGGATCGGCTCTAACAAGGGGAATTCCAAACCACTAGTTGTAAAGAAGGGCAAATAGCACAGTTGTTAACGTAGCACATGTATGATAAATTTATGATGAAGTTACACTGTTTGACAATTTATCATGTCTTGTGAATACATTGTGAACAGTTGATCCCTGGTGGTCTAGTGGTTAGGATTCGGCGCTCTCACCGCCGCGGCCCGGGTTCGATTCCCGGTCAGGGAACGCTCACTTTTGATGGTTCCTATATTTTCTGAAAAGCGGTAGTGTTTTGTTGATGTCTTGAGTTGTGATAAAAACACATTTGTCTTACCAATTGATTGTTAGACATAATCATCCTGCTTAACCAAGGACACATACTTTGCACTGTGCATGCATAAACTATTTTTCGGCAGTAGTGTCGTAAGTTGTCGTGGCCGAGTGGTTAAGGCGATGGACTAGAAATCCATTGGGATCTTCCCGCGCAGGTTCGAATCCTGCCGACAACGAAATATTTTTTTCTTGCCCCTTCTGCAACTCCGGACGGAATACCTGGGAACGTGAGCCTGGGAAAATGCAGCTTCTAGCATTGTTCAATTGTACACGCTAGCCTTTATTACGAAACCGGATATACGGATAAACGTGCATTATAAACTCTCTTGGCAACGAACATAGCAACGTGTAGTAGCACTAAAACTACATCTACTGCTGCAGTGATGGCGGACGATTTGGACGAATTACTAGATGAGGTTGAAACAAAGTTTTGTCGCAATGTTTCTTTGACGCCACAAGCGCATTCAGATTCATGCAATGCTGGGAAATGCTTGAAGAAAACCAAGGGGATAGAAAGAAAACACTGGTACCGTAGACTACAAATGCTAGCTAGCTAATGTTATGACATGAGAGTTGTCTAGTCAACGAGCGCATTAGCTGTGCATGACAAACGGGTTAACGTTAGCTGGCTAACATGATGATACTGGATTATAACTAAACTATGCTAGCTTTGTTGCTAGGCTTGGAAGCGTTTTTCACGTGAACCTTCAAACTTGTAATTAGTTAGGTAGCTATTTGCTTATGCTGAACGCAACAGATAGATGCCAGTTACTCTGTGTTATCATCATCATGCATTTTAGCTAGCTATAGTTAGTAGTGTAGTTCGCCAGCTAATGTTAACTAGCAAGGGAGCTACGGAGATGGACAATGTGACAGCATTGAATATGCTTTTTTTTCTCCTAGTGCTACCAAATCTGATACACAAAGAAAAAGTGACAGTGAAGATATAGACGCCCTTCTTGAGGACATACTTGATGACGACTATGATTCCCTCGATCTAAACGTAAGTCGCAAGTCGCACTACGAAGCAAACTTGTGTCACATTCATGATGTATAGGCCTAATTGTTTACTATTTGTGTGGTAGGTCTAATGAATGTTTGCCCTGCTTATGAATTTGCAGACGGGACATCTTCCTAAAACAGCAAATACTGTGAAAAAGTCGCTGCCACAATCAGCAAGGAGAAGGTACATTTACCATTAAAATTCATGACACATATTTTGGTTGCCTAGTCAATACTGTTAATCGCAGCATGGAAGTTGTCCATGCATTGGTTAAAACGATGGACGAGAAATGCATTGGGTTCCCCAGCGTAATAATAACATAAATGTAAGAGGAAGCTTTTAAATTAATTGCGATTTGGTAGCCTAGTGATTGGAAGGTGTCGGACCTTCAGCTGTAAAATATGACGTTGTGTATTTTGACATATTACGTGTCAAGTCTTTACAGTTCGGTTGTCGTGGCCGAGTGGTTAAGGCGATGGACTAGAAATCCATTGGGATCTTCCCGCGCAGGTTCGAATCCTGCCGACAACGTGCATTTTTGATTTTTGCTCGTTAGGGCCATGATTTCATTTGGGGATGTCTCTCATAGCTGGAGTTAGTACGGAACACTCTCTGCTGTACATGGCTACCATGAGA
>NC_139664.1:19562523-19772523 GCF_951799395.1 Argentina silus
CCTTCATTAAATCTAATGCATTTGTATGTACCATTTGTCACCTCTGTTACATTGTCACCCCATGTATGTTTATAATTAGTCTTTTCATTTGTGAGGCTTTGGTCATTGTTGTCTTGCATACATCTTTTTTTGTTGTAGTCACAAGTGATCGAAGTGCACATTTCTTTAAACTGTTTGTCAGAAAAGCAAGGTTGTACTGACCTTTTGTTAATTGGTCAGAAGAGGGCAGTGTTGCGCCATGTAACCTTCTATTAGACTCAACCACAGTATGAAAATGTGGGTTTATCTCAGCGTCATTATAACTTTAATTGATTTCCATTATTTTTTAGATGATGGTAAGTCTCAGCTTAACAGCTTTGAGTATGAATTGACAGTGTTCTGGTGTTATTTCAGCCATGAACAGAGGCAGATGATAAAAGGAATTAAAAGGGAAAAATTGCCTCCCTCAGATCTTCTCTGATTGTACTTTATCGCAGCTCATTCATTAGAATTCCAGTGGGGTGCTGCCTTATTGCCTTTTAAAGTGTATTGTAAATTGTTGTGGCCCAGTGGTTAAGGTGATGGATTAGAAGTCCATTGGGATCTTCCTGCGCAAGTTTGAATCCTGCTGACAATGTGTAGGTATTTTAGCTGCTAACTAGCACTCGAATCATTGCAGTGGGGTATGTCTGTCATATGTGTTATGGTAGATTGGAACTCAATGAGGTGGTTACCTGGACACAGGTAAAGCCTAGTCCTTGACTACACACTTTCAATGCAGTTTCTCCATCAAAAATGTGTTTTAGTTTAGCAATGCTTTTCAGCCATGCACTGAGGCAGATGATGAAAGGCAACATTGCAAGTCAATAATACATAATTAAGGGCTAAGCCTAGAACTGTTGAAGTTGTGGTTGGAGACAAGGCAAGTCAGAGCTTTTGGAGTGCCTCTGTTTCAATATTGTCCAGTGAAGTTTGCAGTGAAATGGAAGACTGCACAACAGCGCAGATGTAACTTAGAGGGTTTGGGTGGTTGGTGTCGTAAACACCACGACAGGAAATCAATTTATTAGTATAATAATTGGGTATCACTGGTGAAAGTCCTCTTTAAATGCAAAAAAAACAGCAGACCAGGGATGTGTTAATTTGACCCAAATGGGTTCATCCTTTTCAACCCTCTCAGAACCAAAGTGGGTGGTACTTCCTTTAGTTATACAGAAATGGAAAGCATTCTTAGGTCATTTCAAAACACTTGCTCATTAGATGATTATTGATCAAGACATAGTATTGAGATTTGTTGCTCCAATTCATCTGTTCAAAAGAAAAATATAATATATATTTATATAATATATAAGACTTGCACCAACACAGATTGAAAATGGTGTGAACTTCTTAATTGGTGGGCATAGTGTAGCAACCTAATGGGATTAAACAGGATTAATCAAATACATTTTGGTTTAGTTAGTGCATAAAACCCCAAAATATGCCCAACCACACTGCCAACCTGGGGATCACAGTGAATGGTTTGGTCCAATCATATGGATGTTTACACCCTCAGCACTAACTATACTAAACCCTAGAGCAGTTTTTTTTTTTTGCACCATATGGAATCTGATATTATCTCAGTATGTTGGCACTCTCGGGAGCAAGAGAAACTGATGATGCGCTTGGAAAACGTGTTGCCCTTGAGTGACATTTTTGACTCATACCTTTCAATACATATGTGTTCAAGTCATCATGGTTGCACATGAAACGCACTGTTACATTGTATCTTCTGAATGTTGCTATCCGTGTTGGTTCTGTTTAGCCTCTGGGCATAGATGACGGGAAAAAGCTACACTTTCTCTTAGCCTCTTGGCATCAAACACACAATGGATCATCCCACACCATATCTCAGACCAACAGAGCACACGTGGCATGTTCAGTGTCATTTTAACTTGACACATTATCGGCAGACTGGGTTGGGCAAGACCAGTGGCTTTATTGTACTGCCAGCAAAATAACACATCATCATTGAACCCCATAATGACAATACAAAAAAAGACACAAGTGTCATGGGACCATACTACTCACCTACTCCATAGTTCTTGGTGGAATTTTCCTTAAATCTAGTTATAAGTCTAGTTTTGTGACACCCCATGTGAATGTGATGTCATTGCATACTGGCTATGCAACTGTAACACTTTCTAAATTTTTTTAAAAACAAATGCCGTGCCAGTTATTGAAGCAATGCTGCAATGCAGATTGGATTGAATCGATGTACTTTAGTAGTACTTAATTTCTCCCGACAATCCAACTGTTAGAGTACCAATGTTTGCAGGTCAATGTTCTGTGTCTGAAAAAAATACTACTTCAGCTACAAAACGTTTTGGGAACTCCCCACCCCTGTATAATTATGGTCATACTTAATACATCGTTACTTACATCTGCACACATTTTTATATTGCTTAGATTGATAAGCAATATAATAAAAGCTCTTCACTTTCAGTGATACCAGGATTACCAGGCACTATGGCTTGTATGTGTTCTTCCCCAGCCACTCTAAAATGATCAATTAGAAGAGAGGGAAAACTCCCATGGTGATGACATTATTGTGTTCTCCTATCTTCCTGGGACATTGTTTGTTGTGGCCGTGGTCTGCAATGGGAGATAGAGTGGGTGGCGTTTTAAGATGGTGGGTTTTTGCTGTTGGTGTTGTGACAGCAGCGAACCAATTACCCGTTTGAAGAGGATGGTCTGAGGGATTCTGGCTTTGCGGTAAATGTACTGGAGTGCAGAAGTTCTACAACGCTGCTGAAAGCAAGGGGTTCCTTTGATGCAGGATACAGGGATTCCTATTAGAGTGCAAAGTAGTCACATGAAAGTTGACACTGAGATATTATTCAGAGGATGCTGAAACGATGCAAGTATATTAAACCGTCTGTCTTTGTGCTTCGGCAGGAACAACATGCCAGACTGTCAGAAGCTGCGGGCCAAGCTGAGGAGGAGGAGAGGGACACGGGCGTACGCCTGCCAGTGCAGCTGGCACTCAGCTCAAGAACTTACCGACCTGAGAGAACAGCACCAGCTCAAGTGGGTCTGTGGAAAACATGACGCCTGACAGCCTTGGATTATTACCCCCCCACAACCCCCCCCCCCCCCCCCCCCCCACACACACACACTTATACCAATGGTTCCACTATTGTTATAGACATTCTAACACATATTCTTCTGCCTTGAGAAAAATGTCATTTCTTTTTTTCTCAATCTAGTTCAGTTCAGTTGAATTGAATCAGGTAGGTTTTACTCTGTCTTTTGGAGATGTGAATGCAGCTAGCTCAGTTTTTAGAGCAGTTCCAGATGACCAGAAGATCTCATATTTGTGAGAAAATAACAGTTTCAATGTCAATGCAGAGTGTCTATAACCAATAATGAAGACATTATTGCTTTACCGGGTATACGGTATTTCCTCTAGAATGTCTTCTGTGTTAGTTTTCTAATCCCTCTCCTTCCAAAATGTTCTATAAGTTTCCTCAGAGTGGGGCATATTCTCTGTTGTAAGGGATTTCTGACCAGCTATGTATGTATTGTGTTTAACATAGAGATGAGTCCATCTTTACTACACATTAAACATCAACCAAAGACTCCACACTTGGCTCTTGATAGTCCTCTGAGATCCATTTCTCTTTCATGTTAGCAGTGTTGTACAGAACTTGATATATTACATGAATTAAACTAAATTCCATTCTACTTATTAATTAAAATAAAGTTTGGGCACCAAAGACATTAATGAGATTTCTTTAGGAGTTTCATAGTTTTGAATTGTCCAGCCAGAAATATTTATTTTTGATTTCACTGTACAAAATAAATGTAAATACACTAGCTGTTCCCCATCATGTCACACCTGAATAAATGGTTTATGCACTTTTATAGAGCTCACTTCACAGTGGTTTGTGTTGAAACAACTATGTCATCATAGTCACTGTCTGTAGTAGAAGAAGAAGAAGAGTGGTCCAGATATTTTCTTACGGTAACAGAACCTGACTCCATTTCACCTTGGACGTCTATGTTCTTGTAAATCTCTGATGAGGATGAGGAGCTGCTAGAATCATCTGTTAAAAAATACTCACATCAGCAATTACATTCACAGTACAATTATCAGATGTTGTAAAGCTAAGGAGTGGACACAGTACATCATCTTCAAATACAGTACATAATCTTCCACAGGATCTTCATGATACCTACATAGTTACCATAAGATTTAACATCAGCTTTTATTATTATCTGTTAATATGAGTTTTACTAAACTTAGTTAGAAATTCAGTTTGTTTGTTTCTATATATCATGGGTACCAGTGGAGGCTGGTGGAGGTAGAAATCGGAGGACGGGCTCATTGTAATGCATGGAATGGAATAAGGAATGGTATAACACACATTCAAACACGCTTGTTTGATACCATTCCTGATTTCTACCTCCACCTGCCTCCCCTGATAGGTACATGCACAGAATACTCGGAGTAAGCTGTTTTACATGCTCTCTGTTACTCTAATATTCACGTTTACACAGTATATTCTGAGTAAAAAAAAATGTTTTGACTGGGCTAGGGTTATCCAATCACAGGAAAGTAAAAGTAACTGGCACATTTGGGGGTAGGATTTACAGAGGGAGCGAGTGGAGCGAGAGAGTGGTGCTGGAACACAAAATGTGTTCCCTGACCTGGACTGGAGTCTGCCTATTGAGGAAGCCTGCCATGTGTAAGTCTGCCCATGCGTATTTAGGTCTAACAAATGGGTCAAGCCTATATCTGGTGATGTATAATGCTTATGGACACTAAACAGAAAGGAAACTTTGTTTTAACAAACAAACAAAAACTAATGAACCCGAAATGGAGTGGCAGAGCCACAGTGAATACCTGCTGCATGAGACAACACTGATTTGTTTGGCTCTCTTTGTATATCTAGTCTAATTGGCTCTGTTGTCATTCTGAGTTGTAGCTCTCCACAGCCTAATGCCAGATTAGTGTGAAAACCGGAGCCAGGCAATTTCCTTCCTCTCTCTTACACTCTTACAGTTGTTTTGTTCAAGCCCACACTTGCCAGACATTCTCTTTATTTTATTGAGATTATTGTGATATTAAAGCTGGAGAAAATGAAAGGAACTAAGGGATCCTCACAGCTTGTGTATGCTCTGTCCCCCCTCTGCCCTAATCTGTCAGACTGCCAATTAACCCTAACCTTAATCCTTCAAATTAAGTTTTGACCAATGTGATTTTAACTCAAAATCACATTGGTTTACATAAAGCTTAGTGAAACTTTGGGAGGTGGATTGTTTTGTTTGTGGATTGTTCATGGAATTCATTCACAGATTCCACAAAACAATATGTCACCGGCACGTAACTTAGAATTGGTTGATGGTTCAATGGAACCGCTGCCCACCCTTTGAATGACATATGCACAGGCTCAAGCTATCAGGTACCTTGATTTTGATTGCTCAGTTGGCGGTGGTGGATGTCTCTTGACTGTTGCCAATTGGGGTGCGCAGTGGTTGATTGCACAGGAGACATATAGGTGTCACCTGTGGAGAAATGTTTTTGTTCATGTGCCCATAGTAAAGTTATTATTACATATTGTTCCTAAGGAACTTTCTACACATGTTACTATGACAGTGCCAAAATCATGTAGTCAGATATGTGTATACAAAAAGCACACTTTTGTGTTTGTGTATTGATTTAGAGGATTGGGTGCTTGATAAAGTATTGTGTACTGAACCAAATATCAACGTATACAATGATGCAAGAAATGTCCCTTACAATGTCACAAGGACAATAGTAACAATAGTTTTAAATTGAAACTAAGAAGCCTCTATGCACTCATTCCTCCATGATAACTGAATCAGAAAACTTGATTTGTTGGCAACCGCAATAGTGGAAATCTGTCTAATCCATTCATGAATGTCTTCACACAACCAGATATGTGAGGTGTTGTTTTCATGATGTGTTTTTCTGCAGACCTGACTTAAGAAACTCTTCCGCAGCCATCCCCACATTCTCATAGCACTCCCCAGATGATGTACTAGTTGATCCCTGGGACGGCACTCTGCGCCAGGCCACGTCTATGTGGGGAGTCTGCCTCAGTTCTGCACCTGGGGGTTAGCATTCCAGACAGTTACTGACTTCACTAGGCTGCTCATTGATTAATGAAAGGGAATTTCATAACACATCACCATTTTGTTATTTGTGTTGTTATGAACCTGCCTACCTACAGCCAAGGGAAACATAGGCGAACAAGGCTAGCATTCATAACCCGACTGTGTGTAATGCAGTATAATGTGAAAGTGAATTATGTCAGCGTGTGTTTGTTGTGACATGGAGATGTAGCTAGCTTTAGACATAAGAAAGGCTGCTTTGATTAATAACAGAAACTAGGGGATTTCCACAAAAGGTTAAAGGTCAATAAAATTGTGGATCGGGGTGTGTAGTCCGGCAGTGTCTTGTCTTAATGCAATCTAATCTCCCTAGACCTAGGGTCGAAGTTGTCCATTCATGTTTTTTGTACTTTTGAATTGTGTGAACGAGGAAAGGCACTGATAACTTTATGATATCATTCAATTGTATTAGAGTTTAGCACAACAATGCAGTGTTTTATTAGGCTGTCACAACAATATCATTGAAGGTTTATGAATGAGACAGACCTGAGTACAGACACTTTTCCTCCCCTATCTGGATGTTCTCATAGCACTCCCCGGATGATGTGCTGCTGGTGGACTGGAGTGAATGCACTGAGTCAGGGACACACGTGTCATTGTTGATAGTGTATTATACACACACTTAGGCTACTCAAGGCTACTTTTGAATCACCATAGCGACTCAACCACTCAGTGGTTACAACTTTCGAGCTTGTGCTCTAGTAGACTTTTAGAAATTGTGACTTGTAGCCTACAGTACATTCTGTCAAAAAGTTTTAGTTCATCCTACAAAGAATAGAAGGGAGAAGCTCATGAGGTTCCTTGTCACTGTATTGTATGAATTATTTATACAACGTCCTTGTGAGACGTTTGGAGAAGACACCTGAATGACATGGATACAGTATGATGACATGGTCACAAACCAAACAAGACTCCACGTACCGCTTTGGTTGGCCATGTTATTTCTCTCAATGCTGTTTGTCACCTCAGCAGTGACATTGTATTTCTCAGGGCTGACGAAGGTCTCTGCTGTCTGTTTGGTTTCCCTGTCTCCATTGTCAGGAAACGTGACTAAGACAAAAACATTATTTTTTTTAAAAATGGGTAAATATGTTGCGTGGACCACTTTCTCCCTCAATAGCTGGCTATTGTGTGACTTGTATTTGTAAAAAATAATTTAAAAAAAAAGAACGGGGTAACTTCTCTCTTACTGTATCCAATCCACTATATCCAATGCTGATCTTACACATACAGCCTTTTATCAACTAACCATGTGCCATTGCCATGGCGATGGAAGGTTGAGCATTGAAGTAGTTTTCATAATCAGAGTCAGATGAGGCATCCGCACTACTCTGAGTGGGCAGTTGGTCAAGGTACTGTGGAGCTGGATCATGCAAAGCCACATGGAAAAATGCAATAGTGACAGCTTTAAGGAGTCATGCCTAGAATACAAATAGTCCAAAAAGAGGAAGAATTTTGTCACTGGGCTGACTCAAATGCTTTTTCAGTCAGTCTGCTCTCTGACACTGCCCAATGTAGTAATACCAGAGATTGTATATACTAGGGATATGCCACTCCCTTGATTTACTATTGGTTTTGCGAGAGAGGGGAAAGATGGTGCCAGTCTAATTTCTGTCCAATTACCACACAGTTATAGTTTAGCGTTAGTGACAGTTGGCATTGCTAGGATCGCGTCTTTCTCGCACCGTTTCCCTGTCCTGCCCTCCCAAAAGCGAAAGTGTCTAAAAAAAGAGTACTTGGTCTCCTTATTGAAAATAAGCGCCCAAAGAGGCATCACCAAGATGGCGGGGGAGTGAACCAGCTTCCTTCAAAGAGTCTATGGTAATAAAGTGGAAAGTCTTTCACTGTTTTGGAGACACACAAATAACCGTTTAGCACTGTAACTCAGACATGAAAATAGTGCGTTATTCGGCTTCCAGTTGCTCTGACCGTAAGGAAATTGAATATTGTTAATTATTTCACTTTTCCCATCATCCCAGAAATGGAGACAGCGGGAAAAAGCTAGCTACAGTATATTAGAGGCTCACGTTAGCCACGTTACAGTACCATTATACATGTCTCAAAATATCAAAATCAAATGCTCTAAAAACAAGCTAAAATAGCTATCTTGTAGTTAACTATGGAAATTCCAATACATTACAATATTTTCAATGTGATTGTTATGATGCAATCACTTAACCAACATATAAGCCTACAATTTTCTTACATACTGTGCATACATACTGTAAGTAATGGAACAGTGAAGCATTTTTTCTTACTCCAAAAGTTGGGATTTAAATCAAACAATTACTATGAGGTTAATGTATTTATTTGATGGGATCACTCTTGTTCATGTTAATATTTGTCTCATTTGTCCACAAGACCTTTTTCCAGAACTCTGCAGGCCATCCTGTTTTTGTGGCTAACCAGCAGAGGTTACACTGCCAGGTGCAAACCACTAAGTAGTGTTCCTGATCAGTGCATCATTTCTTAATTATAGTGAGCATTCGTCGGTCATCCACTGTAGAAGTCTGCCTGGGCCTACGAGCCCGTTTGCTATTGTTGAGGTTACCAGCTTTTTTTTCTTTATAATGATGTTCCAATCTGTTGATGTTTCAGATGGGTTTTTTTCAGATTTTTCAGCCTAAAAAGTATTTCTTGACTTTCATTGACACCGCTTTGGTCCTCATGTTGACAGACACCAATAGCAGGCTCCAAAGGCAAAGCCTAGAATCAATACGAGACATTGACAGCTCTCTTATGCCTGCACTAATGATGTGACAGAACACTTGTGTAATTACTTTTGGAAATAGGGGGACTATGCATAAGAAGTGTTGTAATTTCTGAATGCTAAAACCAATATGTACTGTATACAAATACCATGAAATAAAAGCTGAGAATCTCTGCTTTAATCTCACAGTAAAGTTTGATTTCAAATCCAAACTTTTGGAGTGTAGAGCCAAAACAAGAAAACATGCTCCACTGTCCCATTACTTACGCAGGGCACTGTCCCATTACTTACGCAGGGCACTGTACAGTAGCTACTCACGGTTGTACTCCGCTGTTGTCGTGACCATGAGGAGGCTGGCTATCTCTCCTGTACCACTGCGTTGAGATCTGCCATCTTGTCTTTGGTGAACCAAAACTACTAAAAAGGGAGGAAGTGAAAACTCAGACTTCTCTGCACAGCAGATGGAATAATTGAATGTTTGTTGCTTTTGTTTTGTTATGTTATGTTGCAGGAGTAAGTGCAAAAGTCTCACTGGAAAAAAATAAAACCGTTTAAATAGGTCACACTTCTCACATATTCTTATTTTTTTTTAAATATGTTTTTAGGGCATTTCTGCTTCATCGGGATAGAGACAGTAGAGCTTGACAGGAAGGATGGGAGCGAGAGGCGGGATGAGATGCAAGATATGTCAAGGGTCAGAATCAAACCAGGAACCTTGCGATTACGTGGTATGCGCATTAGCGTGCTACGCCACTAAGCGGCCACCTCTCACATATTCAAAGCGTTAGGGTCACCCCTTTGAAATACATTGCTTTTTCACACTTGGTGTGAAAACAACACCAGTGGGACAGTCTCAATGACGTTCCCATTTCAATACCGTAGGTCACGCATGCTGTGTATGCACATTTCCATTGTGTGTCCTTTTGGATTGTGTTTTATCATCTGCATTGGCAAAGCATTGAGAGGAATGGATAATATCCATATTAATAGCATTCATTGCTGCCCATTGATGATAGCACTTATGTGTGTTTTTGTTGGTGCATTATAGGATGAGGGATGAGGAGTACACAGGGAGAACAACAATGAAATAATCTAAGGGAATGAGAGAGAGAAAGACAGACTGAAATAGTGACTCACCAGCTTTCCGCCTGAAAGACAGGAAGAGTAGAGTGTTGGAGAGGAGGATGAGGAGCAGGACGATAGACAGAGCAATGCAGCCCCACACTGATGGGGGAGGAGAGGACCAGCTTTCTGCACTGGTAACCAGTATCACTGGGCCTGGGGATAAAATGAAATGAGAGATATATAAGAATACAGTAAGATTAGATTAATTATCCTTCATGACATTTGCATATGAACAGACTTAGTTAATATATTAGAAAGATATTTTGGAGTATTTCATTACACAAAAAGAGATGAAGGAAGCTGGGTAGATCTTTGAGGGATATAAAGTCTTATGATATTTTGTTCTGCAATATGCCCTATGCATTTACTAAAAATCACTTGAGCCCTTACTTGAGAACTTACAGATCTTCCATTAATATCAATGGATGATTAACACAAAAGATGAATGTAAAAACATGACAAATGTGATCTTGGGCCATACGTCTTCACCGGCAGTACTAAGATTCAAATGTGAACTAAATATTAATGGTTGTACCTCACAAACCAAACTCTTTAATCCTCATTCAAGACAAGCAAATGGCATATATTCAAAGCTCATATTAGGGTTATTTAAGGTACCTGTGGTCCAAGTCTGGGTGTGCGGTTCTGCTGTCTGATTGGATAGCAGAGATCGATCTGAAATTCATGTGAGAGAAGTATATGTAAGAATTAGACTTAAATGTCGGCACATCCAGCAGCTTCTGAGGACCAACCCTGCTGTTGGGACTTAGGAATGTGTTGCCATTTTTTATTATACATTTTTAGAGGGACAGTAGTGAGATTAAGGTTAAGTCTAGGTTAAGTTTTCAGTAAATAATAAACTGTACATGTAAAGGCATCAGAAATTGGTCGGAAGGGGACCATGGCCATGACAGGAGTGGATTCTTAAACATTTCACAGCCTATGGTAATTGTTGGCTAATTGAATTTTTTAAAGCTAGATCCGAAAGAGATTGAAGTGCTTAAACAACTGTTGAAATGTTGTATAGATAAAAGCGTTGTCGGACAATCCTGAACTTTGTGTCTCAGCTGGTACAAATAAGCCGGTAGGATGTGCATGAGATACATGCGCAATATGCTTATAAGTCAGATCAGTACACAGTACACTGAGAGTAGATGGATGTTTCTTCATTTTCCGTTTTGAGAACACAGGATTGCTTACTCTTTTTTTTGAGACACAGCAAAGCCAGTTGTGTAAATGTTTAATTTTTAAATCACTAAATACAACAATAATTAGTATGCCACAGTTAGTTCTGCACAACCCACTGATCCCACTGACTTCTTACTCCCACTGATCTGTGCTCTTCTGTGAAATAATTTGAAGCCCGCTCATCAGTATTAGGGGCAAGGAACGTGTGACTAAGAGTGTCATCCAAGCAGACACACTGATAATGTCAAGAAGAAATTGCTCGCTAGCTTCACACTCATCAAGCCCCCTATTTATCTTGATTGAAAGCATTTGACATTTAAAAAAAAAAAGAAAAAAAACTCTACCTAAACATACCACCCCAGCATCCTCCTTATGTCCACAGTCATTGGCTTTCCCGAAGGTGGTGCACTCCCAAAGGGTCCTCTCGCTGCCCCCACAATTCACCTCGTCCAAGAGAACCAGGCCAACGCCCGGTCCAAAGGCCCCATCCTGCCCAGTCACATTTAGGGCGGAGCCACAGCTCAATTGAGCGCAGACCACGTCCCCATCTCTTAGGTCCCACTGGTCATCACACACCGTTCCCCAGTGCCCCTCTTGCCACAGCTCCACTCGCCCCTCACAGCGATGTGTACCTCCAGCCAATCGTAAGACCTGGTGCGCTAAAGAACGGATAGATCAACCAATCAGTTCACAGAGAATCAGTCAAATTGAGATAAAGGGTGCAGTTCACACAGGATCATTGCAAAAGCAATTTGGAAACGGAAATGGTGCAGAACTGAACAGTTTGTTGTTTGCTCCTGCAGTCCTGCTTGCGCTGTTGCATGCATTGTTGATTTGTTATATATCGTTGCATGCAGTGTTGCACAAATGTGGTTTCTCATCAAGGAGAGATATATCTGTAGCCCAGAGAGATTAAAATACACAATGCCTAACCAAGCACTAGCTGTGCAATTACGACCTTACCACAGATGATTTCGGTCAGGTTGGAGCAGTCAGTCTGTGGGACCTCCGTACAGTTCCCCAACTGCTGGTCGCTGTAGACACACCCGCTCAGACAGGTTGTGCTGTTCAGATGAACTGTGCCATTCTGTCTAGATCTGAGATCATACAATCCCCCGCAACTTAGATTGACACATATGGCCTCTGCCGCCACAGCCCACTCTTTAGACCCAGAGTCAAAGGTCACCGGTGTCCATGTTTCCCCATGGAGCACCTCCAAGGCCCCAGAGCAGTTCTGGGACAGCCTAAATGTGTGTGATAAAGCTGGGGGAATGGAGAGATGCACAATTACATTAGAAAATATTTAATAGATATATTTAGTTGAATTCAGGTTTTCATAAATCCTACAAAGGAACAAATCAATGAGCATACAGTTGCCTGAACTTATTCCCGCTTCGATAAAGCAAATTAGATCTGATATTATCAATGGTCCTACTATTGTTCATGTAGTGTAGATAATGATGCAGACTGTAGATGCACAAACACAAATTGAATGTGTGGGTCTACACACACACACACACACACACACACACACACACACACACACACACACACACACACACACACACACACACACACACACAAACAAACAGTAAAGGCCCTGGCTGCTGTGCTCTTTGCAGACGTTCAGCAGAGGTGCCACATCCTGTGAGTCACTTCCTGTGGAAATGTCACAGTGTGGTGAATTCTGAGGGGGACATTGAGGAGGACCAACCCCATTCTAGAAATACCATGGCAAATACTCTCAGCGGTTTCCAACCACGTGACAGTGGGAGTTGTGGCAATTCAGAGCAGCTTTGGAAAGTTCTATAGTGAATGACCACTTTTTGCCCTATATAAAATGAGGTGGAAACAAGTTCAGCCTTTCTTTCACCCAATCTCACTGCCCTGACCTGATATTGCATATTAACTTGCATGTTTGGCCAAGGGCCAAACCACCAGAGAGATTTTTTTTAAACTGTGGAGTAGGACTTACATGTATGACAAGTTACCCTACATTTAGTGGGATGTGTTCGGGTTCCAATATACAGTGCCCTGTGTAAGTAATGGGACAGTGAAGCATTTTTCTTTTGGCTACACTCCAAAAGTTTGGATTTCAAAACAATTAAAATAAAAATAATAAAACAATTAATATAAAGTTAAAGTAGAAATTCTCAGTGTTTATTTGATGGTACTGGTGTATGTATTGGTTTCACCATTCAAAAATTACACCACTTTTTATGCATAGTCCCCCTATTTCAGTGTAACCAAAAGTAATGAGACAGATTTATGAAATGTCCAAATTAAGCACTCATGTTTAGTATTTGGTTGACAATTCTTTACATGCAATAACTGATTGAAGTCTGCGACCCATTGACCCCACCAGACACCGGGTATCTTCTCTGGTGATGCTCTGCCAGGCCTGAAGCTATCGTCAGTTGCTGTTTGTTTTAGGTATTTTTGCCTAAAGTCTGATCATCAGGAAATTAAATGCATGTTCAATTGGATTTAAATCTGAAGATTAACTTGGCCAGTCAAGACCTTTCCACTTTTTGGCCCTGAAAAACTCCCTAGTTGCTATGGAAGTATGTTTTGGGTCATTGCCTTACTGTATGATGAAGCGCCATCCAATGATCTTGGAGACATTTGCTCGCCAGTTCTAGTGGAATCTATTCATGCCCAAACCTAACACCCCCTGCACCATGTTTCACAGATAAGGTGGTATGCTGTACATCTTTGGCAGATCCTTTTTTCTCCAAACTTTCCTCTTCCAATCACTTTTGTACATGATAATATTAATCTTATCTGTCCACAAGGCTTTTTTTTTTTTTTAAGGCTTTTTAGGTACTTTTTGGCAAACTGTACCTGACCATCCTTTTTGAGGATGGTCAATTCTAGTTTCGAGTTTGCCAAAAAGTACCTAAAAAGCCATTTCTAGTTTGTACCTTGCAGTGAAGCATCTGTAGTTTTGCTGGTGAAGTATTCTGCGGATGGTAGTCTCTGACACATTCACGCCTACAGTACCTCCTGGAGATGGTTCCTGATCTGTGGGACAGTTGTTTTTTCTTAATCATGGTGTGCATTCTTCGGTCATCCACTGTGGAAGTTTGTCTTAGCCTACCAGCCCGTTTGCGATTGCTGAGCTCACCAGTGCTTTTTTTTCTTTTATCTCTTTGGTCCTCATGTTGACAGACACCAATAGCAAACTCCAAAGGTAAATGCAAAGCCTAGAATTAATACTAGACATTGACAGCTCTCTTATGCTTGCACAAATGATGTGACAGAAGAAAGCCAATTGTCCCATTACTTTTGGGTACCCTAAAATAGCGAGACTATGCATAAAAAGTGTTCTGAATGGTGGCCAATATGTACACGAATACCATCAAATAAAAGATGAGATTCTCTACTTTAACCTCATAGTAACTGTTTGATTTAAAATTCTCAATTTGTTTGATTTAATTTTAGGAGTGCAGAGCCAAAAGAAGTGAAAATGCTTCACTGTCCCATTACTTACGCAGGGCACTGTATTTCAGTTTCTCCTGGCTCAAAGAGCAAACACTGGCAACAGGGTTACCATGATAACAAGGAAGTCACTGCACATTTGAATGGGGCTGTTAAATGGCGAAAGGTACAATTGAATTGTTGAATTTTTAACAACTGGGCAACTTTCAATGAAGATTTGGACTTAAGATCATCTTAAATTCTAGAACAGACAATTATTTTATTGTTTATTGTATTGAGATGTTTTATGTGCAATGGAAGTAAAGTTTGATTTGATTTGATAAGAAAACCCTACCAAAAATTGGGTATCCAGGGGTGGGGGGGGGGGGGGGGGGGGGGGGCTTAAAGCATATTGAGCTTTATTGGAGCATGTTGTCAGGGTTGGCTAAGTATCTCAGTCACTTAAGCAAAATAACAATAATTCAAATTAAAGAGCAACTCACTCTGTTCATCCTCAGCCAATGAGATGTTCCTCGGAGGACAGTTGGCTTTGTTTAGAAAGGCTATAATATAACACAAAATAACATTTTCTGAATAATTTCCATTCATCTTCATTCAAAATGTAACACAATACGTTCAAGTCTCGTATCAGAAAGAGCAAGGATAATCAGTTACCCCAGATGATAAGAGATTTACATGTATGTTATCAAGTGGATACGAACACAAACACAGATTACAATTTAGAGTGAATTTGCTGAAAATTGATTGAATTTGAATTTGGTGAAACTATGCTGATGGTATTTCAGTGAAGTCACAGTAACTTATCGTAGATTTAAAAGTTAGCCAGATAGAATCAAATGATGTTTATGAACTAGATCCTAATTTAAGACCTGTTTGAGTAGCTCCTTCAAAATGTTCCTAACTCAAATATAGTGATATCTTCATAGGCGCTAGAAGATGTTTTAAGGTGAGGGTGCTGAAATCTGTGTGACTGAAAATGTAGAAATGTGATCATGATAATGATACCTATTAAAGTTGTGTTGTTACCAACTGCATGTGCCATCAACTAGACACAGGCTAAATAGAATGGCAAAAATACCAGGCATGGGTGCTTAGTGGCATAGCACACTAATGCTACTAATCGCAAGGTTCCTGGTTTGATTCCGACCCTCAACACGTCTTGCATGTCATCCCTCCTTTTTCTCCCATCCTTCCTATGAATCTCTACTCTCTCTATCCCAATAAAGCAGAAATGCCCTAAAAACATATACAAAAATAAAAAAAATAAAAAAGGCATTATGAGGCCTACAAATGAAGACAGGCATAGCCTAATAGAACAGCGAAAATACAGTTTGTTTCCAGATTTACATTTGTAATATATTTATACAGACTAATAGGCTAATAATAACATGCCAGCATGAAAGTATGTGCAACTGCAAGCAACAATGTGCGAAGGAAAACCTTACTTTTATACAACACAAGTTTGATCTCCAGAGGCGGGAGAATTATATCTTGTAATTAGAAATGTTTGGGGGAGACGCTTGGCATAAGGAGTACGTGTGTCACTGTCAGGATCTGCTCAAAAAACATATTTTATTGCTGCACACTAACGGCAAACTATACCAATGCTGTCAAGGCACCGCAACGTCTCCGTACCATGAGCCGCAGCTTAACAACTCACGGCGATCTATGAGACATGCTAGACTGCATGCTAAGGCAGCACGTCTGTGAAGCGAAGCTTGCTTGAAGCAGTGTAGTTTTATGTTTTGAGTCTATTTTCCTCGGCAGCAAGAGTGGCCTAGAGGCCTAGATGCAGAGAAATAAGCACATAACATCACATATAAATTCAAAATTACTCTCAATCATCCTAAAACTAAGTAGGAAAATTGCAAATATGACCCTGTACACATTGAAAGGTTCAGTATCACATTTTACGCTCTTAAAAAAAGAAAGAGAAACAGTGTTGACGGAATTGTTAATGTCATGCAGGTACAGGCTACTTCAAATAATTGAAATTGCAGATTAGTTGTCAAGGTTATAAGAATGTAGCCTCCCATTATGAAGTGTTGCCAAACTTATTTTCAGATAGATTCCCTTTATGAAATATAGAAAATAATATAATATATATATTTTGTCATCAGATAATAGCAGCGCATCTAGTCTATTTATTGGTGCAGCACCCTGAAAACTGTGTTAACAGAACTAAGATGGTATGCTCTTGTTTGGGTGTTGGTCTCGTTTCGGCATTAGCTATTTAATGCTAATATCTGAGCATCCTTGCACATGCAGACCGATCTCATTTGAAAGGAGGGCGCATGAGTCAGGAGCTTGATTTTAAAGCATTTGTTCTACTTTCATGTATTTTATTCAAAACAATGAGTTTATTAGACTACCCTCATATTTAATATCCTGAAAAATCATCAGGGTGCTGTAGC
The DNA here is from genome assembly GCF_951799395.1 of Argentina silus. Classification (NCBI taxonomy): domain Eukaryota; kingdom Metazoa; phylum Chordata; class Actinopteri; order Argentiniformes; family Argentinidae; genus Argentina; species Argentina silus. The sequence goes on from NC_139664.1 coordinate 19,579,561, forward strand.
ACCATCAGCACTCCTACTTCCCGCGCCTATGGATTGACATCAGTTGAATCTCATGTTTTGGAAACTATGTATTTACTGGATTTCATTACGGCCTACTGTTTCAGCTGCCACGAGAGATGTGCCACAAAGAAAATCTTTGTCTATAATTTTACATTATAAGTATTTTGACACCAGTGTTTGAGCTGTAATAATGAAAATGTACATCAATCCCATAGTGAACTCAATTTGAGTAGTAAATGATTGCTTTTTCAGGGTTTAAGTCATTTCAAAGCGCTTCTCTTTAGAAAGCAATTAAAGTTGAACTGTCGTTTGTTGAACTGAGGTCTCTATGAAAATATTGGAGTTGAATGCAATCATTTGTTCTGAACTTGATAATTCACCCACTCTATGTCCCAGCTGGCCAACTCTAATTCTCTTCACTTTTATGCTGTCACGAGCTGTCTCTGGATTGCTCTTATGATTAGCCGTAGCAATAAGCCGTAGCAATAAAGAACTTAAAGAAAATATGGTATTTGAGAAATTATGCATGATTTACACCTAATTGCCTCTATCAATCCTGTCAGCAACTTGTTTGTTTTCTTTGAACACCAGCAAAAAAGGTTTCGGCCTTGTTGGCTCAACATCTGTCTTTCTTAAGTTAGTGAGCAAAACATAATTTGACTTGATCTGAAACAAACAAATACTGTATCTACTGTTGTTGATGTTAAAAAAGTAGTCCTGAGGATTTTTATTTTTTTAAAGTCTAAGTAAATACCATATGGAAAATAAAATGTTATCATTGATATATAAAATTCTATAATGCATTTATAGTAGATAGATGCCCTATATAGACAAAGAAAGCACTATCATTATATTTTACATCAAAACAGATAATAGTAATGGTAATACTAGGTCAAAATGTAGACATGCAGAATACACATCTTGATTAAGCATACTGAATACAATCTAAATGCAAATATAAGGTTACATCATATTACCTTGAGAAAGGATTAGAAGTGGTAGAACTATGGCTGTCCTGTACAGTTCCATTTCACCAAATGTGGCCGAGGAGCCCAGGGTCTTTTGCACATACTACCTGGCCAGCAACATTGTTCTTTTAGCAGCAATGAATCTCGAAATCACCGACTCACTGATGTTATCTTGAATCGGAGTGTTCAGAGAATGTGTGTCCTCACCCTATGTTTGTTTATGCTCCTGCAACGTGTGGTTTCCACAAGCATCGTCTCTGACATACAATCAAATAGGCCTCTCTAGAGCACACACTCAAAGAGACACACACTCTCTCAGACACATACTCACATACACCCACCCACTGTCTCTGACAAATACACACATACAAACATGAAAATGAGTCATCTACAACAAATGTTTAACCCCAAGGAATAACTACTCAAATTAACCTGCAGTTTGAAGGAAATTACAAATTACAAATCTTAAGTACAATTCTAGTAGTCTAGGGACCTCAATATTTGGCAACCTACACATCTTAGAATAGTTATTACTTAGTTAGCCAGTGCAAAACACTGGGAGTGGTAGGTCTCGAAAAAAAAAAAGGAAAATATAAATGAAAATAAATAGACAATTTGGCAGATGTATTATTTGAAAGAAGGCATACACATCAGTCATTTTAAGTTCTGGATGAGCCATGTGATGCAGAAACCTTAGCGCAAAGAACAAGTACATCTTCCATACTTCAGTCAGGACACTTAAGTCGTTTAATGTCATTTGGTTTAATAAAATGTATAAATAGGTTTGCCATAATGGATGGCTCCGCTCTGATAAAGCTCCCCACCTGAAATTAAACAACATTATATATACACATAATATACATAGCGGGGAGCCCATAAACTTCTAACCCCCAAAACAGCAGAACCATCCAATACCATTAAGACTATGTGGCCGATCTAATACTGGTACCTGCTTAGCAGGGTGACCTGCCCGGTGTCCCCCTGCACCGTGTGCAGCAATGGGCTTGACCAACCTGGATCAGACGGGGGTCATTATGTGAAACTAAAACTGTGTCCGATCTAACAACCGATACCTGCTTAGCAGAGTGACCCTCCCGGTGTCCCCCCACACCATGCTGATGCAGGGACGATGCTTGATCACCTGGATCTGACGGGGGTCATACTAGCATTATGTTAAACTAAACTATGTGTTTACAGTGAATCCACCACTGCTTCCTGCACATGTCTTAGGATTGGCCAGGACATGTCTAGAAACCACGTCATGGTTCTGTGCTAGAACACAAAGCACATCTGCAATCCAACTTGGATGATTATCGAGATCTGCCTGGTCATTCTACTTACTACGCAATCAGTAACCAGCCACCACCTGATATGAGTAACTGTTTCATTGCATGCTTTCTTCTTACATTCAACAGCATACATCTCTATATCATACATTACTCAGCGCCTTTTGGGCTTCACAATTCTTTAGAATTCAATCTAATAATAATAATAATAATGCATTTTATTTGGAGGCGCCTTTCAGGTCACCCAAGGTCACCTTACAGAAGAGAAGTAAAAGCAAAAGCATGACATCAATCATTAAAAACAAAACAAACAACACATTTAGATAAAAACAAGTGAAGTGCAGAGTGTCCAATTTATAGAACGTATGCCAGTTTGAACAGGTGGGTTTTGAGTTGGGACTTGAATGTTGTGATGGAGTCGGACTGTCTTATGTGTGGGGGGAGAGAATTCCAGAGCTTGGGTGCTGAGCAGCTGAAGGCTCGGGCACCCATGGTGCTGAAGCATGACGTGGGGATGGTTAGCAGTCCAGCAGAGGTTGAGCGAAGGGAGCGGGAGGGAGTGTATTCATGGAGGAGGTCACGGAGGTAAGTGGGGGCTAGATTGTGGAGGGATTTGTAGGTGAGGAGAAGGTTTTTGTACTGGATGCGGTAATGTACCGGGAGCCAGTGAAGTTGGATGAGGACAGGGGTGATGTGGTCAGATGATTTAGTGCGGGTGATGATCCGGGCGGCCGAGTTCTGAATGATCTGCAGTCTGTTGATGAGTTTGGTGGGGAGTCCGGTAAGGAGGGCATTACAGTAGTCAATGCGTGGTGTGACAAGTGAGTTGACCAGGATTTCAGTGCTGGATTGGGTCAGTGATGGGCGGAGTCTGGAGATGTTGCGGAGGTGGAAGAATGCAGTCCGGGTGATGTTCTGAATATGGGAAGTAAATGACAAGGTGTTGTCCAAGATGACACCGAGGCTCTTGACTTGGGGGGAGAAGGGTACGGGGGATCCATCGATGATGATGGGTGGAGCTGGGGTGTGTTGTAATTTGGTGAGGGTGGATTTGGAGCCGATGTAATGTAATGTAACATTCATATGCTGCTGAGGATATTGACCCATCGGCCTCAATATGGTTATTTGCTGCACTCCATCGCATCCATCGCTCCATGTTATACATTATATGTACTCAGCACTTGTCACTCTTTGATTCCAACTTGACGTCTTAAGATGCTGAGGAGAGATGTGTGCAAGTGCCTGTGTTCCATCTTCATCAGGGTTGCCGTCGACACCTCCGCTGAGGTTGCAGCATCAAAGCAGAAGGAGTGAAGTGTGTATGCTCCCGGATTTAGCCCACTGCCACCGACGATGCCTACAAACCGATGTTCATCATCGAGGAGGGAAAACCTATGACCAGATGCCGGTCATCCGACTCCTGCGCCATGTGGGCTAAATCCGGGAGCATACACACTTCACTCCTACAAGCCCACTCTCTACTCCATTCTACCTCCCAATACCTGTGCCCAGTCAGACCTTCTTTTGCAGAGCACTAGCTTCCAGTGGTCAAAACTGTCTGGGTGATCTGGATGCGGATGGTCCTCTGGCACCTGTCTCACTTTTCTGTTTTCCTTGTCAAGAACAAGGTTTCTGTTGCCCGTGTTTGGGTCCAGTGTGAGCTCACATCAATCTGATGGGGAGACAAGATTGAATACAATATAACATTTTTGTTTTATTCTATAAACTACTGACAACATTTCTCCCAAATTCTAAATAAAAATATTGTCATTTAGAGCATTTATTTGCAGAAAATGAGGTCAAAATAACAAAAAAGTTTTCAGATCTCAAATAATGCAAAGAAAACAAGTTCATATTCATTTTTAAACAACACAATACTAATGTTTTAACTTAGGAAGAGTTCAGAAATCAATATTTGGTGGAATAACCCTGATTTACAATCACAGCTTTCATGCGTCTTGGCATGCTCTCCACCAGTCTTTCATATTGCTGTTGGGAGACTTTATGCCACTCCTGGCGCAAAAATTCAAGCAGCTCGGCTTTGTTTGATGGCTTGTGACCATCCATCTTCCTCTTGATCACATTTCAGAGGTTTTCAATGGGGTTCAGGTCCGGAGAGGGTCTTGATCTGGACAGGGTCTTGATCTGGTGGTCCTCCATCCACACCTTGATTGACCTGACTGTGTGGCATTGTCCTGCTGGAAAAACCAATCCTCAGAGCTGGGGAACATTGTCAGAGCAGAAGGAAACAAGTTCTTCCAGGACAACTTTGTACATGGCTTGATTCATGCGTCCTTCACAAAGACAAATCTGCCCAATTCCAGCTTTGCTGAAGCACCCCCAAATCATCACCGATCCTCCACCAAATTTCACAGTAGGTGCGAGACACTGTGGCTTGTAGGCCTCTCCAGGTCTCCGTCTAACCATTAGACAACCAGGTGTTTGGCAAAGCTCAAAATTGGACTCATCAGAGAAGATGACATTACTCCAATCCTTATGGTCTTTTGCAAACCTCAGCCTGGCTTCTTGTTGATGAAGGGCTTTTTTCTAGCTTTGCACAACTTCAGCCCTGCCCCTAGGAGCCTGTTTCGAACTGTCCTCACCGTGCACTTCACCCCAGCTGACGTTTGCCATTCTTTTTGTAGGTCACTTGATGTCATCCTACGGTTGTTGAGTGACAGTCGAATGAGTTGGCGGTCATCCTGGTGAGTGGAGAGTCATTTTCGCCATCTGTCGGTCTGTAGCTTTGTTGTCCCTACTGTCTGCTGCTTGACCTTGTTCTTATGAACCGCAGTCTTTGAAATTTCAAGGATGGAAGCAACCTGACGCTCACTGTATCCCTCTGCCAATAAAGCCAGAATTGAACCCTTCTTTTCCTCACTCAAAACTTTTCTTTTCAACTCTTTTGGCATGGTCAATAGTTATTTTTTTATTACAATTACTTTTGAGGTACTACTAGCACTGTTTTTGCCATCCAGCTGGTCGTATTGCAAGAGGATAGTGATGATCAGTACCTCATTAAGTAGAATGAGGTGTGCCTGTATTGGAATTCAATAGACACTGGAATGGAATGGCTGCCATACATGTAGAGATGCTGATTTAAGAAAAATTTGGAGTGGACTTTTAATTTTTTTTTTGTATATATTATATAAGATATATTTTGTTTTCAGTTTAAGCTTGATGCAACGTGGATAATGCTAATTGCTGAGTTAAGTTCCTGAATTGCTTCTCTACTTGGATGTAGGACAGCTTACAATTGCTTTTCTGCCATGTCAGAAGCTGAAAACCTCTTGTGTTTTTAATGACGTTGAGATTTTTAGATTAGATTAAACTTTATTGTCATTGTGCAGAGTACAAGTACAGAGACAACGAAATGCAGTTAGCGTCTAACCAGAAGTGCAAAAAAAGCAGAAAAGTGCAGTGTGAACAATATATACAGGTAGTGCAGTATAAGCAATATATGAGCAGTATAAGTAGTGCAGTATAAGCAGTATATGAGCAGTATAAATAGTGCAGTATAAGCAGTATATGTATTAACAGTAACATTATAAGCAGAATAAATATAGAATGCAGTATGAACAGTATAAGCAGCATATGAGCTGTATAAGCAGTGCAGTATAAGCAGTATATGTATTAACAGTAACATTATAAGCAGAATAAATATAGAATGCAGTATGAACAGTATAAGCAGCATATGAGCTGTATAAGCAGTGCAGTATAAGCAGTATATGTATTAACAGTAACATTATAAGCAGAATAAATATAGAATGCAGTATGAACAGTATAAGCAGCATATGAGCTGTATAAGCAGTGCAGTATAAGCAGTATATATGTATTAACAGTAGCATTAAAGCAAAGTAAATAAGCAGAATAAATATGGAATGCAGTATGAACAGTATAAACAGATACTCACTGCTCACCACATTTCCTCAAACCCCTAATCCACCCTGGGTAGTGGAATATTGGCCCAAGGCCTACCCTTAGGATGTCTACCATTCGGATGAGTTTGGAGGTAAAATCCTCAAACAAGCTTTTGTTGTTTGCAGTTAAATCCTGTTGGTGACAATGTTGTCGAAGACCTACATTTCCTAAGCCCAGATTTTAGCCAACATTCTCCATCATTCTCCACGCTAGAAAGGAACCATAAAATAGGCATGTCATATCAGTTATCAAATCAGTTTTTCTGTGACTGACAAACTGAAAGGGAGAGGAATTTCCCAGTAAGAAATGGACTCACTGTAGCCTGGTTGCCATTTGGTTTCTTATTTGTTGTTGTTATATTGTTATATTTGTCATAGTCTCTCCCCACAGCTGTGTTATTGTTGGCAAGCAAGACTATATTTGGCATTATAACATAAACATAAACAGATATGGCAGTCATGTCCAGCATCATGTTCCAATATCTAAGGGACTGATCATTATTTATGATGGGGGGGGGGGGGGGGGGGTACGAGGAAATCAGAAAATGTATGACCCTCCCTCAAGCAAAATATGTTTTCACATTATCCTCCCTGAACGCTTGAAAAGTGACCTTTCCCCCCTTCAATAAATACTGATTAAAACATTAAGTAGATAGCAGAGCACTTCTAGGACGAGACAACCTGTTATAGTCGTAAGTCCAGACTCCTGCTGATCAACAATACGCACACACAGACAGATCAATGCTGATTCAATACCAGTGGCGTGTAATAGGCTATCTATTCAAAATAAAATAAATACACTTGTTTTTCATGTGGCAGGCTCCTGGTTTGGCAGAGTTTAGTCATTTTGGGTCAGTGCTTAATTTGTAAATCAGGAGGTGCCAAAACTCTGAAGTGAGCATGAGAGAGGGGTTGACCTGAGAAGCTCAAAGGTGCAGGAATGCATTAGAAAAGTCTCCCTTTAAAACAAAATGTGGCCTAAAAACAAATAGTGCTATTCACAGTGGCGTCATTTCAGTTAAACCTGGGGTATTACAGAATAATTGGTGCAAAACTTCATAATCCTAATTTGTTCAGAGGGTCTCTGAGTCCTCTCCTAGGAACATTTTGTATTTTTAAGTGATTTTGATGCAATTTAAGCAGCAGTTTGGTTTTCATGCAATTTAAGAAGCAGTTTGTTTGAAACCGAGCCACAACATCTGCGTCAATTAGTGCCATGTATAAAGGTCACATATTTTACTTGAAGTTGCTCACACAAGATTCAGATTGGGCAAGTGTTTAGTTGTTGAAATAAACATTGTAAACATCCCTACAGTGCAGCACCAATCACATGCAGTATCATTCTTTGAATTATCCTACGTAACGCAACTCACAATACACTGTATCAACATATCACAAACATGAACTGAGGAGTAATTCGTGTTTTTTAGTAAAGAATTAGATGTTGACATCATTACTCATCTCTCCTGACCCAGATTCACACCAGTACACCCCATTGTGTATGATCTTTCCCATGAGAGCTTGAGAGTGCATGTCGATCCTGTCACTGATCCCCAGTCAGTACTACAATCCGTCAGTCCTCTTGATGATGTGTACCTCTTCACTTTCCATCTAGTAGAGTTATATTGGGCCTGACACACAGAGAAGCTGAAGGTGACAGACCTGAGACATACAGATAGCACCATAGAAAGGGAGAGAATTAAACATGAAGTTGGTTGCATTTATCTATTCATAAAAAAACATTGAAATCGATTTAATAAAAGCATTAAGCATTTTTTCTTCTTTTGGCTCTACACTCCAAAAGTTTGAATTTGAAATCAACAGTTAGTATAAGATTAAAGTAGTTATTCTCAGGTTTTATTTAATGGTATTGGAGTACATACTGACCAATATGCTATGAAAGTCCAGACATCACAAACTGCAGAACTGGAGACATTTTTGGAGACAGACGTCACCGTGATTATGATTGCTAGCAAAAGTAAAGATAAAGGTATTCCTCATACCAGAGCTGGACAATAGCAAATTGCCAACTGTAAGGATGGACTAGGATGGCTCATCCATGTGTCCATGAGTGATAAGCTTTATAAAACTGATGCCAATACCAAAACTCCATTATTACTGAATGAATTAAACATGGATCGAAGCAGAGATTCTCATCAGTGTGCTACTGTATATGGGCCAGAGAAAAATTATAACACAGTTTGTGCGATTGGTAATAAAGACCATATTCAATACCAATCAGGCCATAAATTATAGGCCTTCAGTGGAAGTTTGCATTGAATGTCCACAGAGACAGTCTGAACAAATTCATTATTAGATACTGTCCCCATACAAATATGAAAACTGTTTAGGGCTATTTGTATGACAGAGTTACATAAACATGCATTTCACTATGTGAGGACACTCAATTCTAAACAACCTCACATGAGTAAACTAAGAAAAGTCTCCCTAGTCCCTAGTAAAAAATGACCCTTTATATCTTGTATGACATTTTCAAAGAAGAGCGGAGATAAAGCAGCATCTTTTTCCAGAATGACTTGTAGATCATAGTATACCAATGTTTAAGACAACATAAAGCCAAGTTAAACCAGCCAACAGCACTGTAGAGATTTATGTGTCAGAAGGTTTTTGTTAGTAAACCTTAGGGTAGCATGCTACACAGAAGCAAGTAACTTTAGCAATTTTATCTACCAAGATTCCTAGATATGTGTATGATTAAACTATGGAAGACCATGTAAGAGGTTACTTGGGAATGGACTGCAAAGAGAGTTTCAGTTTACTGAAAAATGCAATATGGAGCACTAGAGGTAGTAGCTAACAATGTTTCCAAGTGACTCTTGGAGAATTCGATCCAGGTTGTTGACATTCATTAACTTTAATAATGACATATGTAGATGTTATGTCATGTTCATGTGCTTAAATATTTGTAATGCTCAGCATGTGTCACAAGTTGTAATACATTTCACTTGTTTTACAGGTTAAGACCACATCAACACCACACAGGACACAGACATAAGTACCCCAAAAAAATTCTTTATTTCATCTTCTTTTACAGGTATAATCCAAATTGAGAGGGGCCCTTATTTTCCCCTCACTGTTAGATTTGCCCTGACTGACTGTGCTTGCTGCAGGCCTGTTCATCACCCAATGTAATGTGTAGTATACTGTAGCACCCACCTTGTACATGTTTTATATCATAGTTATGCACAGCCTAAGTTAATTTGTACAGGGAATTTACTGTGATAAATCCAGCCCAAGCTTGTTCCAGTGAATTTAATTATTTCCTTTGAGTCAGTGTAGCCGAGATCTCTAGAATGCTAGCCAGGCTAGTTCACCTTGCTATTCATTTAGTTCTCCGCCTTCATACATAAAACCCCCATAGAGAGTGATATACTTCCTTGACCCCTCCTGTCTCCCTAGTATAGGCTTGCTGTTCCTTCCTGTATTGATCCTCTTTTCAGTGGAGGATTCTTTTCATACAACATTTGTTGATTGTTTGAAATGTGTTTTCGCTGCCCGCTCATTTGAGTTCACGCGTCACAGAAGACCTTGGGCTTTCACTCTATGCCTTACATACACTCGAGAAGCTTGTCAGAAAATATGCCACCCCCAGAGCACGTTGACTTCTCTTTGGCTTGCCTCAATTGTCTGGGGGTGGATGTGCAGTCTTCTATAAGCGTCAACAAACACACTCTACAAACCTTTCTCCTCTCTTTCATCTCCTTTTTCCTTCTCCCCTCGGCACTCTCTTTCTCTGTTGGATGATAGAGCATTTGTTCTTTTCAATCCTTTGGGCCAGAAGTCTCTCTCCTCTGAAGTAAGCAGCCTCATTCTTCCTTGAGGATGTATTACTGCATTTCACACTGATTGCTGTGTCTGTTGACATCAGGCATTCTGACCTGAGACACCCCCTTCTCCTCCTCATCTGACATGTTACTTCCGGCTTCACAGTCTAGAGAGGAGCCTCCACATTTACTCCCAAGCCATTTCCTCTTACAGAGTTTGACAGAAAGGCCATTAAGACAATTAGAATCAACTGTGAAGCCCCATGAGAAACATGAGTGATATATTGAAGAGAGAATTTGAGGAATACACTAAGATACTCAGACAGCTGACTCCTCCGAACTAGCTCAGGTCATGCATCATGTATTATTCCATTTTGAGTGGTAGTCATTAGGCTAATCCCTTGACATCCATGACAGCTTATTTGGCGATAACATTGCAGAAACGTTTTGCCTGCTACTTTTGTAGATGATAGTGATTCATTCCCTGCATCTCTTCAGTGAGTGTGTGTGTACATGCGTGCATTTGTGCAAGTCTAAAAAATAAAATTAAAATTAAAAAAATTAAATAAATAAAATTATTTTCTTCTAGCATTGTGACTGCCAACAGCCCCTGGTCCTAACATAGATTACCTTTTTCTTATGATGACTGATGGATAGATGATTCACTCACTTAGACAAATGTATTTGTTGTAAGTTGTTTTGGATAAAGGCGTCTGCTAAATGCCATAAATGTAAATGTAAATGTCTATGTCTTTGTGTAGAAAGTCATGCCAAACACTGCAAACGTGTGTAACCTCTCATCCAATTTATATAAGTTTGACACATGACTGACACCCCTTCAAACTGCTGGTGGCAAGGCAAATACAGTTTTTCCCAATCATTTAAACACGTTTCCTGAAACTATAGCTCAATTTCTCAAAACTCGAAACACAAAACTAAAAAGAGTTAACCATTTTGTCAAAACTCCACGAATCTCTTGCAAAATGAAACACTACACTCAAAACCATGTTCTCTATTCTCAAAACTGATTATTGTGATTCGTGCTCTGGTCCTCTTCCTGTGGGGGGATGAGGATATTGTTGAGTGCATCAAAGAAGGTTAGCAGACGGGCAGTGTTGTAGGGACCAAGTTGGGCATGGTGATGGATGACCCCCATGGTGACCAATGGCTGCGCACAGTGTCACATTTCCCCCACGCAGGCCAGGGACATCGATGATGGCACGATTTCCAATGATGTTCCTCCCCCACCGCCTGGTCCTGGTCAGGTTGAACCTTGCCTCGTTGATGAATATGTATTCATGTGGAGCAGCACTGGCATCAAGTTCAAGCACTCTCTGAAAAAGAGAAAATGACCATATCAGACAATAGGCCTACATACAGGAACACTGAAGTGCATAGTGACCAGTTATAGGCTTACATTCAGGACCAGCTATAGGCCTACATTCAGGACCAGCTATAGGCCTACATACAGGAACACTGAGGTGTATAGTGACATATACAGTGTCTATACAGAGTACTGGAAGGATGTGGTCAGTTACAGTAACCTGCTGTACTCACTTGCACATATTGGTAACGTAGCTCCTTCACTCTGTCAGCGTTGCACTCAAACGGTACGCGATATAACTGTTTCATTCGAAGCTGGTGTTTCTTCAGGACACAATCTATTGTGGACAGGCTGACCTGGTCAATGTTTGGGAAGAGGACATCTTATCTTGTATGACTCTGTGTTTAATTTTCCTCAGTGTAATGGCATTATCAGCCAACCCCATGTTGATGATGGTGGCCTCTTCCTCATCTGGAAATTTGCCTCTGCCTCCTTGCTGGTCGTCTTTCTATTCTGTGAAGTGTACACAGTAAAGGCTACACATATATCATAAATGTAAGACAAAACAACATTACACTATACATTTGTCTAAGCACTGTAGATATCCATAGAAACCATAAAGTTACATGACTGTAATTACTGGAGAGAGTATAGAAGACTACTGAAGTGGTTCCTTACCTATTCTCATCTCTAAATGCCCGGATAGTTGAGGCTACTGTGAAGTGGCTCAAATTCAGCTGGACTCGCTGCCCAGCTTCGGTCATTATTAGGCCATGATTGAATGCATGGTCAACCAAAGTTGCACGGATTTCATTAGACATATTGGCTCGCCTTCCTCTTCCTCCTCCTCTTCCTCTTGCTCTCACTCTTCCTCTTCCTCTCTGTCCTCCATGCTGCTCCATTTTCCCACAGTAGAGGTCACCTGAGGCCTCTTTTATGCTCTGACACATGATTGAAGTGTTTTGAGTTTGAACAGGTGAGAAGTGAGTGAGACCAATTGTTAATTAGGGTGTCATTTTGAAGGCCAGTGTTTTCCAGGTGAACAAAGTGTGCTAAATGATGCAATTTGTGCTTCGAGTTTTGCAAACATGTGATTTAGAATTTCTATTTGAATGAAAACAATGGAATTGTGCTTAGAGTTTAGCAGTCTGGAGTCTTGTTGTTGATACATGAGCTTCAAGTTTTCAGACTTGTGTGCATAGTTCCTTTTTTGTGTGTATACAATGGAGAAAAACTGTAAAAGATTGTCAGGATGTGACATGTTGGTGACTTTCCTAGAGTTCTCCAGAGGAGGGAAGAGCAGACTTGTTAACTCATCTGCCAATCATGTCTCCCCTGAACGACAACTCTCCAGGCATGCCTGTGGTGTGAGGGGAACATAAATCAAATCCACTGAATATCTTCATAACTGATGCCAAGTTGATTAATTCTCATTTAGCTAGGTTAGGTGAGGACAATGAGTAATCTCATCCAAGGAAGATTTCACACTCACCCTCATCTACAGTGCCATCCATAAGTATTGAAAAGAGGAAGCATTTTGTCTTCTTTTAGCTCTATACACCAACAGTTTGGATTTTAAATCAAACAATTACTATGGGGTTAAAGTAGAGATTCTCAGCATTAATACAGATTTCTTTCATTTTTTTTCCCTCATCCTTCGACTCAAGGCCAGCACGATCCTCTCCACGCGTTCCTTGGCTGTCTGAAACCCGGCAAGCTTATAGAATAGGGCTCCGGGCAGCTGAGAGGAAATGGAGTAAAACCGGCCTTCCTGATGACCTAAAACCTTATCTCTCTCTCCTCCTCAACTACACCTCCTCTGCATCAGCTGCTAAAGCTTCTTACTACCATTCCAAAATTCAATCCTCTGCTTCTGACCCAAGGAAACTGTTCTCCACATTTCTCACTCCTCAACCCACCTCCTCCCCCCCTATCTGCAGATGACTTTGTCACCTACTTTGAAAAGAAGGTTGATGACATTAGCAGCTAAGTTATCGCCAACACTGCTACCACTCCTTCCAAACCCACTGCGCTACACTCAGTCTCTGGTTTATCAGCTCTTTCCCCCCCCTCCCCTGATGATATTCTAAAACTGGTCACATCCAAGCGGGCAACCACCTGCCCTCTCGATCCTATTCCCTTTCTCCAATACATTTTCAAAGACTTCCTTCCGTTCCTTACCACCATAATCTATTCCTCTTTATCCACAGGATCTGTCCCAGAGGCCTTCAAGACAGCCAGAGTCAAGCCTCTTCTCAAGAAACCAACTCTTGACCCGTCTGCTGTACATAACTACAGACAGGTATCCCTTCTCTCCTTCTTATCTAAAACCCTTGAAACCCTAACCAACTGTCTCACTATCTCCTTCAAAACAACCTCCTTGACCCTCACCAATCTGGCTTTAAGGCTAGGCACTCTACTGAGACTGCTCTCCTTGCTGTCATGGAGGCCCTCACCTTTGCTCAAGCTTCCTCCCTCTCCTCTGTTCTCATTCTTCTGGACCTGTCTGCTGCATTCGACACAGTAAACCACTTGATCCTTCTCTCCACCCTCTCAGAACTGGGCATCTCTGGCTTGGCACTCTCCTGGTTTGCATTCTACCTGGCCGATCGCTCTTACCAGGTGACGTGGAGAGGCTCCGTCCTAGGGCCCTTACTGTTCTCCCACTATACCAAATCTCTTGGCTTGGTAATTACCTCACATGGTTTCTCCTACCACTGCTACGCAGATGACACTCAACTCCTTGGCAACTCCTTGGCAACACCTGTCACTGGCTCCCGGTAGCAGCTCGCATCAGATTCAAGACCCTGGTGCTCGCCTACCGGGCAGCAAAGGGAACAGATCCTCCCTACTTGCAAGCAATGGTCAGCCCCCAAACCCCTGCCCAATCACTCCGCTCTTCCACCTCGGCTGGCCTCTACGTGGGTGCAGCAGTCGCGCTATTCGGTCACGGCTTTTCACTGTCCTGGCGCCCCGCTGGTGGAACAAGCTGTCAGGACTGCAGAGTCACTACCTACCTTCCGCTGAAGACCCATCTCTTCAGGCTACATCTTGACTGTCCCTCCTAAAGACCCCTTCATGCCCACTACCCCCCTGTACAGTTTATCTACTGTAAATAAAAATAAATAAAAAGTTAAAAAAATTCTTCCTTCTTCTAGCATTGTGACTGCCAGTGGCCCCTGGTCCTAGCATAGATTTGTTTTTCTTATGACTGATGTATAGATGATTCACTTACTTAGACAAATGTACTTTGGATAAAGGCGTCTGCTAAATGTCTAAAATGTAAAATAATGTAAATGTAAATATGCTGCAGTAGATTTGTTTATCACATTCCCTTGACAATGTTTGTCTTTTTGAGAACTATATTTCTCAGCACAGGGCAGAAACCACCACAATCTCACAAAATAGATACTTAATCATTGGTTTCTTACTACAATTTTAAATTGTCTTTCACCGTTCTATAAAAGCAATAATTCCCTCAAGGCCGTGATTTATCATCAATATTGTCACTTGGTAGAGTTATGGCGACACTCTACTGTGTGTCGTGCCTAACTACTCCTCCTACCCGGGACAATATTGAAGATAAATCACGGCTTTGAGGGAATTATTGCTTAACTATTACTACTGTCAGAGAGTAGGGCTTGATTTGTTCTCTCAAGGAAGTTGCTCTTGAGGTAACTGGCGTGACCCTCAATTACGTCCCAACTGACAGGACAAGAGCAGCTCTCAACGAGAAGAGAGGGTGTTATTTATAATTTATAACGCTGTTAACGAGATTCACTCATTATGCATTCAAAGTGCTGTGTCCCAGGATTCTATATCTTGATGTGTACCCTTTCAATATTACATGATAACATGGTGGAATGTTGATTTAGGCCAACATTCTCTCAACATTCTGTTACTGAAACTGCCATGGAACTTTCAGGACTCTTAAATAAAACCAGCATGAGAATGATTCAGTATCTTAAAATGATTACACAACCGTGCACTCTCTTGTCAACCAGTTCTACCCCAATAAAACCACCTTGCACTTTCTCTCTATCTACCATATCTTAACGATCCTCTAACCTTGTCTCATCTGTCTGGCTATCCTACCTTGTGACTATCCTATTCTTACTTTTTTTCAACTACCCAGCCATCAGCCTTTTATATATGCCAAAACCATAGCACCCTCTCCACCATGTTTCACAGATGAGGTGGTATGCTGTGAATCTTGGACAGATCCTTTTTTCTCCAAACTTTCCATCTTGCAATCACTCTGATACATGATAATATTCACCTTACCTGTCCACAAGACCGTTTTCCAGACCTCTGCATGGTTTTTAGGTATTTCTTTAGCAAACTGTAACCTGACCATCCTTTTTGAGGATAACTAGTGGTTTGCACCTTGCAGTGAAGCCTCTGTAGTTCGGCTGGTGATGTATTCTGCGTATGATAGTCTCTGACACATTCACACTGACCTCCTGGAGAGTGTTCCTGATCTGTGGGACAGTTGTTTCGTTTTTTTTCTTAATTATTTGCATAATTAGCATTCATAATTAGCATTCTCATCCACTGTAGAAGTCTTCCATGGCCTACCAGCCCGTTTGTGATTGCTGAGCTCACCAGTGCTTTCATTGTTTTTTAATATTGTTACAAACTGTTGATTTTGGTAAGTCTAAGGTTTTGGCTATGTTTCTGATTGACTATATGCTACCCTCTGACCATCTTTTATCCATGGGTCCATCAAACTATCTCACTTTCTTTCAACTACCTAGCTAACTATCTATCTATTGTCAACAGTAAGCAATCTTTACATTTTTCCCACTACCCCACTCCCACTGCTGTAAATTGCACTTTGATGGTGGAATTTGGGAGACTGCTCACAAGCAGATGGGAGATATTGACATCTGACAAGATCACTGCCCTGAGCCCTGAGCCCTGAGCCAGACACTGGAACAGTGGAAAGAGGAGCAGCTGCAGGGGAAGCTGAGGGATGGGGGCTGGAGAAATGTAAGCACTTTTAAATTCATAGACTAAGCTAAGGATGCAAGACTGACCATCCATTAGACCTAAATGAAAGTTTTAATCATAATTTGAAGCTATACAGTGTTTGTTTACAATAACATCTACTTGCTGTTGGTTGGCTTGCCCTGGGAGGATGGGAGCAGAGACAGAGGTTTAGCCAAAATGTGGAACTTTCATAATAAGTATAACCTTAGGCAAATGAGCCCACTTGGACCTACTCTCCTTCCCCTGGGCACACACCCGCCGTAAGTGTTGCAACACTACTGTTTGTGTTTGTTGTGTGTGTGATATGAAAGTCCCTTGTACAAGCTTGATGATGGTGATGACGATGAGGACTATTTCTTAAAAGAACCAAACATTTATAATTGTTTCAACTACTGCCTTTTAGCTTTATTCCCATGCTCCCTCTTTCATTTACAAACCTGTATTATGGTGAAATAATGGTTGAATTTGAGTTGAAGAGCCAGACAAACTAGAAACCAGGTGAGGCCAGCCATGAACAGGCAGGGGCAGTGCATCTGTGCAGTGTCAATGTGGACAATTATAGTGAGATGGCTTGAAAACATGTCAGTAACAACATGGCTGCTATTGTTTATAAAAACCTCAATTGAATGTCCTATGAATTCTCTTTGAATACCCACCACAAATCACAACCATCACAACCAGTATATGTGCAATCAATAGATCTCTCGAAAACATTCCTATGATTGGTAATGAAAAATGCCTCACAAAATGAAAGCGCTTGCTGCTCCATGCAGTCGGTTAGGAGCGACTGTGGGGCTGCACAGCGCCTTGTTCAAAAAACAGTGTGAGCATAGATCTGGCAACTCTCCTAAATCTCAAGCAGTTGAATTATTTGAGCAAGTCGGACACATTTTACCCCCATCATACAACAGGTATTGAAAGGCGCTGGTCAGCAGCTGCTCAAAACTGCCACTCTTGAACACTGCCAGAGTCTGAGGGCCTCCTCTTATGATACAAAAAGGTGACATAGTCTAGCATCTTCTGATAACTCCCCATGTTACACATTGGAGGAAATCAACTTCGTGTTTGTCATTTGTCTGAAACATTGTTCTCCCCTGCTGCTGTTTTGGACCTGGTCTCTCTTGAACATTTCATTTTATCTCATTGACACTAACCTGGATAAATGTCAGATGCTTGTGTGACAACATGGATGACATTAGCCCTCATAGGAGAGACAACAGTGTACTTTAACAGTGGAAATGTTACTTTTGTCCCCCATCCCCCTTGCACCCGTAGCCACTCTGTGGGTGGTTCTCCCAATGATCTATATCTGTATACAGATCAATTAGTGGTCTCTCCCCTCACATGGTGTGGATGTGGTGAGCCCAGAGGGGCTGTGGCCATCACATTAGCTGTGCACACCATTGTGACTGAATTTGTAATAATGCGCCATTCATATGCACTCAGAATTAGGAAACTGACATGTTTTAATTGGAAAATCGTTGTAGAAAGAAGAGTATCAGAATCAACCAATAGGAAGCTCTATGCAAATAACTATTGTGCATTTAACTCTGATTTTGGTTGTTGGTATTTTGGTCATTTGGTCATTTGTTTCCATTTCAAAAGTTGTGTGGCTACCATGTTTTCATGAGGTAGGAAATTGATTCATACAATATGTGTGTATGAACCATCTACTTTACATTCAAGCCAAGCTGGACTGTACCCTTGAAATACTGTAGGAGGTAGAATACATGTTTAGAGAGGAAATAAGACATCCAGGTAACAAATATTCTCTACTCTATCCTACTCTACAGTACAAATGAAAACACTTTCATGCTTTAGTTTTGTTATCTGAGTTTTATCTCTTTCCTGACAAAGCAGATTGCAAACGTCTTTCCCTGAGTGGGTTTGGTTGTCTGGGCAGACCCAGGCAGACCTGGGTGTGGTCGGGCTCTCAAAGGAGCCAGGGGTGGAGCTGGACCTGCTCCAGGGTCGGCCGGTCCACTGCCTTAGTGCTCAGGCACCAGCGAATCAGCTGACGGCACTCTGTCAGTGAGGAAATCAGAGCATGATTGGACAGGGGCTCCTCTTATTATAAGCGGTCATTGTTACCTTGTCCTCTTGTGGGTTTTGATAAGTCAATATCCCACTACCTCCTATAATCTTTCCCACCCACATTCATTCCTCTCAGGTTGCGTTCCAATAGTCTTTTCCTTCTAAAAAAAAAAAAAAGCATTGGAGGAAAATATCTAAGGGGAGGAACCTTAGATGAAGGAGGATATGAGGAATAGAGGACACACTATTGGGACACACAGACCACCTTCCCTATCACTTCATCCCTACCTCCATCCCTACCTGTCCGTCTCATAACCTCCTTTTCTTAACTCCTCCATCCCCCTTCCATCCTAAGTCGAGACACTACTGATTGGTGCCGCTGGTTTTAAGGGCGGAATAGCCCTTTTCTCAGCTATTACATACACAGTAGTTGTGGAAAGAGACTGCTCACCCGGGGAGACTCCCTTGGTGAAGCGCACACGTCCCTTGACGGTCTCTCGGATGGTGCTGAAGGGCAGGAAGCCACACACCATGTTGTAGAGGGTGACACCCACCGACCAGACAGTGGCCGGGCCGGCCAGATACTGCCTCTGAAGGAACCACTCCGGAGGGGTGTACTCCAAGGTGCCTGGGAGAAGGATGGACATTGACACACAAGGGGGAAGATTTAAGAGGGATGTCATTGTGTCAAAATGAGGTAGGATTAGGTAGGGTGGGATTTTGCCTAATTGCTTAGACCTATCCAGTCCTTTTTTTGTTAAGAAGCTCTAAATATTGTAAATATCTGACCCTCAAGATCATCGCTACCCTCTCAAACACCCTTCCCCATTCTTTTGAGTTACAGTTTATATTGACACCCTGATAGCAGTATACGAACTGAAATCCATGGGCATGATTAATAACCCATTGTGAGTACATATCAACATTCATAAGTTTGTAAAACAAACAAGGGCCTATACCTTATCAACATGCATCCCCTGTTGTCTCTGACCTGCAAAATCCTTGTAGGCGGTATTTTTCAGCAGGTCTCCGCAGCCAAAGTCAAAGAGCTTGACCCGATATGAGTCGGTCTGGATGAGTAGGTTCTCAGGCTTGACGTCGCGGTGCAGGACCCCTCGCTCCCGGCAGTGGCACAGCGCCCGCAGCAGCTGCACCATCACCGGCCGTGCCATCTCCTCGCCCATGGTACCCCCCCGGTCATGGCAGAAGGCGATAAGGTCCTGGCATGGCTCGGGGCGCTCTAGGACCATGACGTAGCGTGTGGGCTGGTCGAACCACTCCAACATCTGCAGGATATAGGGGCTCGGCGGGGCCACGTTCACCTGCTTCATTAGCGCCACCTCCAGGGGCATGGGTCCTCCTTGCCCAGGCTGTGTGTGTGGGAAGAATGGCCGTTAGCATTCCTATGAGTATTAGCAACCATTAACATTAGCAATTAGCTTTGTAATAAAGGCTGATGCCAGCATTGTTATTAGCATTATACTAACAGAGTGCAATCTGAAAAGCTGGTGCTATCCTGATAAAACCCTACGAGGACCTCTTCGGAATCAGGCTCCACAAACACTCACAATGTCCAGCTCCTCCTCAGCTAAGGCCTTGGACACGTACTTGATGGCCACCTGTGGAACAGGAAGATCAAGGTAAGGGTCTTGCTTGATGACACAATGGCAAAGTCTGTAAAGCCTTGATACATTACATCTCTGTCATTTTACAGATGCTCTCGTCCTAATGATTGACAGTTGGCGCACGTAACAAGAGGACATGACCGCATTTAAGTGCAGGATTTAAAACTCTGGAAAAGGAAATTGTCTTTGCAAAATAGAGAACAGTACCAAAGTACAAAAATTGAGTTCAGAGGTTATTCTGGTTATTTCCTTCAGCAGAAGAAAAGACGTGAAAGGTAGAGCATCACCTCAAGAGGGTGACGCACACCGAACACAGCAGTTACGCTATCATAATAGACCATTACCAATGAGGGTTAGCAGTCTGCCTGCACCATGTAATTAGAGTTTAAAACCATGGGGGTTGTGTTATAGCGGTCCTATTGAAAGAAATTAGTCATTTTCCCTTTATGATAATAACACTCACTTACTGTCACAGTCATTCCCAATAGGCTTTAAAAAAAAACTAAACGGATGCTGTAAGGAAATGAGTGAGGATGGAGAGAGCAAGAGACCATGACAGAGGAGAGAAGAGAGGGAAATTACATTGATTGACAGTCCGTTGGAGGGAGGGGAATTATAGTTCCCCCCCCTCCAGTGGTTAAACAGCAATATTTGAGGGAATCATTCAGTTTTTGAAAAAAACACCAAATTTGGCACAGAGGTAGATTTATGTACCCTGAAAATATTTAGATATGGAGCCACCACATATTTGAGCCCTGTGAGCTGTAGGAGCCATTTTTTCAAAATGGCCACAGACGGTACTTCGTTATTTCACAAGCCACTGATTTTCAGAGGGTCTATTTTGTTATAATATAATACATTTGGGATAATATATTTGGGATTGAGTGGTGAAGCCTGTTCTCCAGTCTAAGTAAATTAATTTAATCTTGTTTAAAAGTAGCTGTTGTATTTTACTGTGGCTATCCTGCCTTAAGCTCTGGGACCTAGTTTCTATTGAAAGCCATCTGTTTGAAGCCAATTGCTGTCAATCTCCAGTGGGAGGGCCTGAAACTACTCTGCAAGGTATTTTAAGTCCTGCTCACCTTGGACCAGGACTAATACATTTGGGATTGAGTGGTGAAACCTGTCTGGTTATTAACTGATCGTTAGGTGGGAGGGGCTGCTACCCTGCTAGTCATCAGCAATTACAGAATCTGCATTTGTATCCTGACGGTCACAGAGCGACAGCCTCCTGACACAAAGACGAAGGAGTCAATCTGTGGAGTGTATCGAGGAAGGCCTGAGAGGACGGCCAAACTACAAAATATTTTTATTCTATTAGTTTATTTTTTCACTACTCTAAATATATTGAGCGATACCTACATCTTGTATTGACCACAAACCCTCTATCTCTATACTGGCAAATATACCCTCTATCTCTATACTGGCTTTCTCCCCATTCCTGTTATTTCATCCCTCAGGAGGACGCATCGATGCTACACCTCCCCTCGCAACCATTCCAATGTAATCTACCCACTATGTTCAACTGACCACGACCTCACCATCACGGGAGGACTTTGGAACTGCCAGTCAGCGGTCCGGAGAGCAGAGGCAATCTCAGTTTATGCCTGCTTCATGTCTCTCCACTTCCTTGCCCTCACTGAGACATGGATTACACCAGAAAACACAGCTACTCCGGCAGCCCTCTCTGATGCCTACTCCTTTTCTCATTCCCTTAGACTCTCTGGTCGAGGGGGAGGCACAGGACTCCTCATCTCACCTAAGTGGTCACATAATGTCCTTCCCCTGTCACACCTGTCCATATCCACATTCGAATTCCATGCCATTTTTGTCACCTCCCCTGTCAAACTTCACATTGTCGTTATCTATCGTCCACCAGGTCAGCTTGGCCACTTCTTAGATGAGATGGATGTCCTTCTCAGCTTCTTCCTTGAGGACGGTACACCGCTCTCACTACTGGGTGACTTCAACATCCAGTCAGAGAAGCTTAGTTCGTCTGGAGTACTTGACCTCCTCTTCTCCTCTGAATCATAAGGCAGGCAATCAGCTTGACCTTGTCTTCACCCAATCCTCCCACACCTCCAACCTTACTGTTACCCCTCTTCCAGTTTCTGATCATCATTTTGTATCCGTCTCCCTTTCCCTCAAATCCACCCCCTCCCAGTCAGTCTCTACCCACACTGTGTCCTCTTGTCGCAACCTGCGTACCCTCTCCCTCACCGCTCTCTGTTAAATCCTTCTCCCTTCTATCCACTGATGCAGCAACCTCCACCCTCCTGTCCACCCTTTCCTCATCCTGCGACTCTCTCTGTTCACAGGCCTCAAGGCCAGTACGATCCTCCCCACGCACTCCTTGGCTGTCTGAAACCCTGCAAGCTTGTAGAATAGGGCTCCGGGCAGCTGAGAGGAAATGGAGAAAAACCGGCCTCCCTGATGACCTAAAACCTTATCTCTCTCTCTCCTCCTCAACTACACCTCATCTGCATCAGCTGCTAAAGCTTCTTATTACCATTCCATTCAATCCTCTGCCTCAACTGTCCTCCTCCCCCTCCTCCCTCCTCCCTGTCTGCAGATGACTTTGTCACCTACTTTGAAAAGAAGGTTGATGACATTACCAGCTCTTTCTCTCTACCTCTCGCCAACACTGCTACCTCCTCCCAAACCCACTGCGGTACACTCGGTCTCTGGTTTATCAGCTTTTTCCCCCCTCTCCCCTGATGATATTCTAAAACTGGTCACATCCAAGCAGGCAACCACCTGCCCCCTCGATCCTATCCCCTCCCCCTTTCTTCAATCCATCTTCCATTCCTTACCACCATAATCAATTCCTCTCTATCCACAGGATCTGGTGAGTGTATGTGTGTGTGAGGTTGAGTGTTAGGTTAGGGTTTAACTTAAAGGGGAACGCTAACAAAGTACACACACTTTAACACTAGTGGTCCTAACGCAGGTCCAAGTTTCAGTATTAAATTATGCTGCATAACATACTTCACTCACAACATTCGTAATTTCGTAAATGCTGCAATTATCCCAGTGGTGACAATGATAGTGGTGAAAACATGTGTGACATACGAACGGAGAGAGTCCAAATCATAGTCCCCTCCCTGATTTTATCGGTGGGGGACAATAATACAATAACTCTGCCGAAGGGAAAACCCATGTCTTCCTCCTTCCTTGACTTTTCCTAAATGTCTGTTTTTAACATGATAGCCTTGTTACAATTTCAAAGTCACACATTCACACAAAAAAATATGGAAGCATTTTCATGATTACCAAACCCTTTTTTGATAGAAAACAGGTCCAAGTCACATCCTGAATCACTATTAACACCTGCCCCACGAAAGGCTCAAATGATCACTGTAGCTTTACCCTCATAATGATGAATGGAAGCTGATCGTACAGTTATGAATGGCACCCGTAATGGCAGCAACATAGACAAACAGACAATAAAAATTGCAGTATTTACATGATCAAAGCGATTAAATGTAAATAGAAGCCTGTCCAACTCTAACCCTAGCTCCAGCCCTAACTCTTGCTCCAACCCAAACCATAGCTCCAGCCCTAACCCTAGTTTCAGCCCTAACCCTAGTTTCAGCCCTAACCCTAATTCCAGCACTAAGACTAGATCCAACCCTAAGAGTAACTCCAACCCTAACCCTAGCTCTAAACCTAACCCTAGGTTCAACCCTAACCCTAACATTAACTCCAGCCCTAACCTTAGATCCAGCCCTAACCCTAGCTCCAGCACTAAGAGTAGTTCCAAACCTAACCCTAGCTTCAATACTAACCCTAAACGTAACTCCAGCCGAAGAGTATTTTCAACCGTAACATGATTTGTTACATGCCTTGTTACAATTTCAAATTCACACATTCAAAATCTGGAAACATTTTCATGATTACCACACCAGCACTTAGAGTAGCTTCAACCCTAACCCTAGCTTCAACCCTAACCTTAACTCCAGTCCTAACCTTAGCTCCAGCCCTAACCTTAACTCCAGCCTAACCCTATTCCCAGCACTAAAAGTAGATCCAAACCTAACCCTAGCTTCAAACCTAACCCTGCTGTTGTTATAATTGATTGTTGTCTGTAAAAAGAAAGTTGTATTGCTTGTAAATTGTGTCCTTTTAAAATCTTGATGTAAATAATAGTGATGTATTTTAGTGTATGTATTCTGTAATCATCACCCTTGAAAAAGAGACCTTGGTCTCAAAGGGACTTTTCTGAATAAATAAAGGATAAATAAGAAATACAAATAAATAAAATAATTTATGAACGCTGTTTTGTTCACAAAAAGCACACAAAAAGAGGATGTTGTTGTTTGGAACTTGAATTGAATTTCGCCGCAGTGGCCAGACGTAACAGATTTTCAACAGATTTATGCACAGCTCCTTTAAGTCATCCTCCAATGAGGTGGGAGTAGTGGTAGGATTAGTTTATGTTAATTTATAAAATGTTTGCATTTGTATAAACATAAAAAATAATTATCTTTATGTTTTGGTTTGTTTAAAGGCCTAAATTACTTTTACATCCTCGGGCTGCACAATGGTGTTGCATAATGATTCAAGTCACAAAATGGCAATTTAAGTCAAAGTATGTGTATTTTGGTCGGGAAATTAAATTAGAAAATTTTTTCCTAGAACAATTTTTCACATGCAATGATGTATTTTATTTCATATAGCTATATGTGATGTGGCTAGTCTGTTTGTAAATCTAGCACGTAGAGTCAAATATAACCCTCCGAACCCTCTTCACAGGATTTTTTGAGAATTACCTTTTATAGAGAATTGCTCCTTGCTATATCTATATTTACTTTCCCAACTAGCTCTGTATATGACGTCAATGGCCCCCAGGAGCCACATCTGTGGCGCTCCATAACTAAATCTTTCCAGGGTACATGAATCTATTTTTGTGCCAAATGTGGTGCTTAATCAAGCGATTTATTGGCTTAATAGCAATGTGGCAGCAGGACACTGGGGGCAGTTTATGAATGATCCAGGAGGTATTCCACATGTCAACAAGCTGCAGACATTCA
This sequence comes from Argentina silus, assembly GCF_951799395.1. Taxonomy (NCBI): domain Eukaryota; kingdom Metazoa; phylum Chordata; class Actinopteri; order Argentiniformes; family Argentinidae; genus Argentina; species Argentina silus. The sequence goes on from NC_139664.1 coordinate 19,604,528, forward strand.
TTACCTCAGCTGGATTCACCATCTCAACCCTCTCTCTCTCTCTCTCTCTCTCTCTCTCTCTTTCTCACTTAAAAAATGCTCTCTCTCCCCATCAAAAATGTAGAGCCAGGGAAGAGCCGGGGAAGGATGTGTGCTTGTTGAAATCTGTCTGGAGTTGGGGGAGTGTCGGAGTGAGGCCTCTCTGTTATGTAAATGTCTTGATGTGAGGAGCTGCGGTGCCTTCATGACATACGGTCAATTAAGAGAACTGATGATTCAACAGTGTCCACAAGACAGAATCCCTAAGAGTTATTTGTGTGTGTGACTTCCTAAGATTATGAGGTCCTTTCAGTATGAGACAGTGATTGAGTATGTGGACAGTTATACGGCTGTTTCAGACTGCTTTAAACTAGCCTGGGTACCAAACTGGTCCTACATTCAACACTGCTCCATTGTTGACTTGCCAAATAAGTCAGATGGCAACAGGCTTCAGTAGACTACCCCACCCAAGCTAGCTTTAGATTGTTGATAACTATAAAACAATATTAAGTGTCATTTGACCTGGGTCAAATACTTTCAAATATCTAAGCTGCCATTTATTTTGTTTGCTTGATACAACGGAAACAACAGAAAAGTCCCAAAAGAGCAAACTCCAAGCTAAAGCAAGCACACCTCAAATATTTTCAAGTTATTGACATTTGACCCATGAGGTCTGCTGTAAACACAGGAAGGAGGAAGGGGATGTTGTCTCACCGGCATGCCGTCTGACTTCCGAGTCCCAGCGTAGACTGAGCCGTAGCCCCCTTTCCCCAACAACGGGCCCTTAGCATAAAGATTCTCCAGACGTGCTGTAACGAATGGTCAGAGGTCATTAGTTCAAGGTCATGGGCCAGACTTATTTGAATAGAATGTTTACAGACTGATGTACAGTATACCCCTGGAAACAAACAAATGGATTGATATTTTGGGAGAGGTAGGCCTGAGGATTTTAATTTTGTGAATCATATAATTCATATAATTATAATCAATCAGAGACTTGGAGTAGGCTGTAGGCTGTTTACAGGATAAAAAAATTGTTCATAGAGGAGAAACCATTTGGGCAGCCTATGTTGGCAGTCGCCTTTACCTTTACGATGGCGTTTAGTGGCTTTGGGACGGGAGGTGGAGGGGGATCCATGGTCCTGGCAGTAGCCAGTCTCCTCTGGTCCCCCCTGGTGCAGTGGCCAGGGCCCAGGCCTCTGGCCCAGGTTGAGGGCTGGGCTGTGGGCTATAGGCTCCAATCGCCCCCCCATGCCTGGGGCCCAGGCCCTGGAACTCACAGCGTAGCATCTCTGGCTAACATTGACAGGGCACCAACACAGGACCTTGGGAGCGGGGGGTGCCGGTACGACAAATGGCTCATGAAGAGTCAACTCCTTAGACCCGTTACATTCTGTGCCGGCAGCAGAGGTTTTGGCGTTGTGGGATCCAGACCTTTTCCTCTTTCTCCCTCCTCCTCCCCCGTTCAGAGCCTGACTCTGGTCAGAGCTGTTGGGGGCTGGGGATAACATAGAGAGTCATAATGATTATGCACAGTAATCAGTTGCCTTAATTATATCAATGTATGAAAACAAACTTAATGAATAATTGCTGTTTATTATTTATTTAATATGCATAAGGTCAATGTAAATATATATACATATATATACATATATATATATATATATATATATATATATATATATATATATATATATATATATATACACACACAGACACACACACACACACACACAGTATATATAGTCTTTCTTTTTTCTTTTAAGTTATCTTTCCTCACAGTATTTTTGTGTTATTGATTGTGATAACCAATTGAACTAAAAAAGTGTCTACTTTACAAGCTACAATCGGAAAGAGTTTACCTGGAGAGAAATTTTGCTGGGAGCGTGTAATCATGGTTGAATTCTATCCTCTTATATCAGCCATGATTTTGCGTTGGCTGACACGGATACTTCAAACCAGATATGCATCTGACTGCGTTTTTACATGGGTATAAAAGTTAAGATTTGCTCTGACGTAATTTACAGTGAGTGACAAACCATTGTGACACGCGCAGTTTCTGTGCCATGCTATTATGAATACATTTTGTGGATATGCCAATATAATGAAAGCATTTTAACTTTGATACATTTGAACAGTGCCTTGAAATGTATATGAGGAATAGGCCTAACTAAAACGGTGTTTTACTGAAAATTTTGAAACTAAATTGATGCATCCACTTGTTGAGATGAATCAACATAAGAATGTAGAATTCTTATCAAAAAATTACATTTTGTCAAAGCGATTGATAACAATGAATAGCCTGTCATTTCACTGTGCCGATTTTGTAATTCGATCGCTCTTCTATATATCGCCAGGTAAACACACATCTGTTGCAGTGCTTGACTTTAATCGTCATGTTACATGACTCCAGTCGAGAGCGCAATGTTCTTACCTGAGATCCTGAGATTACCCATTCCCCCAGTTGCATGGGTTAAAAAAAGATAGACGGGACGGGTGGGAAATTAGAATAAATGATTCTTTATTATTCTTTATGACGTCATGTGCCAACAAGTAGTAATAATAATAATAACCTTTTTTGTATAGCACCTTTCAGACAGACTATGCAGCTCAAAGTGCTTTGACAGTTCAGTGCAACCATATCACAATAATAAATAGTTCATCACAACCATATCACAATAATAAATAGAACAACTTTAAGAAAAAAAAAAAAAAAAAGTAAAAAGAGTAGGAAAAAAAGTATTAGTCATTGTATGCCAGGTTAAAAAGATATGTTTTCAGCTGTTGTTTAAAAATGTCGACTGAGTCCACCTCTCTAATACCTTTTGGCAGGGGGTTCAACAATTTTGGTACGTAATGGATGAAGGCGGCTTCCCCAATTTTCTTTTGGGGAACCTTTGGTACGTTTAAAAGACCTCCTGCCTCAGAGGACCTGAGGGCTTGTGAGGGGAGATAGGACACAGAGAACTCTAAGATGTATGGGGGTGCTAAACCATTAAGAGCCTTAAAAACAAGTAAAATAATTTTAAAATCAACTCTAAAAGACACAGGGAGCCAGTGCAGTGCAGCCAGGACAGGGGTTATATGCTCTCTCTTCTTTGTTTTCGTCAAGAGTCTAGCTGCAAAGTTCTGAACCAGCTGTAACTTGTCTTTTTAGGAAGGCCAGTAAAAAAAAGCATTACAATAATCAAGTCTGCTTGATATAAAAGCATGAATTAGCCTCTCAGCATCCTGCGGGGTTAAAAATGAACGTTCCTTGGCTATATTTCTCAGGTGAAAGAACGCTGTCTTGGTCACCCTATTTATGTGAGGTTCAAAACTCAGGTCTTGTCAGAGTCTTGTTACTTCCGATTTAATCTGATGGGCCAGATTTCCTAGCCTTTTTGAGTATATCTCTTTTGTTCTTGAGGCTGAGCAAGTGAATCTCTGTCTTATCCTCATTTAGTTTCAGAAAGTTATTATTCATCCATTGATTGATTGCAGATAAACAGGCAAGTAGATGTCACACAGTTTATGTATTAGAGAGAGTGAGTGAGTGAGTGAGTGAGTGAGTGAGTGTGTGTGTGTGTGTGTGTGTGTGTGTGTGTGTGTGTGTGTGTGTGTGTGCGTGTGTGCGCGTGCACTCCTACGATGGCACCTGAGAATTGTATAGTTCAAAGAAGTGAAACTCCATTGGACAATAAGTAATTTCACTCACACACACACACGACTGTGCTTTAATTGTGTTCAAGGGAAGACATTTTGAGGCTTTTTTTTTTACAATTACTCGGGGGAATAACGTTACATTTAATACCATCCATTTGAAGCACTTGAGCAAGTGATTCAGCTAATGTTAACGCAAGGTTATCCTCCTAGCATAAAGTCCCTAACGGGGCTAACGTTAGGCTTTCAGATATACCTGTTTGTTCGCCAATGCTAGCTACCTAACACTAACGTTACCAACCTGCCAGATAACGTTAGGTTAGTCACAGTCAGCTATGGGCAGTTTAGGTTAACGTTTGGAGTTGCTTCTCAGATAACGTTAGATTTTGTCCACAGCAGACTTTTTGACGTGTCATACATAGAGTAAACACAGGTGTTATTGTGAGGTCTCCAGAAAGGTTAATTTTAGGACCAACCTCCAGGCTAAATGACGTTGTTTGTTTACAGTGCAGAGTAGGGCTGCACAATTAATAAAAATGTAATTGAAATCGCAATATGGACTAGTGCAATATCCAAATCGCAGAGGCTGCAATTTTTTGTTAAAGGTGAAATGTGTCAAAATAGCATTCTAAATGAACTATTGTTGTGCTGCAGAGATGTCCCGGCCTACAAATCGTATTCTACAGACTTAAGAAAACATCTTTGTTAAGTACAGATCCCCACAACAATCCCACCATGATCATTTTAATGTACGGTTTTCAATGAAAATTAGAATAATGCCGCAAAAATATAATTCCCTCTAATATCGTGAATCATATCGCAATTGCAATATCAACCAAAATAACCGCAATTAAATTGTAAACAAATTCAGCGAACGAGTGTGATCACCTGCATGGTCGCTATATTGGTTGGCATGACACTTCATGAGAATACTATGAATAATAGTAAACTACTGTCATTACTTGTTTGTCTCCTAGCCAGCTGTATTCTATTTAACAGAGAACGGTCTTTGCGCTTGTCATGACATCTACATAAACTATTCAATATTTAAACGGCACATTCATACCTGTAGTTTATTTCATATTAAACCAGAAAGGTATGCCCATTTCTGATTTATTGCAGCAGCAGATTTCTAACTCAAGTTGAAAAATGTTCACATGGCCTCTTCAACTCAATTTGCACTGCCTAGAGTAGCAACGTTTTTGAAGCAAATGTGTGAACACGGCCTAAAGCACGTTCCGACCCTTGGCTTACTACTCTGGAAATTGTGATATGAGAAGGAATTATTTTTCTTCCTTATTCAAACACTGTATTTTAGACACCGTAAAATATGGGTTTACTAAAGATTGTTGATCATTGTTCAGGAAATAACTGAAGCAAATGATAATCATTCAGCACTAATCAACTAAGAGGGGGCAGCCCTAAAGTCTCTCTTGCAAGCCTGACAGAGTGATGACTGTGCAGACTCATCTATCATGCAGAGACTGTATCCATCATGCAAAATGACTGACTGATGCACATGAAACATTGAGTGCTGCTGGCTCACCTGGTGAATCACACAATGGAATTGCCCTTCAATCACATAAGTGAATCACCCTGTGCAGCTGCTTCCTCACGTGAAGCTGCTTCCCCAACTGGAACACCTAGCACAGGTGCTTCTGCAACTGGAATTCCCAGTGCAACGGCTTTGGTGAATGAAACTTTGAATGCAGCAACTTACCTCTCATCAGAGAACAACAATATGGATGTGTTCAATATCCCAACTCTGTTTCTTGAAGATGTGGTGCTGGTTGAAGAGGAGGGTTTGATGGATGGAAAATAGGCATCAATTTCAATTGATGAGGAAATTCAGATTGGATATTTTCTAGAAGATGACAATGATGTTCTCAATGATACCCTTCCACTGGAAATGGACCATGTGGAAAGTGTATGTACAGTCCAAGTCCAACTTCATCAACCACCAAAGATCACCAGGCTAAGGCTTTGCAGGGGAAATGTTTTCCAAGAACTAAACGCTGCCTTTAAGGATGGTCGTGTATCTGTAGATGACTCTCTCTTAGAGATTGAGATGGTCTTACCCAATGGTACCACAGAAAAAGGAGAAGACAATGGTGGAGTTTTGCGTGATGCACTAACTGAGTACTGGGAGACCTTTGTTCTGAAATGCACTGCTGGAAACCTACTGAAAATACCTATGACATGACATAAAAGACGATTGGGAAAACGTAGCTAAAGTGATGGTCTGAGGCTACAACATGGTGAAGTACTTTCCTATAGTCTTGGCTAAGCCCTTCCTCTCCTACTGTCTTGGACATAAAATCATGGATGATGACCTGTTTTTGACATTCTTAGAAACAGTTACCACTGAAGAAAAGGAAGTTGCCAAACAAGCGATGAAAGACTTAAAATCTATCTCTGGAAGAGAGGAATGGTTGTATTTCCTAGAGGCCCATGACGTTAAACTTCTCGTCACCGAGCAGAATGTCAGGAAAACCTTACTTGAAGTGCCACATAAAGAAATAGTGCGGGATGAAGCATATATAGCAGTGTTGGAGCTGTGTGTTGAAAGGGCTGTAGCCATGCTACAACATGAAATCCTCATCAAGAGAGAAAATCTGATTCTTGATTTCCTCAAGAAGTTAATCAGGAACTGTAGTGAAGATCGGAAGAATTTCTCAGATTTTGTACTGGTAATTCTTTTAAGAATTTTAATTGCATACAGTTTGATAGTGTTTTGTGTAATGTTGTGTCTTTGAAGGAACCTATTGTTGTTTACTTGATTCACAATATTTATTTTGTAGGGCTGTCCTTGACTAAGGAAATTCTTATTTCACCAATAGTCATAACATTTTGTTGACTAATTGTCATGACTGCAGAGTCACTACTATCTTCCGGCGTAGATTAAAGACCCATCTCTTCAGGCTACATCTGTCTACAACTGTCCCTCCTAAAGACCTCTTCATCCCCACTACTCCCCTGTGCATGTTTCTCTCCTGTAAATAAATTATAAAAATAAAATAAAAATCTTCCTTCTTTTAGCATTGTGACTGCCAATAGCCCCTGGTCCTAGCATATGATTCACTTACTTAGACAAATGTATTTGTTGGAAGTCACTTTGGATAAGGGCATCTGCTAAATGCCGTAAATGTAATTGATGATGTACTATTGACATTTATGTATTATGTGTATCAACAAATTTAAAATTATTGTCCTTTTGCAAATGAATGGAATCATGCAGAGGGACCTCCTTAAATATAGTGGCCAGACAGTAAAGACCAAAGCATATTGATAATACGTTTTATTGTGATTCCAGAGATGTGCTTATTATTTTTCAGTAATGACTAATAACACATTAATTATTTGGAGGGGCTAATCACCTAAAAAAGTCTTAAGTCACCTAAGACCCTAACTACTGATGAGTGGAATAATTGACTACAGCCATTAAATTACTATTAAATTGCAATACTATTTTTGTCTTGCTTTCAACAGGTGCAGACCTCCTCATTGCCAAGGATATCCACGTCTGATTCTTTGAGCCAAAGAGTACCTTTACAAGAAGCGGTTGCGTGTTAGAAGTCCCAAACAACTATGTGTCATACCTTGAGTTGGCAGAATATTTTACCAGTGTCATTGATGCAAACATGTGGGTGGTGGACATTATTTAGTGGTAAGTGACAGGTGTGAGTAGAATTTTATGTAGTTTGTGTCTGTACATCTGTATCTGCATGTGTGTTCATATCCATGCTCTGTTTGTCTTTCCCAGGTGGTTTGGCGCTCGACTGCCGGTGACTTCTGAGGGACAGCATCATTGTTGCAGGATCTCTCTCTCTCTCTCTCTCTCTCTCTCTCTCTCTCTCTCTCTCTCTCTCTCTCTCTCTCTCACTCACACACACACACACACACACACACACACACACACACAGACACAAGCTGAAAGGACAATTGTGGGACTTATTAAATAAAATGTTAATATACACTTATTTGAGATTATGCACAGGCGATGCAGCATGTCCCTTGGTCGCTAAACTCACATAATCAGTCTTTTCATTGTTTGTTCAGTTGTTTGTTAAAGGGACAGTTGTTTGTTAAAGGAAACATTCAGAAATTGAGTGATGGTCACACACATTGTGCAAGGTTAATTCAGGTCAAACAGGACTAGGGGTACAACTTTATCACAATATGATTTTTCAGTCTCTTGTTCTCTCCATTTCCCTCTTCCTATCTCAGGGCAACAATGCTTTTTGGGGTTTTATGAAGACTAAACTGGCAAATGTCTACCATAATATTCTACCATTGGCTCATGAAATGCCAATTAAACAGGTGCGTCTCACCTCGGCTTGAAATTTCAGCTAAAACATTAATAGTTTTATAAAACATTTGGAAATATTTTTGTATGTTTTTTTATAAATGTTTTATTGCAATGTTTTTGTATTTGGGTTGTAAGAATTGTATTTGATGAGAAGGAGCTGGCCAAGAATGTGATCCACAACAGCACATATATATTGATGTTTTGGATGTGAATCTGTAAAATAAACTTAATATTAGGTTTAGGAATGTGATTGTCATACATACTGATAATTGTTAATTATGAACAAAATATCAGAAGTTCAATGATAGTTTTGGGAAATTACCTGGCAAACTGCATAATCCTGCTTTTGTGAAATACCCCCCTGGTTATGGTGGGTGTATATGAATATTATAAGAAGAATTATTTGGACGGTTAGAACCAATGGTTTGTCCATATGGAAACTTTCCTATTCAGCTGGACTGGCTTTGGAAGATGAATGGACTAGATGGAGATCAGTTTCTCCTTAATTGGGCCGCAGTGAAAAACTGATAATCATAGCCCTATCTGTGGGGTTTGTATCCCGTTAGGAGGGGTTGGTACCATGGACATGCAAAATATCTGAGCAAGGGTTTTGTTCTTTTGGCTTGCTGTTTAATGAGCTATCCTTGAGACTTTTCTCCATGTTGACCTTAGTCTGACCCGGCTGTCCTCAACTTTCACTGTTTTTCAACACTTGCTGGGATTCTGAGGTGTTCTTTTAATGGGCTCTTTCTCACTCATATCAGTTGTATAAAATATTATTCTTGACAGTATATTGGGATTAACAGTTAACATGCAAATCTGCAAAGTTTTATTGAATATAGTTAATTGACTTCATTGTTCAATTAGGGCTGGGCGATAATTCAATATGATAATTTATAGTCAATAGAATCATATTGTGATACACAATTCTGTTGTCTAAATTGATAATAACAAGCACATATTAACTAACATTTCTTAGAAAACTATGTGAAAATGATGGAATATCATTTGAAAATTGCAGTTTTGGTTTTACATTACACACATTACATTACCATTCAGTTCAATGCCATTAACATAAACAGGATTACATAATCTGTGATTTCACATACATGAGCAGATATTGTGATATATATCGATATTGAGAAAAAAGTCCTTATGATGAAGTCACTTGTCAAAATCAGTGTTCTGAATCGATCACTTATTTTTTATCCACTCATTAATTGCATATGGATATGAAAGTTCACCGTTGACAGTCTATTTATTTAGGTTATATTCCTGATATTTGGTGTTTGATGCCCAAATATTTTTTGCCAAAATGCGCGCACAGCTCAGAATACGTCTTCATTGTTTACAAACAATGTAGCAATGTACCCTGACACTTTTTGTGATTGTTCTATTTCCATTACAAGTAGGATTTTAATGTTATCCATTTCATGTACTGGTAGGCTTCATGTACTGGTAGGCTTCATGTACTGGTAGGCTTCATGTACTGGTAGGCTTCATGTACTGGTAGGCTTCATGTGCATGGCTCCATGCATGACCATATTAGTGAGGGATATGTAATATAAAGGCATCAAAGAGTCGGTTACAATATGAATGTAGTGAAAGGCTTTTACTGAATTTGAAAAAGCCATGTTTTTCATTTTGCACATGGCTGCGAAGATTACTGCTCTGTATACAGTTCAAATGCTCATTCATTTTACCTAGGCATTGATACTGTAAAGTCAGATGTGAGCAGATACCTTAAATCATTCATACTGAAAAGAATAATAGGTCATGTAAATGTAGTTGAAATATCAATCCAAATCCAAAAGTGAATCCAAATCACTTCATTTGGCAAGTACAAAAAATGTAAAAGAATTTCTCATAACAGTATTTGCCTTGAGAAAAGTTATGAGTAAACCATGTATCCAACAGTTGTGTGTATACATATACACACTGTACATATATACACACTGGGCCTCATTTATCAATATTTCCATGTGTAAAAGGTTGGAAGTTGATAAAATACTATGACACAATTTACTTAACACAAAATATGCATGCCAACTGTTTCCAATGACTAATAAGTGGAAATCAGTTTGAAAGTCAATATTCATATAGCTCTCCATACAAATGTTTGTGTAGTTTACACAGCCATATAGCTCAATAAAATATCCTGAAATAACTCGTCAATTTTGTTCACAAGCAATCATTATGACTGATGGACATAACGTGATATACAGGTCGGTGATTGTAGTCTTTCCTTCACTCCCTTTATCTCTCAGTGTTTGAAAGTGTTGTAAGTTCTTTTCTCAGTGAAAGGTAGATGTCAATGGTCATGTATGCATCCACAGGAACATGGAGATTGTTTTGTGCCATTACGTAGGAGGACAGGGTGAACAGAAGCTGTCACGGCGGTGGATACAGTCACCTTCACAGCTGATACCATCTTCCTCCGACACCTGACACAAATAGTCCTCTATGTCATAATTCAGGAAGGGTATACATGACATCAGGCCGACCATGGGGAACATGTTAATTCCTTGATGGATGAATCAGGTTCTATTCCAGGACACCTTGGTGGAATCCAATTCATCCTGCAGAGGTGAAAATAGTAGAAATTACCAAATCATAATTACTGATTGGGTATTGGGAAAACCTGGAAACACTTAAATTTGAGGCCTCGATTGCCAGATGTGCTCATAGACAAATGAAACAAGCACAGAAGGCGTGATAGCTGTGACCTATTTGGCTACTGGAAACCAAATTTGGTCATAATTGGACCAGTGAAATAGGGGGAAATGACACAAACGGTGTTTTGTAGCGGTGTCTATTGGTAGATTTTAAAACATGTTTGCTGATATGTTTCCAAAACTTTATTCAACATATGTACCAAGTTGGACCAACTATGAAGACTGGCCTTTTATTAAGTTCTTTGGTTGACAGGGGGCAAATTGTTTATCGAATAGGGCTCTTTTATGTACTGTTTATGTGTCTAGGTCTATTTTTTCATTTTAGGGCTGCTCCTTCTTAAGCTGCAGTCATACTTTTCTTTTATCTTTAATTCACCACCATTCAAAACCACAAAACGTTGCATCACCATTCGCCTTCCGTTGCACAGGAATGTTGCCTCGCTCGCTTGGTCAAAGTTCAATCTTGTTTAACTTTGACCTATGAAATCGCAGGACACACCTACGCTCAACCAATGTGGGAGCAGCTGAGAGGATTTGGGCTGATGAGCAATGCCTGTGATGGATTGAAGCCCAAGCTGCATCATATCAAGTACAGCCCATTTTTTGCCACAGCATGCAAGGAAACTGAACCATTAGTTGATTAATCGTCGGTTTGGTCTTAGTCAGCTAAGATTTTGTTTGTCGATTATTATACCTTTTTCCATACTAAATGAGTTAATTCCTGAAAAAACAATAAGCACAATAATTCATTCCGTTAAATTCTGCATGATGGCATGTGGGAAACACACTTTTACAGATTTGTCTAATAAATTAGTCAAAGTCAAACTAAGAATTTCTTTGGTCAAGGACCGCCCTATTTGGATTTATCCCAAATTTAGGTGAAGAGTTGATAAAACCTTTGGAGAAAAAAAATCTAAATGGTATAAAATCCAATATGGTGGACATGGGTGGTCCAAGAGGCAAATTATAGACCTCTGCAGTGTCCGTCCCCCTCTGGTAACAGAATAATTTTCTCTATGGCTGTAGGACAGGGTTCAATGTTAACATATTTTACTGTGGATGCAAAGCACCTCATAGACTAGCAATGTCAGGGTTAGCTTCTCTGCCCCCAGTAGCGGCTCACAGGCATGACACTTTGGTAAGATCAATGTCTTGATGAATGCTTTGCATCTGACACTTTGTGTCCTTGTTCTCCCTTGCCCGGTCAGTCCACTTGCCCGAACAGAATTCCAACTGTCCTGAATTTAGTTTTTGTTTTGAGTGCATTTACATACAGAAAATAAATTAGATGTAATGGTTAACCAACTAACCATTAATCCTATCTGTTAGACAATTAGGCCTAATTTCAAATAAATTGTGTTGGTGACTTGAAATACCATAATTGCATCATATAAGGCCCATCTGGAACGGTGCCTGCCGGATTGAGCATAAATTAGGCCTTAGTCCACTCAACTATGCTGGGGCGTTTGAGGGAGAGGACAATCACAGTCTAGGTAATTTCATGAAAGAAAAATCCAAGTCACCTGCCATCTGAGCCACTGTCCCGGAGCAGTTTACTACTTGCCCCGCAACCCTTATTGTTGGACCCTGTAGCCTCTGGCCAATATTAAGATTTGCCACAATAACTTTACTATGCAACACAGAAACAAAACCTGTGGTGCTCTAAGACTGTAAAGCAGTTAAATGTATTTAATATAAAATTAACATAATGACCATTGGTTGATATAAAATATACATTGTTTGAAATTGCCATTTCCTAAGTAAGTACAAAAGAAATCTATGCAACCGTTTTACGATCTCGGAGAACCATGGCTTTCTATTGTGACAGCCTTACTTGTTATGTGTAGCAAGTTTCATGTCAATTAAAATGACATTGTGGGAGTGATAGTGATAGTTCCCCTACTGTCTCGAGGAAATAGCCTCCTATAACTTTGGGGTCACTGCTGATACAGTATGCATTCAGCCATAGTATTCTTCTTGAGAACCCGCCATCGCTCCATTGATGCATTTACCGAACGGCTTTAATTTGTCATAGGAATCAACATGCCATACAAAATTGGGGCCCTTAAAAAAGTATGCTCGTTTGTTCAATCTTCTACTTCTTCGGATTTCTGTGCCCTCTGGGTCAAGAGTGGATAGTGTTAGGCGTACATCTTCTTTCTGTACATGCAATCCCTTTTCTTTGCATTTTGTGTACATCCACCTGTAGCCTTGCAGAGCCCCTGATCCTTGGAGCTCCTCCCTTATGAACTGAATAGTTTCTGCTAATCTTTGTGGCGAAACAGTCCATTCTTCTTTAGAATTCATTTTAGGGTTTTTAGGCTGAGAACGATCCTGTGTTTTACACTCAAAATATGGAGGATGTCCTTATATTTGAGGCCCAAGTTAAAGTAAAGTTCTATTAACTCTAGTTTATTCATGGGAGGATGAAGGACAACAGCTGATGAGAGGTTAGGGTGGAGGAGGGAGTAGATTATTTCTTCCTATGTCTCAATTACACATTGCCTGGAGAGAAAGACAGACAAGCAGAAAGATTAAGTTGACTTCAATAGACACAACACGTCATTCCTCCCTCATTCTACCCCCTCAATTGTAGAGAAATCAATAGTCTTACTGGTATTCACTATGATGTTCCCACAGAACTGGAATGGATAGAGTGGTAGCCAATCACTATTCTTGCTCAGTTTTTGGGCAAATATTCAATCTCTGTATAGCCACCATTCCAGAGTAGTAAACCAAGGGTCGAAAAGTGCCAAAAGTGGGCATACCCTTCTGGGGGGTATACTACGACGCTAGATTATGGGGTTTGCGAGGTAACTCCAGGTTTAACTCTAGGTTTTCAGCGTCACAATGGTGGTTTACTTTTTACCAGGGTACATCGCCATGGTAACCTATGCTGTGCACCTAGGTTATGTGGTAGATAAGAGATGGAAACATGGAAAGCACTGCCTATTGTTGACCAATCAACTCTGGAAAACGTCATCGTCGTTACTAGAAGTTCACATGGAACTAACTTGTATAGTAGGTGCTCTAACAATAAGAGGGTCTTCACAGGGTAAGAGTTTTTAGAAACCCGCTGGCTTTCCCTGATAATTTGCCTGTATGAAAAGATACAGATTATTATCGCCCTCCTAGTCTTATAATTTTCCCACTTTTGTCTGAAAGCAATTTCAGCTATTTAATTTTTCCATTGGCCTGTGTACTGTAGGCCATATCATCAGAAGACTGTGACTTTTTTAGATTATGACATTTGCATAATGTTGTAATATTTGTTTTAATATTTGTTCTTAATTTTACTGTTACTCTCACAACTCCCACCTGTTATCTGTACAGTAGTCTTTACCTACAACCATTGTAGCTAACTACACAACAATATAAGATTTACATGCTAAGGTTTGAGTATGGCCAGAGAGACTACAACCCTACAGGAAGCTAAGATTATGGTGTTGTGTACAGTACCAGTCAAATGTTTGGACACACCTTGCCAAGACTGTGCAAAGCTGTCATCAAAGCAAAAGGTGGCTACTTTGAAGAATCAAAATATAAAACATATTCTGGTTTGTTTAACACTTTTTTGTTTACTACATAATTCCATATGTGTTCCGTCATCGTTTTGATGTCTTCAATATTAATCTACAATGTAGAAAATAATAAAAAATATATTCCATTTCCAAAACATGTCACATTCCCTCTCAAGCTTGCAGATCTGAAAGGGCTCAATGGGTGGTAGCAATAGCTCTGTTTGGCCTTCAAGTACGCTACATGAAAATTGTTGGAATCTTTCCACTCTTCTCATCTCTGAAAGGGCCAAGTTGTTAATGACAGAAGGAATAGGCAGTTTTGGAGTGATACTCAGCCTTGGCCTGATGTGGTCTCAGGGCTCCCCCCCCCCCATATGTCTTGCCTGATGCTGCCGGGGCTTCTGGTTTGAACAGGAAATCCACTTCAACCACAGGAGTCTGTTTCAGACTCATTTGCATAAGGAACATCTTCATTCGCAAGAATTTGAAAAGGTTAAATAGAATACATGCATGCATAACTACGTGAGCAAAATTATGCACGCATATGGTAAAACACAGAAGTGAAGTGTGTATCTTGCTACAATAACAGCAACTGTCGGATGACCTTTGACCAAACTTGATTGCATTTCCTCCTTGAACACCCATATCTGATGTGGTTTTTTAGGTTTTCTGATACATTGAACAGATTGGACAGAAAGGACGACACAAAGAGCCTTCCGCCCATGCATTGTTAAGAAAGCGTTGTGTAACAACTAAAGCTGACATGAAAATCTACCATCTAACAAATGGATCCTGATGGATCCTGATTGATACAAGTGCCGAGGGCGTAGAGGCTCTGGGTTGTTTCTAGACAGGGCCCAAAGTTGAAGACCATCTGGTTTCATGACTTCCCCGCTTTGACAGCAGGTCTCCATTATGATACTGACTGGTGACTACTGACTAATTTTGTACTTTAAGTTTTCCTGTAAGAAATCACAAATCAAATAGGGACAGCCTCAACTCTCCTTAATTACAGTTACCACTGAACAACTGCAGGTCATATCTCTCAGTAAGAACCAAAGGTTGCTTGCACAGATTGCTTAGCAAGTTTGTGGTGGTTAGTACTCAAAGATATGTCGTATTGTATGATTTCTGTAGTACTGTAAACATGACAGTCAAATAAACATTCAATGTCTTATTCCTACAGGATTATTCTCAGAAATGAGAAGTGTCACAATTCTCTGCAATAGCACACTCTCCACCTTTCATTTCATTCACACTGGTAGATTGATGGAACAGGACATTAAGGTTATTAAAGATGTTTAGAACACTGAAAACAGCAGTAGAGTGTAATCATCTAATAATGTGTGGGGGTGCACTGTACAGTGAATTACAACTTCCTCTTGACATCGTGCTCCCTACAGAGTTTGCCAGATGACTGCTAGAGTGATGCACCCTGGCCAAATGTTTCATATGGTGGTTCATTTTGGCACTGAAGAGCGTCATGGGGGTCATAATTGGAGAGCTGGAGTCATAACCTTGGCAGTTTTACATCACTACAGAAGCCTCCAAGCACTGGTCCAAGTTCAGCTTTTCTCCAACCGCATCAAACAGAGCTGTGTGATATCGCAACAACCTGAAGCCCCTCGGCCTAGACACGTTGGTTTTAAATGCTGTGAAGATTAGTTTCAAAGCAGAGCACTTAAAGGTGCAATATGTAACATTCAAGCTTGCATGTGTGGTTTTGTATATGGTTGATGGGGCATAACCATCAAAATAGCATTCCAACATGCCTGAACTTTCCCTGTTCATTGACTGAGTGGATATGAGGCTGAGTCATAGGCAGGCACCTCATTCTTCTACTAATTAAGACCCTCCTCCACACACAGGTTTGTTGAAAATGTCTTTGCTATTTGAATGCTCGAACGCTCTTAATTGAACTCAACCATCCGAGTTTGTCATTGTGTGTATGCTCTCTGCTGTGGCTACTGTGTCATTTGAAATGTATCGGATATCACATTTTTAAAGTGACACTTCTTTTGTGAGAAGTAATCAGACAACTTCCACTTTCAGAGTTCTGAAAGCAATGCATTTTCGACGCATCTCTGGGCAACCACTGTGCCTATATTTCAGAAGTAGAATGGCTCATCACAAACCCAGTCAGGCAGATAGACAGACTAATAGTGTACAGGTGTTCGGTTGTAGCACACAGCAGCCAGACTATTAATACCTGTGGAGAAAAACAATGTGACTTTGCAGAATGTGTGAGTTTGTATGTAAATGATGCTGTCTAGAAAAAACTCCCTCAAACTCCCTCTACCTTGATCATCTGAGTGAAACAACATCTCATACACAACAGTGTGAATGGATGTGTAGACCTGTTAGACTGAGAAATGGTATGGGCTTTTCATTATGGCATTTTTGCACCCCTCACCAATCATCAAATGAAACTAGGAAAGGAGAAGGGTTAGAGTCGCAGAGTTCAAAACCAAACTCAGATAGAGGATGTAACAGCTTGTGTTTTTAAAAACCATAGAATTAGAATAAGTGCAGTACAGGGTGTGCATTCACATCTGATAAAGCCACTCTTCTGGCATCATCTGGTCTCCACTCTGTTGGTCTACCATATTGTGCAGACTGTGAAGTTATGTGGATTTTAAATCCAAGTCTGTTATTTTACCCATTCTTCTTCTAAAAAGGACAACCATTACATCCACATCATCCTCTTCCTCTACACAGGATTCCCTCACCTGTTTGCAGTAGGAGGACTGCCAGTGGAGCTGCTAGGAGGCTACATGCATCCAGTTTAAACTGCTGCCAGTAGGTTGTGCCCTACAGCATTTGCACTGCATCCAGCAATCTGCATCTCTATTCTGAGGATCTGAGACCAGACACTCAGACATTCTCCCCTCCCCACTGGTCCTCTGTGGCTCAGTTGGTAGAGCATGGTGCTAACAACGCTTAGGTTGTGGGTTCAATTCCTGCTGGGACCATATATACTGAAAAATGTATGCACTCACTGCAATGTAAGTCACTTTGTATAAAAGCGGCACCTAAATGGCATATATTATATTACTCCCCCTTGAGAGGGCGTGCCATGGAAACGACACAAAACTCCATATTGATCTCACACTGATCTGATCAAAAAGGACTTTTCTTACTGGTGCATGGTCTGTTTGGTGGCTGAGGTTCAAGTCACTTTTAAGCACTTTGTGACAAACACTGGTTTGTTAAAGGGCTATAGGATCGATTGTGAGTCAAAACCTCCATCTCTTATTGGCAGGCCCGTTATCTTAATCACTGCCTCTTTCAGCCCTTTTCTCTTCTTTCAGTCTTCTTCTAACCCATTAGCCTTTTGTTATCACCCTGCCAACTTTCAAAGGGAGGTCAAGTTGCCGTGGCGTGACAGTGGCACCCATTCTTTCTGTCCCTCTCATCATAGGCGTTGAGGCAGTCCACACTGCTGTATCAGAGTGTGTGGAATGGTCCAAGAGTTTACACACGCTGGGGCAGACAAAGACTGCTACAAACCATTAGACCTTGAACGTTTTTCTTTGGTGTCAGTCAATATCCTAAAAAGCAAATAGTAAAAAAAGATAGAGCTTATGAAAGCGTGTTTCAGTTAGGGTTTTCAGTTAGCTGATCAATTACGACATCACAAACTCTAACAGCATTACCAACCTTTTGCTGCAAATGCAATTAACAAAATGTTTAAGTAGGCTACATTAATACCATTTCTTTCCATAGTTTCTCTTGGAGCATTTGGCCAATTGGCTACAGACATTCAATGGCACTTAAACATATCACAGACATTGAGATTAGGAGGTCAAAGTTCAACAGCAGGTCCATATGACTAATATGATTCTTGGCCCACGGTCAGAGCAGCTCTCACCATATTACCATGGCAACCGTAAAGCAGAGATTAGCGTGGGGCCGTGCTCGGTGTAAGTGCGCCAATTGGAAAGGATTTGGGTTGGACTCTGAGCTATTACTCTCTAAAGCAAGAGTTTTGTTATACCAGAGGGAGATAGTTTAGCTACTCTTGGCAACTGAAATACTCCTGTCAGCAACCTGTGGGATGCAATATGTGAGTGATGATAGCCCAAGGCTA
Source organism: Argentina silus (assembly GCF_951799395.1). Classification (NCBI taxonomy): domain Eukaryota; kingdom Metazoa; phylum Chordata; class Actinopteri; order Argentiniformes; family Argentinidae; genus Argentina; species Argentina silus. Next base: position 19,622,783 of record NC_139664.1, read on the forward strand.
TTTAGTTAATATTCAGCTATTCTATTTCATAGTACTTTTGATGGTTCTTTTGCATGTTGTTGGGCAAGTTCAACTGCATAAACAAATGATTTATTCAGGGTATATGATAAGTATGATAGTTAGCAACCATCCGAATTCTGATTTAATGTGAAATCCTGTTCCATGTTGTATGCATGCATGGTGGACGTTCTGAGGATTTCACGCCTCGCAATTCCTTTGCTATTATATAGTATATAGTGTAGGCCTATATATATATATATATTATATAGTATTATATAGTATATAGTATAGGCCAACAGGCCTCTCCCACCTATGTTCTATTGTTTGGAGAATATTTAAGGAGATACAGACCATTCATTGTTCGAGTTTCTCGGGTTAGGCCTTTGTGCACCGGTCTCCTGTGTTATCCTTATGGTTAAACTTCCATTTGTTTACTACAGTTTGATTATTTTGTATGTTCCTTTGAAACTCTTCAATCGGTTAATTTGTTGATACTCTATTCTCATTCTTCCTATGTGCGTTAATGTGATGTTGTGCACTAGATAAAGGTTCAGTTAACAGCATGACATAATCGTGACCCGGTTATCACAGAGTTCACCATTAATGTCTAATGTTCACATGCATAGTTAACAATACATAGACTCGAGTCATCGGCATCAGGTATTGCACTATGCATAAACTCCTCACAATTCATTGTAACTAAAAGCATGGTAATAGCATATTGGGTATTCTTAATGGAATCTAGGATCCGATGAGAGGGATCAGCAAAACATTATTAACCACAAAATATATCTTGTAGTCAGATACAATGTAATGTTAACTTGTGTTAGTTGGTCATGTGACCACTAGTGTGTAGAGTCTGCTGTATCATGTCCATAACCGTCTGAAGTCATACTGGGGAATACAATTCTTTATTCTCATCCTGTCCAGTCCTCTCCTTTCAATAATCCTTTGTTTTTTTTTTACCACTTCTTCAGTTTTTATTACACCTCTTTAGCTGTGTGTGACTTAAGGAGCCAGGCTTTTTGGAAGGCTTCTTGATAATTCATCAAACACTGAAGAACATTTTTGACTCATTCAAATAAAATGTTGTGTAGATGGATGAAACATGAAATATTAGGTAGGCATGTCCAGAATGATTCAAAAATCATTGCATTACTCATTCCATGCATTACAATGAGCCTGTCCTTCGATTTTTTCCCTCCACCAGCATCCCCTGAGCTTTCTATCAAACTCATTTGGGAAGTCCTAAAATGTGGAGTCATTCATTTGACTCAACTATCTAAATGTTAGTTTTGGATGTGGAAAAATACTATCATTAGAGCATTGAAGTACTAGTTTAAAATGTTTATCATGACAATCAGGTTTGTTTTAGATCAGGCCAAACCAAATGGATAAGGACCCGGGCTAAAAGCCAAACTGCAAACCGAAGAACCCGATCACTGGGCAAACTGAGACCCTGCACCCATGCTTAACATTGAGCAGGACTGACAGACGAGTTTGGCAGCTGAATTGTAGCCTGGTAATAGTCACGAGGTAACGATAGGTCATCTGACTAAACCAGATATGATGTCATAAGCCAGTCAGTTCTCAGCTCCCTGAGAAAACTGTCACCACCGCCTTGGCAAGCTGACTAAACACAATGGCACACACCCAATTCTGAACCGATGAGGACATTTTCCAATTACAGGGCAACAAAATGTATGCTCTGCATATAGTGTGTTGTGTGAGTATCAAGCCACAAAAAGACAGGCAGACTTTAGGCAATACGTTATATATATTTCCGAGAATTAGTATCTAACGATGATATGCATGATTACATTCAGTTTTAAGCCCTTTTGAGAAGTTTTAAACAAGAAATAAAATGAACAAAACAAATCACAAAGAAAATAATAACATAAAGACACCACCCAACAGAAAACAAGAGAACTTGGAAAAATCCATGATACTCGAGTGGTTCACAAACCAAACTAACCAAACAGACAAAGTAAACCTCTTTAAAAAGGTATGGTATGGTCTCTTTCAGAATTCTTGTTCTCTCAGTTCTGTGCCAAAAAATTAATTGTTGCTTCATGGACGTACAAATCTAAATCTCAGGTTGTGTAGGCCCCACCAGCACCCTCCTGAGGTGATGTGAAAGGAAGTTCTGTAGTCCAGTCCTGTCTCAAAGATCTTCATGACAACATAGCTCTTTGTTGCGACCACTCTCCTGAGGTGACGGGAGGGTAAAGTGCTGGTGGTCAATCCAGTCCATACGTGTGGGTGGGATGAGCGCAAGGAGACCTGAAACAGCGTCATTTTACAACTATATACTTTACAAAACAAACTGTACAAATGTACAAAATCAACAGAATTAAAAAAAAAAAAAAAAAAAAAAAAAACGAATTGTCATTTTAAAATATTCAGAAAGAGGACAAACATTACCATTGGATGAACATCAGTATATGCTAGGATTTAAGTCAAGATAGATGTGCCAAATATGAGAGACCAGATTGGTGCTTTTCATGTACGTAAGTATGATGATAACCCTTCAAAAGAAGCTGTGTAGCATTGTGAGTAAATCCAAAGAACTAAAAGATAATTAGAGACTATGGGTTAGTCAAGAGATTTGCTTTCAAACATCAGAAGTATTGATTTTCTCATGTCTTATTGCCTGCTGAAGAAACCCACTGTTACAGTGGTCTACTATTACCCCTTAGTGATATACGCAAAAGAAAAGCATAAAAACACAAGAATCCCTTTTCACTGTCAGTTCTGCCACTCAACACACGGTTCTGAACAGAAAAAACATTCCACTTATCACTGAAAGACACCCTTGAAAATGAGTTCAAGTCTTCTGTGAGCTTGACTGTTCCAAGTGTAAAAATGCTAAAAAGAAGACATACTATATTACCATGGAAACACAGGAAGAGAAACTGGTCTATTGAAAGTGTTGAGACTAAGATCGGTCCAACCCAGAATGTAGAACCTGAATGTTAGTGTGTTTACATTTGCGTAAGGAAAGTTGTGGTTGTTAGTAGTCCACCATTGTTCCTCTAACAAATTAGTCTCAGTTCCTAGTTCACATGGTCTGTGCCTTAGACCATAGCCCGCCTTATAGGGAAGCTCAATTAATTTACAGGAACGAAGGGGAGAAGGTATGGATGGGGGCTGTCTTTTTTTTTTTCTGAGAGAAGTAGATGGGAGACACTTGAGAGTTCCTGCGGGAGTATCCAATGCTTTCCCTCCAGGGTTAGCCAAGTTCAGTGGTGAGTTTTATTCTGACAGAGCACATGCCCTCTGACCTTAGAATGGCAGGTTAGGAAGCGGTCGCACACGAGGAGACGACAGTAAGACAATGGGCTGATTTCCTGATCTTCACGGTCAAGTCACTGTGGAAGTTAACCACATGTTTGCCAGACAGTCTCTCTCGACAAAGCAATCTGTCACAAACCTAAGCCAGGACCATAAATAACACTTGACTGTACTCTATTTTGCATCTTCTTGAAGTAAAACATAAAACCCTCTTACACTTCAACGACAAACAAACACCATGGTTAACAATCACACACACTTTCCCTACATCCATTGCTGTGCTTAAGGTCACGTCGCTGAACCATAGCTATCCCGTAAGTCAGCTTACAGTACAAAAGGGGGTGTTGCACTTAGGGTCTACTCTTATGGATTTCCCCCCTTAAAAAGATGGTGCCCCTCTTCAAAATATCTCACACTGTGTTGGACAAAAAATCTATTCGTGGGCTGGTCAATGCAGCATCCTTTCTTGTGTCTCAGAATTCAAAAACTGACTCCTAGTCGTGCTGTTCTTTAAACAAGCTACATATCTTACTAAGAAGGCACTGTGTGATAATTAAGGACTTTGTTCATTTTTGGGACGATTGACTGTCGGCATCTCATATCAAGCCAAGCCAAGCCATGCAGAGAAACTGTTAAACCAAATTGGAAGTGGCATCCTAAGACACACCTAGCTTAACCATACAATCATACAAAGCTTTAGCGGATTTGTCATTAGCAACAAACTACAAAAGGTTAAACAGATAAGACAGTTAACATTTGCTTTCCAGGATTTACATACTGATCATTGGAGACATTTGTTAAATGTAGGACAATTCACTTCTATCAAAAGCATGTTGTTGAGGAGAAATATACATAGAAGGTAGAAAAATACTGAAGGAATTACGCAGAGCTAAAATGAATGCACCGTAGGTATTTTACCTGAATGATTTAAAGGGGGGCCATGGACAGTATGCCTAAACACTGCCAAACACTCACTTGTCCCTGCAGAAATACATACAGCATTGCGGGAAGGACAAGCACCTCTTAAGGTTCATTGGTAGAAAAATATATTCCTTGGAAAAACAAATAGAGAGAAATAAAATCAAAGATGAAATTAGTTAGGGACAGCGAGGGGGGTTAATTTACTCTTAGCACCATTCTCTCCTGTAGTGGGGTCCACTGATTCATTCATAAGAGAGAATGGACGGTGGAGAAGGTGAAGTGTCATAAAGGAAGCAACCAGTCTGCAAATAGTGTTCAGATGTTTACCGAACCTACAACAACTTCCAACAGGCATTTCACCGCAACATCATCATGGTTTGAAAAAAGAATTCCAGCCAGAAATAAAAAGACACAAAATAAGAGCATGTTCCTCAAAAGCATTGAATGAACACCATGAACTAATCCTCTGTTGCAAATTTCAAGCAGTGGTGGGAATGACACAATTACACTAAAAACAAAACAAAACCCAAAATAATAAATGGAATAGCACTAATTCATTCCTGAATAGAAGGAAGAAGGACGGTTGACAGGAGTCGAGTCATTCTCAATCACTGCTGTCGTCCTCGTCATCGTCGTCCGACAAGTTGTTGCTGTTAAACTTTGACCCCGGTCGGCTGTAGGAGTCCGAGCGCGGGGCCAAGCCTCCCCCCGTGGCCAACTGTGAGAAGCAGAACTCGCACACGCGAACAGGCTTGGACGACTGGCTGGGCAGCAGGAACTTCTTGTCGGAGCACGGGCCACACACCACAAAGCCACACTTGCGGCAGTGGTGGCGGCGGCTGACGGCATTGAACTTGACCTTCTGGCAGCGCATGCAGATAGTGGCCTCCGAGTCAGGTATCCACACGGCGGCGTGCTCGCCTGTTGGCGCCTTGCCACTCTTCTCAAGCAGGTCGCCCACGCACTTGCCAATGTGGCTCATCCACTCTGACTTCTCGGTTGCCGTGGCGGCGTAAACGGCGAAGGACTTGGTGGGTGTCTTGATGAGCCAGCCGTTGCGCAGGTCGCCCTCGTCGGCCACCGTATCGATGGTGACGCTCTCCAGCGGAATGATGTGCTGCTTGTTGTACTTCTTCTTCTGGATGACGATGTTTCCGTACACGAGGATGTCATTGAAGAGGAAGAACTGCCGCGCCTTGGGCTTCTTGCGGCAGAGTTTGGTGAGCACGCCCTCGCCGATCAGCACGCGGCCTGGGATGGCCAGCGGCTGTCCTGCCGCACCGAAGCAGCCCTCCACCACCCCGATGCGCTTGGAGTTGGCCTCGCTGTTCGCCAGCCGGTCCACCATCTTAGCCCCTCCTGGGAGCAGACAGAGAGAGAGAGGGGGGGAGGGAGACATGAAAAAGAAAGGAGAAAAAGGGAGTGAGTCACAAAATAGCAGATTTTCATTCTTGAGCTAGTCCCTTTCTAATCTTTGATTTACCATTACCCATGAATAGCCCTACAGAGTTATAATGTGAAAAGAAGTGTCCCATTTGTGCAATGCGTGCACAGTACATTATATCCTATGAATGTGAAAAGTAATAGAGGAGACACATGGCTGGCAAGGCAGAGATATGAAGAGAGTGACTCAAGCAAAATGTATTTCAACAGCATTGAAAGAATTTACTTATGTTGGGGTCCAACCTTGTACAGCAACATATTTTTATTAGCTATTACTCTATGCTGGGGACAATTTTCTTTTACCATACAAAAGACAAACAAACAGGAAAAGTGTGATGAAAAGGATTCAACAATCACACAACATTGCATGATCGACGGATGTCAAACTGAAGCAGACAAGGGTTTTCTCCAAAAACTTAACCTACATGAGGCTCCTCTGCCTTAAGGATTTTTAAAACTTGTCAGCATTGCACTAGGTTTCTATGCCATTGGACTACCAAAAGGTGTTATCTTAAACAACTCCTGGAGGACAGGACAGGACAGGACAGGACAGCTGGTTCACACGTATGCAAAAACATCACATGTTCAAGGGACAGAGGTTTAAAAGCAGCCAGGTTTACATTCCTCCTGGTATTCATGTTTGTACTGGCTAGGAGAGAGTTTTGTTTGGTTATTCTACCCACCACCCCCAGCCTCCACCCACTCAGTCACCCTGTATGTAGCCTACCTACTGGGGGGTTGGATCAGCCACAGGCTCTCTGCCATTTTGTATACTTGTTTGTTGTTGTCATTTTAACTCCAGGCAGGGAGCTATACAGAGCGGAGCCATGCAGTTATGCCAAGCTTAAAATACATGACCATTTTCATACAATAAATGGGTAAACTGATGTGAGTGTCCTGACTGAACTATCATTACTGAGGTTAATGGCTGCAGATGTTCAACCTTCCTCTGCACCCCAGACCATCTGGTTGCATGCTGGAGCAGAATAAGACAGATGTAAAATAAAAAATTATGTCCACAAAATGACAACATTATGAGAGTATGCTAAAAATATCTGAAATGGTCCCAAAACGTCTAACCTGATAGGGATGATGTAGCTGACCCATCATTCTCTTTTACTCCAACTGGCCTAACTACTGATGACACATTGTCTCTGACTCTCTCGCTCCATCTCTCTCTCCGTCCAGAGGACAAATTCCCTGTCTCTCTTGATCTTTCCCTCACTCACTCTCTCACCATTATTTTCCTCTTTCACCATCTCTCTCTCCACTTTCTCCCTCAATCCAATTCCCTGTGCCATACCCCTGAGGGACACTAGTCTATCTGTAGCTTCAGAGCATACTGGCTTGAAACCAGAGAGAGAAAGCCCCTGATCCAAGAAAAGGCAACCCCTCAGGTCTCCCACCTCCTCTCAGTGTAAATCTTCTCTGCTTTGACCCTGATGCCAGCTAAGGAAATACTCAGTTGGGGCTTTTGGGCATTTCTGATGGCAGAAAGGTCATAGGGCACTGATGAGAGAGATGGAAGGCTGCTGGGGCCCCCGGGGCCTGGGGGTGGTGCCCTGTGAGAGATGGAAGGCACGTGACCCTGGCTGTTGGTTTTTTTGAAGTAGTGATGCACAAAGACGCTCGCATGTATGATAAATGTATGTCCACAGATGGATTAAGCCTATTTTGACCACTCAAATCAAGCATACGGCAAACACTTGCCACACATAGCCTATCTGAAAACCTTTGATCTTACAACTCAATCACAAGACAGACCCAGGCTCAAATTGCTCACACACACACGAAGAGAGGACCAGAGATGGAGAAAAAAATCAAAGAAGGGCGATGTCGCTTCAGGCCTATCCCAATGCCACTGCGGTGATCACATTAATTAGCAGCAGGCGCTAACACTAACATTAGCGCTTTGGCCACACTGTAAGGAAGCAAACAAGCTCCGAGTGATCTGTGCATCAGCCAGCAGGAGAGCTAACACGACTGACGGGTGAGAAACGGAGTAGAGCCTGGTGCGACCCTAGAGGGGAGGTTGTTGGGAGACAGAGGGGTGACATATTAGCCTCGTTAGTGAAGCCTTGCTGCCCACTGCCATGAAAACAGGCTTGAGCTCCAACAAAGAGATGGATGAGGATATCTAGAGCAAGGCCTGGGCGGGCGAGAGAGAGAGAGAGAGAGAGGGGGGCGTAAACTTCAAAGCATAGCACTAACACTGAAAAACTTTTCTATATAGCAGCACTGACTCTATTCAACGTCTGCATGTGAACAAGATTTTAAATCAAGAGCACTTTGACGTTCAGCATCTTATGGGAAGAGGCGAGGCGCGCCACCCACAGGGCCTGGGATAGTACAGGCGTGGTTGTTTTAAGGCTTAAGAGCCCAACGAGCTCGAACAAGACGTCCACCCGAACACCACTGTGACTCACCTCTACTTCATGACACGATATTTAAACACAAAGACAGAGTGAGCAGGGTGGAGACAGATGGAATTGTATATCCCACTTCAAGGATAAAAACACCTTTGAGTTTATAGAAAGGCTATATTCACATGCTCTTGTGCTCCATCTAAGCCTGAAACTGGGGGGGGGGGGTAAACACTGCTGCAAAGCCAGGTACATTAACAGTGATAAACAGATAAAATAGTCCCACAACTCTTTTCCCCAATCCATCCTTTTTTTTTTTGTGGGAAATTAACAGACGGTATAGACAAAGAGGTCTAAGTGGGTGGATTGAACCTGCACCACCCTGGGCTGATATGAGACCCAGAGACTACACTAACGCGCTGCACTACTCACCGGCTCAGGTTAGAACTCATGAATGGGGATGTCTCTGTCTGGCTGCAGAAAGCTGCTGGAGCTCAAGTTTCTAGCTTAGTAGATCCACTACTAATAGGCTTAGTTGAAAGACCCCCACAGCACTCTCACTCTCTCTTCCATAGACAGGCCCACACATGTTGAGTAACAGCATGAGTGACGAGGGTCACACACCGCCTCTTCAGTATGAGACACGGTGGACATCAGACGGTGGAAAAACAATCCATCTCAGTGCTGCCTTCTGAGAGAAATAACTGTGCAATCATTTTCAACCCTTGATAAAGAGCATACATGTTGGTGCTGTATAGTGGGAAGGTTTGTAGGGGGCCTACTGCTGAGTGATATGTGGCTCCTCTGGAGGATAAATCACCACTTCAGAAATGTCACAGTTGACAAATAATACCACCACTTCAAAATAAAAATAAAAAATGGCTGAAAACAAAACCTTCAAAGTCTTGATTCAGTTATTTTTCAGGCTTACAACTCCACCAAAACAGAGACAAACTAATAACAGGAGATCAAGAGGTAGCCAAAACACACTCAGGATAAACTCACACTCACCCTAAAAGCCCCAGACACACCCCATAACAACACCTGGAGAGTTTGTCACTAAGGGAGATCAATGGTTGCTCTGTCTTGTGCCTCATCTCGTTGGAGTGATCCAGGCTGGCAGGTGGGAGAGAGTTCAGTTGCCAGGTTGGCAGGTGGTGAGCCTACCTTTGCCCAAGTGCCAGGCTCACACCATGGGCTTCCTCATCACCAACAGGCCCTTTGAAAACTAATCATACTGTTCAGCATTCCACCTGTGGCTTCAGCCCTCACACGGATTGGGCACCTAGTCAACATGTCACAAGGTTCTCTGAACTCTGAAAAACTGACATATTCAACTGGCATATGTATGCACAGGAACACTTGTACACAAACACATGAATGCTCAAACACGTCCAACAAGTCTACATCAGACTGACCACTACTTGTGATGCTGAATTAAAGCTACCAGTGCCACCGCCTACCAGGTATTTGCATCTCTCAGGTGGAGAGCTTGATGTAAATACGAACCAACTGTAACATTTTATTTAAATAAATAAATGTTAAAAAAGGGTTAAAAAGGCACAGGAATGGCTATGATTATATTTTGGATCAGAGTGGATCAGTTTACACTGGGCTATGTGCACTGTTTTGAATGCTACAGTGGAGATGACTATCATTTCGCATGTCATGGATGGATAAAGCTAGCACTAGGCTACTCAATATTTTGAATGTTGGTGCGTTTGACGTCACAAGTCTACCTAAGGTTACAAGAGCACCAGTAGCTAAAGATAAACCCATGATTTATTGATTAAGGGCTCTGTCCTGGTGTCGTCTCGCTCAGCTTTCTTTGTCTAGCCATTTTTCGCAGAACAGATTGAGGCTGTGACAGTAGATAAGTCTACACCCTAATGTAATGCAGACATGAAAATACTTCAAAGCTTCAAGTCAGCACTTTTACGACAATGTTCGCAATTTGAAGTTTACTAGGTATACAGGGAGGGCGTAATGAGCATAGTTCAGTCTACCTCCCCAAATGTCCCTGAAGCAACATTTTGAGGCCTATACCAACATTTTCCATAGGCATGAGGGCATCCGGGCTAATGGAAATGTATGGGGGAACGGCCTCACTAATAATGAATGTCTCCTTCCCCCAGTGCTTCCTGTAACATTGAAGAGAAGAGGCACCCGCATGCAAAATAGCCTTCTGCGTCTCTCAAAATGTGAGATATCTAAAAATATCCATGGGTTTCTCAGACAGGCAGCACTGCAAAAATGTTGGTCTTTATTAAGTAAAAAATGTATCTTGATTATCCTAGACCACTTTGAAGGCACAATCTGAGATCGATTGTGCTGTTCAATGGCCAATTTGATACATACCCTTTGGTTCTCAAATAATGACTTATAAATGCCTAATGAACTTATCATAACCCAAAATATACTGTAGGCCTTAGGCGTTGATTGTTTTACTTCATTGTTTAGCTCTGAAATTCATTTGAATATCAATGACTGTTTGTCCTTGCATCCAGAACTAGGTGTTATAAATTTGAGAGGTGGTCACATCTCTCCAGCCCCGTCTTTCAACTTTACCCCAAACAAGTGGCCGGCCAGCCATTTGGTTGAAAAACTAATTAAGGTAACACTACATTAAGTTCACATTTGTAAAGGGTTTATAAATGGTTTATAATTAGTTAATAAATCATGTATAACCAGTTCATTATTCAATTATAAACCATTTACAAACAGTGAAAACTCATTAGTTAGGGTTATGATATGTTCGATATTGACTTGGTGTTTGCCAAATAGGGAGCCAGTTATTAATGCTTTATAAATACACTTATAAATGCTTTCATTTCTGGTAAGGCCTGGACAACTGTTGGACAACAGCAACAGCAGGCCAGTACACTTTTATAATAACTGATATGGATTTATTACCAACAATATTTCAAAATTGTCCAATACTGTAATAATGTCTCTATACAATGTGTATATAGTCCAGTGAGTGCCCTATTTTGTCTAAATGGTACAATGGTATAATGAAAGAGACACACGCAACGCTGTGCTAAGAATCATAGTCTGAAGCAATGATGGTCACGGTCTATAAGTTTGGATTTAATGGCTGCTACTGGGACACAATATACAGGTCACTGTCTGTAACAGCAGGTTATCTAGTTACATTTCAGCATGACTAGCATTTAAATATTTGATAGTTTATAGGGCAGTATTTTTATTTTGAAGAAAAAAATCCTCTTGTTGATCTCTACTCAGTATTTGGTCAAAACTATCAAATGATAACATTTCTAAATGATCGGTGGATTATGGCCAGCTGCTGACTCGAAAAAAACATCACATAGCGCTTGCAACTTACTTCAATGGTGATGCTACTAACTAGCTCCATACGCTAGCTAGCTTGCTATAAGCTCATTTTGATACTTACTATAGTATAGACAAGCATGAATAAACAATTTGTGAATTATTTGTTTATGACTACTTATTATGAATGATGCAATGTTGGATCACTTTACTTGATGTGCCCTATAAACATGCATTACTGTTCATAATTGCTTATAAAAGGTGGAGTGTCTTATTTTTAGGTGCACATTAATTATACTCAGTTACAAATGTTTGTAACTCAATAATTAATGTTAGTAACTAATTAATTAATGGTAAACAGTGTTACACATTACATTAAGGTCACATATCATCAGTTGGAAATATTGATTACCCATTAATAAATGTTGGTAAGCCACTCATAAATGATCAACAGTGTTACACTTTATATTAAGATCATATTTCATCAGTTACAAATCTTGATAACCATGTTTACTCCATAAGTATACATGATAGAAGGATTTCAAGTATGGGCCATGGTTAAAAAAAAAAAATCACATTGTACTGTTTGTAAAGATGTGTTGAATTGGTTTGGTGCCAGCCAAATCATCCCCACAACTCAGGCAATAACTTTACAACTGCAACTTTTTGGCATGATTTCACATTAGGGTTAGTTATTAAAGCATGTATAAGCTCATTTATAAAGCATTAATAACTGGCTCCTGATTGCAAGCTCCCTATTTAGCAAACACCAAGTGAATATCGAACAATCCAAACAAATGAGTTATAACTGTTTGTACATGGTTTAGAATTGAATAATAAACTGGTTCAGTAATTTATTAATGAATTATAAACCATGTATAAACCTTTTGCAAATGTCATCTAAAATGTAAAGTATTACCCAAATTAAGGATTGCACATTTAAGGACCACTGTTGGAGTGTGCAACTGCCCTGCATCGCAGTTCAATTCCAGCACCAGCTCACATGAACCCTGGCAAGGCAGGGAAGTGACTCAGCCACCAAGAGAGAGTGGTAGTGACAAAGGCAGAGAGAGAGAGTGAAAAGAGAGAAAGAGGCTTTTTGTGTCATATACAGCAGCCTCCAAAACAAGCGAATCCATTTAGGTCTGTTGATGAGGCAGATGCTTCGGCAGATGAGGCCATGGTGGCAAACAGCGCCACGGTTCTTGTTTTCCTTCAGCACTGACCTCCTGTGTTTTAGTGATGTGGTTCAAGTGTTGAAACCCAAGCTCTTGTACTGAACTGTTGTCAAAATGGGTTTTGAATCACTGAATTCTTCAGTAGGGTACTGAGAATGTGGTGAGGTACTTCTAATCTCACATCCCTCATGGGGAGAGAACACTTTGCATAGTAATAGGATGTTAACACAGCTAAATAATAAAGGATGTCTCAACGTCAGTTTGTTAAAATGCCATTTTAGGGGAAATAGACCATAATGAGGCCTCACTGTTTAAAGAAGTGGTAGCTGTAATAGGCCTAGATTAAATATTACAGTGAAGTCATTTAGGCTTAGGTTCTGTCTACTGTGTTAGCTGTTGTGGTGTTGTTGACGCCGGTGCCTGCCATGTTGGGTCACATGAGCTGATCCTTGGAAGCCTTTGAAAAGGCTAGTTTTGCCAAAGAAAGGTAATAATCCAATTGAGCCTTTAAAAGAGGACATGCAGTAAATAAACTTGTTTTGGACCTGTAAAGTCCTCGAAGAAGAGCTTGGTTTTTCAATAAAGGCAGGCCTAGAGGTAGGTAGGGGTGTGTGTGTGTGTGTGTATAGCAATTCAGAAAAGCTTTTTTGTAGACTTGCTGGTGTATTGAGGGGGGGGGGGGGGGGGGCGGCAGTCAAAGAGCTTTAAATATTGGTTTGTCTTGCCACAGACTATTTTTAAATTTCTACTTACAGCAAAGAGGAAGTAATTACCCTGCATCATTCTTGAGAGATGGTGAGCATGCAGAGAGTACACCTCTCACTATAAAGAGAGATCGGCATGTAGGCCAGCTGCTCAACAGGAGACGCCATCCAATTCACTATCAAACCAGAAACGTTCTCTTCATTTTATCTTAATTGACTTGTACAGTCTGCACCCTTTTTGCAGAGAGTGTAACACCAGTGACCAGAATGCAGCCTTGTAAATAATTCTGCGCTCCACTAGACTCACCTTCCTTGCTCTCACCCACCCTTCTGTCTCTCTCCCTATCCGAGGGGAAGGTGGATTCAAGATAAAGAACAGAAGTACATGGGATCTGATTAGAGAATCCAAGGCCACTATAGCTACTCAAGGCCCCTGTGCAGCAAGTGCCCAAAGTACTCCCCCTCTCTCTCGTACAGTGTACTCCCCCTCTCTCTCGTACAGTGTACTCCCCCTCTCTCTCATACAGTGTACTCTCCCTCTCTCTCATACAGTGTACTCCCCCTCTCTCTCATACAGTGTACTCCCCCTCTCTCTCATACAGTGTACTCTCCCTCTCTCTCATACAGTGTACTCCCCCTCTCTCTCATACAGTGTACTCCCCCTCTCTCTCATACAGTGTACTCCCCCTCTCTCTCATACAGTGTACTCTCCCTCTCTCTCATACAGTGTACTCCCCCTCTCTCTCGTACAGTGTACTCCCCCTCTCTCTCCGATGACATGCCACTGCACTGCGAGTTCTCATTCTCTTACCTGTGCAGAGGTCTTTCTACTGATGTACTACAAAGGACACACTCACTGGCTTACCATGACGAGCAAATGGCATGCCTACAAGACGGATTACAAAGTCTTAATATGAGCGGAGATAAGGGGATTGGAGATTAATCTGTTGTGTATCTGGGAGTGTTTGTGTGATATCTAAAAACAGGTGTGCAGGCCTGGTGAAGAGAACGAGGGCAAGCAGGACTGAGCAGAGGTTAAACTACTCACTGGACCATTAGGTGGTGTTTCCTATTCACAGAAGCTATGAGCTGATCCAGTGGCATTGTTATTGGAGACACTCCATTCTCCCCTCTCACAGCTGCTGCAGATTTCGATTCAGACCCTTACTTTTTTTTAAGTTATGCTCAAGGTAGTTTAGGCCGAAATGAAAACCCTCATGATGTCCACCTTTTTTTGGGGGTTGCCCCTCTAAGGGAGAATGGATACCTTGGGTAGTGTTGCTTTGACTAAACTTGAACGGCGCATCATCACTATAGTTTAGGCCAGTATGCTGTATGTTTTTCAACTCTGACATGTTTCATTACTTTGACAACAAGGGAGTCAAAATAAATTCAAACATCCCAGACCAATCCTTAATGAGTTATGATCCTAAATGAGTTTGGGTATCAATACATACATGAAAGAGGACTCTTGATGTAGCTCAAACACAGGCATAGTGAAGTCATCCTTAACTATTCATGACCTCTGCGGCTTCTGTCCCAATGTGTATACTCTCCAAGGTACTTTGTGATCATTAGGCAAACAGTGTCTGATGGGGACAGAAGTCCTATCCAGTTATTGACTGTTCCACTTCGACTGTTGACAGTGACAGTCCTAGTGATGTTAGCAGAGAGAATGCATTTGGGACAGGTGAACCACACTGCCCTCCTATGCATCCAATCCTATGTGCAGCAGTTCACTCAGGAAAGAATCGTTGGCCCAGTTCAACCAAAAACACTCATCAAACCTAAGCACTTGAGCTGTACGGATGAGGCCTTGTTTCCCGATTGTGGGTAATGTGCTGGAAAACATAGGATTTGGGTTACAAAATCCTTTGGGTTACAAAAAAAAAAGTAGCCTCTCCAAGCTTTATGGGGTTACAACCCAAAAAGGTTTGGGAAGCACTCGGTATGGGATCTCAACCATGAGCAGGTGTGGGAAATTCCACTGTGTAAATTACAGACAACTGTAGACAACATGGTTGTGTAGATGAAAGCCATAACAAGGACAATAGGTCATTGAAGGACAACTCTTTCTTTATCAGCTGCCTTTGTCTACAGAGAATCCTGGGAGGAAAGCTTCCTTTAATAATTTGTGCATGTTTGCTGACTCATAAACGAGTAAAAACATTAGGTCTATCCTATCTGACAGAGGGACATTAGGCCAATGAGGAGAAACCATTCTCCATTGTTAGACCAATGAGGAGAAACCATTCTCCTTTGTTAGACCAATGAGGAGAAACCATCCCCACTGTTTTGAAGTGTCAAAACGAACAACAACTCGATTAGAATGTTAAGCTCTTTCGATGGCTTGCAGGGGTGAAGGCTTGCAATTTATTTTGACACATTGCTAAATCACTGTTGGACAAGGAAAGTGACTGGCCCATTCTTCAGTGAGCACAAAACTACATGAGGTCACTCCTCCACGACCTCAGCTGCCTCTCAGGCCAAACGCTGACACAACATGAGGCTGAAGTGTCTTTCTGTCACAACACGCTTTCCTTTTTAGGCCATATGATTACTTAAACACAATCCCCAACACTACAATTTCAAGTAGCAGGAAGTGTGGGAGCTGTAGTAAGTCTGAGCCTATGGCGTCTGCTCAGACTGCTCACAGGGTTACAGAAATCACCGTGCAGGTCGAGAGTTGGGACACCGGTTTCAGATTAGCTGTAGGCTTGTAGAGGTCAAAAGGCACCGTGTCGTGTAGCTGATTCCGTAATCTTAGCTTCTGCTTTCATTTTAAAAAGTTACACATACCACTCAGAAAGCACCAATAACCGCAGGCAAAGCATTTAGTAGAATGACGTTTAAAGTTAAAACAACACTGTACAGATCTAACCACATGATGATGACGTGTGAAACTGTAGCGCTTCCAAACTCTTTCCAGGTTTTTGGTAGTGCTCGTTAAATTCAGGCACGGGGTCTGTGGTAGCAGTACCAGCTAGATTGAAGAGTAAGGCTACACTGAGGAATGCGCTCCAAAGACATCTGTTTCACTCATTCAGATGTGCTGATGTGTACAGCACATTCACCTCTGGGCCATTTAAGAACAAATAACAGGTAGCAGAGAAATGAAAGTGACCACTGTTTAGGGGTAAGATGGGAGCCTGTCCCTGAGCCTGTGTTTCTGCTTAGCAAGGAAAG
The DNA here is from genome assembly GCF_951799395.1 of Argentina silus. Lineage (NCBI taxonomy): Eukaryota > Metazoa > Chordata > Actinopteri > Argentiniformes > Argentinidae > Argentina > Argentina silus. The sequence continues at coordinate 19,639,163 of NC_139664.1, forward strand.
TGGTTCTCACATCTTGCTGACTGTTAGCTTCCCTATGCAACGGGTACAAGGAGTGGACCATTTTCAAGAGTAAAATTATCAAGGTGGCAAAGCCATACGTGCCAACCAACCAATTAGAGATTATCGCAGACAAACAATTGTGTGCCTTTTCAAACATGCCAGATGGGGGGCAAACAAGAGAAAGCAAGAGAACCCCCCCCCCCTACACACACAGCAAATGCAGAAGTGAAATGTTTACATAATAATGAAAACCCCAGAAAACTCTTCACCCATTAATCAGAGCCACTTTCTGTGTCTGAACACCTTCCTGAAAACCAAGTCAGCGTTAGAGAGCAAAGTGCCATCTACTACCTTATGCCATAGCAAACTAAGCACATCTGAGCTGCTTAAGACAAGGTAACCTACTCTTGTCTGACCATGCAGTATTTTAGCGTGTTTAATCTGCATCCATTTATAAACAGAGCCATATTGGATTGAATGTATTGGATAAGCCTACAGGAACCAAATCAGAGTAACATCCTGTACCATTGCAGAGAAGCAGCCTGTTTGCCTTAGGGTGGGAGGGTTTCCCATGAGCTAGTCAACTTCATTTTTCCTCATCTAACCTGGGAGAACTGGTTTTACACTGGTGAGAAAATAGAACAAGAATGTTCTGTCAAACAACTTTGTGCTGGCTATGCATTCAATTATCAAGCTATAACTGTTTGACACACTTATTGGAAAAGGAACAATTAGACTTGTATTCAATATGCTTTTCCATCTAGGCTAAGATACAACTTTTGAAAATGATAGACAAGGCACTGAAGGCAGGATCAGAAACAGGGTAGCAGAAATTGAGAGTGTGTTTGTGTGTGTGCTATAGGCCTAGTAGCCTAAAGGGTTTCACACTGAGTAAACAAACGCCCTGAGATGTGACTAGCATGTTAGGATGTCTGATGCTAAGCTGTACTTAAATAAGCCTACATGGTGACTCAGTAAATTATCTGTTGGGGGTAGGTAGTAACTGCCATCTTAGTCCATTGACCTATATAAAATGGTATTCTCTGTGTCCAAGTAGTAAGTCAAGTCTTGGTATAGTACCTCTTATTTCCTTAGGTACTGCTGCATTCAGTACCTGAATGAGAGAATGGCATGCACCATCTCTAAAGAACAGGGTGTATGTCTGTTGACGCTAAACGGTTGTAGAAACAGTGGCCAATGCTGTTTTATGTCTTGTTGGTCCCCTGCACTTTGTGGAGGTGAAAGTAGAGATAACTGGTTAAATTATTTCTTCACAACAGGATGCAGGTGGGTACGTAGACTGCATAATTAATGTCGACAAGGTGCAAAGTACTAAACCACAAACCAAAAACCGGCGCATTGTAAAAAGTTTCACTGTAAAGAGGCACACTAACGTTAGATTGTTGGCTAAATACTATAGTCCTTACGATGTTACAAGACGAGGTAAAACAAATGACTGCAAAAAAAAATAAAAAAAAATACTAATACCCAGATCCATTGATGCAGAGACAGCTGTGGTCAGCAGTTTCAATGTTATACCACACTTGCGGATGATCACTGATGATACTACCACATTCATAGCAAGCTAAAACAGTATGAAATGTACAATTCTACCAATCACCTTTTGAAATTTGGAGATTAAATATGGCTAATCCTGTTCGTCTGAGACTAGTTTCCTTGTGATACCTAATCGCCCAGTATGGAAAGTTATGGATTTGTGGTCAAGCTTTACCACTACAGTGCAGGCTAACTCCTGGCTAGATAGTAGCTAACTAATGGAGACTGACTGCTTATGTCAGCTAATTTGCAAGCTAGCTACCTTTTAAGACTACATCCAGATCTACCTGATGCTGATCTCGCTAGGTGGATCTATAATTCAGGTAGGTTTATCTAGGATACAGACGCGTGTGTGTTACAGTTAGTTACACTAATAGTAATAGACTAACCGACCTAGCTTTAAACTTACTCAGCTAGCTAGCCACTGGCACTTTGGCAGAAGCCGTTAGCCACAATGCTAACGCAATGCTAAAGACTGATCCAACTCCTCCATAGTGAATCCATTGAATTGATGTGGTGTGATTGGGAAAAGTATTTCGCTAGCCAGTTAGCACATCAAATACTCCGTAACTGTTAAGAACAATACATACCCGAAGTCAACTTCTTCGGCCAGCAACTTCCAAGTAACTTGTAGCTCCGTTTAATTAAATTCCAAACTTGGCAGTCGCCCCCGTTCCTCTACCTTGCCTCTCTCCGCGGGCAGCGGCTCGCTCGTTGAAAGTAATAACAATATGGCTGCGTGGTGGCGTCACTTGACTTAGTAGCTGGGAGCGAGTTTCAGGGATGGGCTGGGACGTTTCGACTTAGCAGTAGTAAACAGGACGGACGAAGTACTTGTCCATGGGTGGTTTGCCAGACTTTTTTTGGCCCTGTACTTTTTCCATTAAGTAACTGTGTGTCACTTCCATTGAGTTTCTAAACGCGCAAAAAATGCTCGAATTTCAACAGAGGTTATCTTTGCTCAAATGGAAATCGTCACAAACCAAACAAACCTAACAGTTCTTGCATGCGCAAGCCAATTTATATGACCTTTTAATTTATTCACGGCACCCAATGCCATTAATAGCATAAATTGGTTATTTGGCCTAACAATTTTCTTTGGCATTGGAATGTTGATTATTTCCTCTCAGTGAGGATACATGGGGGTCGATGCAGATGAGAAGTAAAAAGACCAGTTATATTTATTCAATGCCCCCCAAAATAAGCAGTATCTGTGTCACATGGCTTTTAGACTGTTGACATCAGTCTTTCTCAATAAGCCTTGTTTTGAAGTGCCTCTGTCATGAAATAGACCTAAGCTTTTCCAAAGGTATTAGAGAGGAGATATTAAATTGGATAGAAAGTAAACCTTCAATCACTCCCCCTAGCTCTGAAGCCACTCTGCTTTCTCTTCTAGTTAAGAGGATCAGAAGATGTGTCACCTCCTTTGCTCCTCTCTAATCCTCAGCCTTCGATGGCTAGACCTTTAAATAAAGAACACACTCTTGATGGAGGTGAATATAGTGTGGAGGATCACGGATGGATGGAAACCCATGTGGTACAGATTTGAGTCCAAAACACATTAGGCACACCAGTAGCCAAGGACACTACTTAAGAGGACTTCTCAGAAAAAAACAAGGTGGTTATAGTGCAACAGAACTTTCTAATTCAGTGTACACCATGTGTCACTTGTGATTTTGTGCCCTCACTAGTTGCTAATGATGTTTTTACAAAATCATGGAGCAGTAAAGGACAGGATTGTCTGATAAACTATGTTACTCAATTATGTATATCATTTGAATAATACTGGTCACCATTTCTTGTATATATTCTTAGCATACCTGTGAAATACCATAAAGAACCATACTAAAAGAGTACACCATAGCTATTCGATGACCAGCTAGAGCATTGCCTGAATATGTCCTCATTTGTAAACCAGGGATGTATAAAACCCCAACAAGTTCTTTTATATTAAAGGGATGTTCCACCTTTTTCACATTTCTTACTGGTTTGGCCCTAACCGTGGCTGTAATTGGTTAGTCCAAACAGTTTTAGTCACATATTTTGCTTCATTAGATCAAGGAAATACATTGAGAAGGAGTGTATGCTAGCCAATGTACAACATGTGATCTTGTGGTTTACCTGTTGAAAACTCTTGCTACTGTGTCAGTGTGCCATTCAAACGAGTTTCAGCTCAGGAGCGCTCCCATCCACTCAAAACCCCTACTCAATCAAACATCTTCTATTTGGTGACATGATACGACCAGTGATAACTGACAAATAGTCTGAGAGTTCAAGTTCATATTTCATCCTATTGACTTGTCATTTGTCAAACCGCAGAGATGCATTTTTTACTTGGTAAACCACCACACTAGCTAGCTAAACCAGCTAAGGGTTGGGGTTTGTAATTAAATACACATTGAGATACATGTTCTAAGTAACCAGCTATACTGTATGTACCAACATGGAAAGAATTATTGTTGCTAGCTGTCCAAGTGGTCATCTCAACTCTTGGAGTGGTAATTTGGCTACCTACATATTGTTCAGTTCAGTTCAGTTTACTTTATTGTCCCAGATGGGAAACTTGGCTTGCAATCAGGAGTCACAATTAAAAACATACAATATACAAATACAATATACAATTACGCAGAACAGGACAATCATGGAGGACATCAAGTGCAATGTTTACATGTGCAAATTAAGCATGTTTATTTCACCGGGAATGAAAGAGTTTTTACTCCTATTGCACTTGACCCAGAGAACTCTGAATCTACGGCCTGAGGGGAGTGTTTCAACTTCAGAGTGAAGAGGTAGGCGAGCACCAGGGTCTTGAATCTGATGTGAGCTGCTACCGTGAGCCAGTGAAGGGTGCGGAGGAGGGGAGTGACATGGGAGAATTTCGGGATATTGAACACCAGACGGGTGGCAGTGTTCTGGATGAGCTGCAGAGGCCTGATGGTGGAGGCGGGGAGACCGGCCAAGAGTGTGTTGCAGTAGTCAAGGCGAGAGATCACAAGTGTTTGGACCAAAAGTTGTGCTGCCTCTCTGGTGAGGAATGGACGTATCCTTCTAATGTTGTAGAGGAAGAATCTATAGGAGCGTGATAAGTAGTTGTCAAGGATCACCCCAAGGTTCTTGGCTGTATGGGAGGAGGTCACAGTAGAGTTCTCTACTGTGATGGAGAAGTCTTGGAGAGGGTCTTTCATCATAGCCCACACTACTAACAGGTTTGTTTTCACTTGCTTGTTGACTTGTCATTTTCCTCATTCCATCCCATGCTGCCTTCAGATTGTTGCTGTTTGATTTCCCCTCTAGTTTGTCTTTTGACAGTAACTTACAGGGGAAATCCACCAGGGGCAATGCTGTCGCGTGACGTCGCATCGCCCCCTTGTAGTTGATCGTTGGTGGGTGTGTGTGCTGCTAGAAGCATGTAAACATACACTTTGTGCAAGTGGCATTTGTTTTTATGTCCAGTTTGTTGAAACAAATCACAACAAATTGTCAACATGGAGCTGCTTTTTGTGGTCATTTTATGGACTTCTTTATCACGCTTCGAGTTTGGATCCTCAACCACACCATCCAATAAACAGAATCCAATACTCTCTGGAATTAGTTTGTAGCATGTTAGGCTGTGCAAACAAGTTTGTTGTACAATCAAAGTTTGCATGTCTTTATAACATGTAAATACATTGTCGATTTAATATATTTGATAATGCATAATAGTAATGTAGCATGAAATGGGGCAGGCGTGCAAATATCGGATCATATTCTATCTCAATTGTCATTTGTAAGTACTTATTGACAAGAAATGAAATATCTTTCATGTGTAAATAGAAGATCCATGCAATTATGTCCATACTACAATTATGGATCACTGGCAAAGAGGCTTCGTACAGCTACAAGAACTTCAGCTACAAGAACTTCTTTCTGTCCTCCATTTTTGTCAAGTAGGAACTTGGGTGAGCGGAACCAATATATCGGATCTCCGGTCAGATGACAACTAGCCATTTTGCACTCACCTGATTGGTCATCGCGCCAAGATATTTGCACTCATTTAAATAATATTCAGGCAGATTAAAAAATGTCATCGCGCCACTCAGCATACTTTTGCTCATACACAATTCCGTCATGCACTCACATGCCTTCCATAGAAAATGAATGGAGGCGGTACATCACCATCCAAAATCAGATCTGGTGGATTTGCCCTGTTAGCCTTCTTAATCTCTGATCTGACCTCTATCCTTGCCTCCCTGTTTTATGTCATTGCCTTGGAGGAAGGCCACATGTTTTCTATTCAGGGATTTGTTGATCCAAGGCTTGTTGTTGGGATAGACTTTAACATGTTTTCTTGGGAATAACAGCATCCTCACAAAATAAATATAAATAATAAATATAGCTAAAAACAGCATCAGTAAGTTCATCAATATCCAAAGTGGTGTCCTTAAACACTGATCAATCTGTGCAATCAAACCATCCCTGTAACTCAAGAACAGAATCAGTCCAAACCTTGTCTTGTCTGTACCTTCTCCCTCTTCAGAACGGGCCTGTCAATGGGGGTAAGGTGGATGGTGCTGTGGTCAGATAAGTCAAGGGGAAGCCTAGGAGAAGCCCTCTTATTGACCCATAAGATAAATCCAGAATCGCACTGTTCCTAGTTGGGCAGGTGATGTACTGGTAGAAGTTAATTGATTTATTGAGCTTGCAGTGAATCTCCCAGTATTAAGCTAGGGGCATCAGGGGAAAGAGACTGTTTGTGTGTGACTGTAGACAGTATCAGCAGTGATTTGGGCGTTTGCTTTTGGGTGGATATATACCACCGTCACAAATATCTGCGGGAACTCCCGAGGGGGATACTTTTCCTCACCTTAGTAGAGTCATTTATGCCCTGTCTTGAGATCTCCCCATTTAACCCCTGGATACAAAGTGGGTCCATATGCATGTCCACACAGTTCGGATCGTCCCATTTCATTAAGAATTCCAGAGAGTATTGGATTCTGTTTATTGGATGGTGTGGTTGAGGATCCAAACTCGAAGCGTGATAAAGAAGTCCATAAAATGACCACAAAAAGCAGCTCCATGTTGACAATTTGTTGTGATTTGTTTCAACAAACTGGACATAAAAACAAATGCCACTTGCACACAACACTGACAAAATCAACCTTTTTACACAGCAAACAAACAGAAGATGCACAGACACCCTAACCTGCTGCCGGTCTCTACAAGAGCGGTCATCATCTTTTTTTTTCCATCATTGTGAACTACTTGTCAGCAGATAGAAAACATAGTATCGAGCTGACATTATCATACGAAACATGTAGAGTGACATGTCCATTTCTGTAGGAGTCTACTTTAACTACTACTTTAACAAATGTACCAATTTAATACTTTTTTTCTACACCCTTACAAACGGGAGTGAATGCCTGACAGTCTAGGGAGCATAAAAGAACATGTGTTCCAGTGAAATTCAAAGGCACTCCACAAAGAAGATCAAATAAATGGCAATAAATTACACATTTTTCAGCGCAGCTCAAGAACAGAATTTGGAAAGGTGTCCTTCCACAAACTCGATGGGATTTTCTATGAGACGAAGGAAACTTAGCACTAGCACACCAGTCAAATTAATTCTGGGAATATGTCCAAAACACTTTCCAGACACTCAAACTCACACAACAAACCATCTCATATTATGACATAATCCCCCTCTGAAGACTTGCATTAGTCTGCATTAAGGCGCTCCCCAAACAGCAAGCGTTTTAGCTGTGGCAATGTCTCCATGCATTGTTCTGTTACCGTTGCTCTCATGGTTTCAAATGGAACACCATACACAGCAAGCAGACGAATAGCAGGCGGCATGGAGCCGTGGTATAAATTAGTCTCCAAGTATATTTCATCCTGTGTTGCTAGCAGCAAACTGCCATTAAACTACCATGTTGAGCACAGGTAAAGCTGTAGAAATGTCCCAACTTGTTCATAACAATGAATCAAATATACATCAGGATATGAAAAAGTGATGCAAAAGTGCATAGATATCCACAGGATGGTGTTCAAATTCCTCCTGGTCTCAAAGGTAGAAAAAAACAATACCTTCTAGCTTGCTAATTCACAAAGGACGTACAGTAGCAAGCTACAGTAGCTAATAATGGCTTGTCATGTAGAAACATACCACCAATGTCATGACCAGATAATCTCATTTAATTTGTTTTAGCTACCGTATATCCTTTGCTGTCAAGAATGATCAAGTCATGATAAATGACGTATGCCTACTTGCTGCAATAGCCGGTAGAGAAGAAGACTAGCCAACAGTATAATTGCAAATGGAGATAGCGAGTTCCAATCCAGTCCCCCCCACACCCACCCATCTGGACTTTGTCACACAGTGGTTGGTGATCCTGGCACTCTGCAAATGGGAATCTCAGCGGGGACTGAGCTGAGCTTTGCCCCAACCCCCTGCTAGGCTTCCCAACATAGAAATGTACCCCCTGCCATGTGACCAATACCTCTGTCCCATCCACCACCCCCCTCTTTCCCTCTGCCCCCCCTTGTCAGAAACAGGTGTCCCTGCAACAGCCCACTGTCTGCTCGTGCCGCCTGCTTCTCGTCCTCCTGTTTCATCTCCAGAATGTGTCCCTGTTGTCAAGGAAGTGCACCTCTCAGCAATTGGGGCAGTGCCAGACTGCGCTGACTCAGCATGATTGGCCCATGTTGCATCACTGCTGCTGTCACTCAACCGCAAGTAATTGACAGGCAGCTGTGTCTGCCAGCAGAGTGGTCATTGGTAAACTAGGTCCATGGTCATTCCTCGCACGACATATATATACTATTTACTGAGTGAGCACTAAATCATTTATTTTGCAAACTGTTTCAAAAAGATGAATAATTTAGTGCAGACTTTTCACCAAAGTAAAAAAGTATTTAAAATGTGTCCTCACATTCAGCCCAAGAAATCAAAGTAATCCTTTGGGAGATAAAAGTGTAAACAGTGTTTTAACCAACAAAAAATAATAACCAAGTAACTTACATGCTTAACAAACATAATCATATTCTGAAAATCTGGTTTTACTAGAGCTTTATCATGAATACTTTGTCCACTAGTCAGTGACATTTCATCTATAGAATTGTTTACATAGAACACTAATTTCTTCGACCAATGTAAGTGTTTCTCAAGGGAGGGCTCTTATTGGAAATAAGAAGTGTAGTCAATATGATATTATTGTTATTGTTGTTGTCTGTCAGCAGGAAGTTGCCCCACTGTATATGATGATGTTACCACAGTCAACACACTACCTTTAATAAACCTCAATTGTGTAAAAATGAATTTGAAAATGAATTGCTCTCACTTAGTGCTAAACAATACCTATAATGGAATATGAAATGTATGAATCACTATGAAGAGCGAACCCATGGAGATGAACAATTACTATAAAAGATACAGCAATACCAAAGGCGGAAATATGAGCATCTATTCTAATCAAATTGGACAGATAGGGATAAAAAAGTAATTTCACTGTGATGATGCCCTTTAGAATCACAGTAAATAAAACATACACGCACACACACACACACACACACACACACGCACACACACACACACACACACACACACACACACTAACAAGCTATTCACTGAGTATAGCAGAGTGCTTGTTATTATCACACAAATATGCTTCTTTGAGGCAGAAGCAGAGGATAAAGTACAGAGAGAACCGCTAATCCCGTCACTAATATTTCAGCCTTCCAAAGGAAACAAACACTTAGAAAATAGTAATCATTTTGAGGACAGGCACACTAATATAAAGTGAGCCATAGGAATTGATTTATATTTATACTTTGGATGGATGAAATACATAAAGAGGTCCTAGACGGAAATGCATGTACACAACAATGACATCAGGGTAAACACAAACACACCTCAAAGTGTACCATGTATACAGGCAGCACACTCCTGTACCGTAAACTGCTGTTCCTCAACCATGCTCAGCCACCATTCTACATCTGGAAAATCTGTCAAAATCTACCATGCCAACCTCTCCAACCCCCTCGTACCCACTCACCGTCACAAGCTGAGCTTAGCTGGAGGGGGGGTGGGGAGTGAGGGGGTGGGGGAGGACTACAGCGCTTGTCTTTCCCCAGAGACATGGGTACATGTCATGGTCAAAGCAAATTAATCCGACTCTGACTTGACTCGCTGAGTCCTGTCGGTTGGCATGTCAGCTCAACTATGGAAATAAGCGTCCATGCGCCGTTCGTTGCTGTCTCATCCCCGTAATGATCTCTCTCTACTCTCCTCCCCCATCTCCAATGAACATGTTGTAAGGAGCAAGTACTGTACTGTGTTGCACTATATTGTGTTATGGTACTATACTCTATCTGATGTTATGGAACTGTGTACTATCTTGCCTTATGATACTGCAATATATTGTCTGGTACTGTACAATGTTGTCTGATGCTGCGCCTTAGTACTTGTGTGCTTTAACAAAAATAAATCTCTTTTCTTTAAGCGTTCTAATGATCTCTCTCTCTCTCTCTCTCTCTCTCATTACACTTGATCAGTTTCTTGTTTGCGCTCCATCTCTGTTTCTGTCTTGCAATCCTGCTCCTCCCACTGTGACTTTCAATGATCATGATTTAGAGATGGCAACATTGACAGTTGCCTCTGCTGAAATGGGCATAGCGCCAGCTGCAAGTCTCTCTCATAAGGAGACTCTGTTTCATCTACGGTTGGCTGTTTGACATTTACTCAGTTTCACATCCCTACTAGCTGCTACAGAGAGTATACACTGACTTGACATGTGAACACTATACATTTCCTGAGAGAACCATAAGCACACTACAGACCAGAACTGTACACAACAGGTCACCGTTACTTCTAATTATTGAGACACTAAGTCATTGAAGTTTATAATCTATACAAGTTCAATGTTATACATGTTGTTGTCCGTGTTTAATGTATAGATCTCTTGTCTGTCCTTTTAACTTTTAATTTATAGATGTTGTTGTATATAAGCCTATGCCTTTTGTCATGGAGATACACACTTCTTTTTCTCTGTGGCCCTCTGCTCTATTTTGGGACCTTTTCACCATGATAAAAGAAAGAAAGCCACTTCGAAATGTATTGGAGAAATAGATCAGAGCCATTGGAATGATTTTGAAGTCTGAGATGAAACAAGGTGTCTCACTGATGCCACCTAGTGATGATATTTCATTACTGATATTGGAACATGACATAACATAACTGCTTCAAACTGTATTGTATTCAGTGACTCAATTATATGGTAGAATGGTAAAATTTGGCTGCAGCATTCGTGTCAGATATTCCTCGATTGAATAGGATGTTCACTGTGAAATGGTATACATCACACAGGGGACTGAAAAAACATTTCTTGTCTCTCATAAGATGATTGAAAAATAACTGAGAAACCACCTGCTAATTTTCTTATCGATAGGAAAATCCAACGGTAGTAATATATTTTTCACATTTGGTCTCATGTCAAGTATTAAAATGATAAGAGCAGCCATGTCAAAGAGAAATACAATAATATAGTTATAATTATAACAAGCCACAGTATATAGGCTGAATGGTACATGTTGGTGGGCTATCTCACAAGGCTTTAATCAAACTGTGGAACCATGAAATATAAATAATCACATAATGTCATAGATGGCAATCCAAAGCATCATCAACAAATTCACCCTAACTGTGTTTATGATGATGCTTCAGAGCAGGGACCTGAGCCACGCGCGGTGACCATGGATTAAGGATTACCACTGCACACACTATGTCACGAGATTATGGTTCTGTTTTTCTGAGTCCATCTCTGCCTGCAGTTGGACTGGAGCCAAATGTCTATGTTGAAAATAGTGTTGTATGCTATCGATGTATTTGTAATGTCAGAAGCTTTACCATATTTTGCATCACTCTGTTGTTGGCTTTAATGTGAAGATATACACATGTTGGACCCTGTCTGTAATTCTTGGAAGGGAAATACACTGGGAGACAATTGGGTTGCAGCTGGAAGAGGTGGCGGATGGCCAGTACAGGGCACTGCCCTCTCTGGTCTAAGATGACCAATGTCCTTGCATGTGATGTTCTACTACTGTCTTGAATCTCTGTGATGGTGGGTGCTATACATTTGTATTAATTGGGTGGGATGAGTAGATTAATGTGTTCTGAAACCTACTGTGAAAAAGGGGCATCATGAATGCAAACCATTGACAGTATACATTTGTGTCTGAGTAAGACAACAGATAAAAACGTTCATATTTAGGGTTGTACCTCAAAAGAATCATGTAGGCCTGTTTGGTATCGTTCAGAGCTCATAGTCCATTCTGCAAACTATGGAAAATCTGCCTGGAACATGTCTGGCACATACTGGACATCTTCACTCAAATCCAACATGACTTTACTTCCTGTTATACAAAGCAATTGTGGAAGGCCATGTCAATCACCAATGTTCTGTTCCCAAGAGATTGCCCAGTGAAGGCCGAAGTAGGCGGAAAGGCACTGCTGTCATCAAACATCAACAGCCAATGGCGTTGAGGCTACCTACGTAAGAATATCATCACTTTGTGGTGCTTCTCTATCTGTAAAATATGACTCGAACAGTGCGCATGCAGTCAGTTCTTACACTGACTTCAAGCCGTATCCGAGGTCAGACTGTCCCGCACAGCATTTGGTGTATTGGTCTATGAATCATGTCGATTGATAAGTGACTTTTAAGTTACCATATGGAAGATTTAATTATTTTGTGGGTTTCATACGGGATTATTTCAATTTGATCAAAGCTGCGGTCATTGTGTGTGCTGACGGAGCAGGCATATGGGAGAATATCTAAAAATGTGAAGTAAGGTAAGTGAATGTTACAGTCCGACTAATAGTAGGCCTTCTTACAACTGCATAATATGTGTTCTAATAGTTCTCGCCTCTGATGTTATAGCCTAATCATTAAAAACATATATAATCTAAATGTAAAACCGGTAGGTTATCGAAAAATATTCCAGTGATTTTTTTTTTACTGACAACCACAGTAATTGATATTGAAGATTAAGGACCCTACACTATCTAAAAATAGGATTACAATGTTATGAGATCGACTTTACAACATCAGCTGTATTTACTATTCCAGCTGCTGTCAAGATTAACTATGATGTCATCCCTTCTCTCGTAGCGCGACTGTTCCTCCAGGCAGAGCGAGCGCGTGCCATGTCCCAGAGTCCAGTCTGTTTACCACAGCTGCTCTGGGTGACATGCAGCTGAGGAAAGGAGCATCCTCATCACTAGAGTAAATTCAGTCTGTGGTCGAGTTCTCATATTAACCAAGCATGCTGGAGGCACCCGAACCGGCGAACTGCAGCGTCTGTTGCTGTACCCTGGCCAACAAGATATTGATGGTCGTTTTTATGGTCGTCTTGATTTTCGCTATATTGTTTGGCAACTCTGTGACTTTAGCCGTGGTGCTCGGGACTAAACACTTCCTCACGCCGCAGGGATACCTGAAGGCGTCGCTGGCCGTGGCTGACTTGGCGGTGGGGATGTTTGTAGTGCCACTGTCTGTTTACGCAGAGGTGTCGCTTATGTTCAACGGTTCCGCGCCGGATTGGACAGTTAACAATTCGCAAGCGACAACTTTTCACCCGTGTAATTTCATCGGCCCCATGTTCGCGGGTTGCACTTTGGTATCTATCACAACTATATTTCTTTTAACTATCGAACGGAGCATCGCCGTTTTGAGACCATTGCACAAGGAATCGGTGATCACGCGCAAACGGACTACTATCCTCATATTCTTCTCATGGGTCGGAAGTTTCTTTCTGGCGGTGTCTCCTATGATTTTCAGCAACGAAATTGCTCTTGAATACAATCCTTGTAGCAGGATGTGTAATTACGCACTGGGTACCATCAGTGAGTTTCCATCCCAAGCGTGGAACATACTCCTTCTCTTCCCCGCGTTTGATTTCACACTCCTCGGCAGCACCGTGGTGATCAATATAATATCCCTGTCAAGGATACGACAGCACTCAAGGCGTCGAAAACATCTGGCCGAAAGCGAGAACCATAGCGTCACAAAACCCACTTTCTCCGATATCAAGGCAGCCAAGACCATAGGGACATTGACACTGGCTTTCACAGCATCGTTCACTCCAATCGCTGTGTTCGTAGTTGGGAACGTCATTGGGAACGAGTGGTGTAATTTTTCCTTGTTTGCGTTTTGGATATTGACCACAAACAGCTGCTGGAACGTCATCATATACAGCGTGAGAGACCAGAAGTTCAGGCTCCGCGCGCATAAGCTTTTGATACCTTCCAAAACCAAGAATAACTCCAAGACTTGAAAAACGGTGGAACATTTGTCTTGACAATGTAATTCGGGCGAAATAACGGACTCACAATAAACAAACACCAAATTCTCAGAACGGAATTGAGACTTGAGTGAGACAAAATGTCTTATTGCCGTGTCTTTGCGCGCACACCTGTTAGAGCGACAGTATTTTTTCTCTTACTTGCATGTCTTGTAGTTGCTGTTGTGAAATTACACTTTTACATCATGAAAAAACATGACACTTTTCTGATCACATATTTGTGGGTATGTATAAGCGGTTAATGTAATGTCGTTGCAAGGGCCTATTTCAAACTTTGGAATGATTGTTTGCTTGTCTGGGTGTATATCAATCACTAAAATATGTGATATTGTTATAGACACAATGTGTTTTCTTACTCTGTACAATACATGTATTTTTGTTACAATTTATTGGAGTCTGCGAGAGTGGATGAAAGTTAGGCTACACGTTTTCTGTTAACACCACAATCACAAGGAGGCGCCATTTACAGCCTCCCTACCTGATCATCCTGGTTGTTGCTGCTGCTGCTGAGCGGGAATTGAACACCTGTTGCCGGCTACCTGAGAGCGCAGATGACAGCATGGAAGGGAGCAAATAACTCACCAGTTAGAACAAAGATGCTCCTCTCTCTCTCTCTCTTTCTCCCACTCACCACGCAACACAAATTCTCTCTCTCTCTCTCTCTCTCGCGCGCGCGCGCGCGCACACACACACACACACACACACACACACACACACACATACACACACACAGGTTCAAGGCGAGAAGATTTGTAAACGCTGCCAGTGGTGATCTTAAATAAATGTCGAATTTTTCTAAAACAATCTTTAATCTCATTTTGTGGATTAAGCAACGGCTCGACGGGAGCTCCAATCAGACAACTCCGTGGCGGCTGGGCTATGCCAGCACGCCAGCACGAGGGCAGATGGACGGCCCATCACGTTTTTAATTTCTGCCCCCGCGCCCCGCCCCTCTTATGCGCTTGAGGGATTGTTACGCATAACCCCAAAATCGAGGCAGCTGCCCTTCTCTGTAGGCCAGTAGTAAACAAAGGCAGGGGATTGCATTTATTTGATTATTTTCTTGTGTTTACGCAGGAGGGGATGCCCTGGAGAGTACCACGTTTCTGTGCAGATGGCTCTTATCCCTTATTATAGCCTACCAGAGGTTGTGCCATCAGCCCTCATGGGGAAATAAATCCAAGAAGTATTCTCAAAATATGACTTTGGTTACTAAGGAGTTGAGGTACAATGGTGGATGATCTGCTATACTGAAAAGGATGTTTATGTCCCTACAGACCTCTTTGGTTTGTGTGTGAGCACAAGGAAGGTACAGTAGCCATGCACATTGCACACATGCACACACAAGCACAGCAAGTGTAGCGGAGGTGGTTTGGATCCAAGCTTGCATGATGATGAGATGACACCAAATGTCACTCTTGGACAATAAAGATAACTTCTTGGTGTAATGGTAGACGTTAATGTTGGAAAACGGAAAGGTAGGAGGCCCATATTTGATCCCCACCAGTTCCACTATGGGTCTCTCCTCAGAGGAGGAGGCCAAAGGGGGGTTAATCTAGCGGAGGTGGTTTGGGGAACCCCACTCAGGTGACCTTGCCTGAATGTTGCCCTCAAGCACAAAGACGTCTTCTTGATCTAATGGTAGATGTTTGGTAAGCGAACGGGTGACTTGGGTTCTACGCTACTGGTTACACAAGCACATTGAGGTTGCCCCACAAATAATTAAATATTACCATATTTTAGGATTTATGGGAATTGATTTCATGCGAGCAGTGTGGTTAGTGATTTGATTGATTGATTTCTGATAATTTGAAGAGAAATTAGTTTTCCTCTGAAATGTCATCTCAAATGTCATGGGCCATCGACATTCAGGCCAAATATTGTTTACCTTGCCTCAAATGCAAAAGTGCAAAACTAATTGAGAATAATTTAAATGCTTTTCTTGAGTGAATGAGTCTAATGCATTTATCGCAAGACTGCAGCGTTATTAAGATCGACCTGCTAAGTCATCCAATTACTTATTTTCATTGTTCCTTCATAATTCGCCACGATAACTACTAACCCCAGGCTTTCACACTGCTTCTTAAAAGACACTTCAAATGCACCTGCTCTTTGTATGCCAATGAATCATAATTAATAATAATTAATTGAGATGAATGGGTTTGTCAAGAAGGAACCTGTGAAGTAATTATAGGGAGCTCTGTGTGTCTTCATCAGTCCCATGTTATTATCACAAAAGCCAAAAAAGGTGACAGTTCAGAAAGTAAATGTATGAGGCTCGAGTGTGTTGGCAGCCTCATGCCGTTCTGAGTCACTCTGGATCAAAGTCAAAGGTTGATGTGAAAAGCTGAAAGTTAGGGGCCTGTAAATAAAATACTTTGACTGTGTTCAAATTCTTTGGAAATACATTCTTACTTTTCTACATGTATGCCTACTACTCCATGATGCAAACATTTTAAATAACAATAACAATAATAATAATAGTAATAATCATAATAGGTGAGTAGCCTGTGATCTATATTGAGCTTATGACACTTCATTTAGGTAATTCCTCTATTTATATGGGTTACCTTACTTCAGTCTATCCAATTACTCGAACATTCAAGGCGAGGAGGAGTGATGCATTTTCAAAGTATTTGAATCAGGCTAGCTATGCACTGTCAAAGCCTGGATGCAGGCTTGACTTCACAAACAAGTGTGTAACCAGCCAACTTGAGTTGTGTCATTTGTCCTGTTTTATTATACAGGAGATTGAATGGATAACATTTTCACATAAGAGGCCAGTTAGAGGCCAATGTTTTATGGTTACAGAAGTAATCCAAGAGGCGACAAAAGCAGCACATACATTTATATTTCAATTTTCTTCATCTGGCTGTGTATCATCGCTCTAACAAAACACTAACAGCTTTTGGAATGAGATTCACTGTATGCACCAATACTCCTGAGGGGAAGAATGTATTTTCCTATGTATGTATGTATGTATGTATGTATGTATGAATGTATGAATGTAAATATGATTTTTCGCCTATCAGTATTATATTTAGATTGTGTTCATTAACTCTACCTGATAGCATACAGTCACATACACAGAGCTTGCACAAAGCAAACAGAAGATGACTAGATAAACATACCAGGATATTATATTATTGACCCTGATAGGGAATAGGCGTGAAAATGTATAGCAGCCGAAAGTGCTTCACACACACACACAGACACACACACACACACACACACACACACACACACACACACACACACACACACACACACCTTGATGAAGGATGCTTTAGTTCAATTATTGGTGCTTTAGTTCAGCTATCTCTGTAGCTTTTCAATATACACACACAAAAATGTGTAGCTAAGATAATACACGTGTATTAACACGTCTCCATCACTGTTAACTTATTTAAAAAAAAAAAACGTGTCAAAAGGTAATTCTTCTTTCTTTTTTCTTTTAAATGTATTATCTAGATGAAGGGGTGAGGTTTCTATATGACCCCTAACGGGTTTCTCACCTCACCCACACTCATTTTAGTACAAATGTACAATTTGGATTTCTTTGTTATCTTGGCATCGCCAACGTGCTCTTTCTTGTGTGCTAAATAAAATAAAATAAAAACAAGTGACATTTCTTCATAATATGTCATCTCAAGGCATTTCATTCTACATTGTGTAGCAGGCTACTAGGCTAGTCTCGGCTACTTCGTTTCGTCGAGAAATTACTGGGAAACATAGTGACAACAATCCTGTTGAGTCATACTAGTGCAGTCATTGGCATCTCCAGCGCCCAGTGTGCATCTCGCATGGTTTGTCAAATCCATTGGTTGTTTATGCATCGCTCGGTAACAGGTCAGCATTTCAGAGTAGCCAATTAAAATAATATGCCATCTTAAAGCTGCAGTAGCACAAGACTGCAAGGTTATTATGAAGCCTAAGTTATCTAATATCTAATATTTTTCACTGTTCCTTCATTATTCGCCACGATACCTACTAACCCCAGGCTTTTGCACTGCTTCTTAAAATACACTTCAATTGCACCTGCTCTTTGTATGTCAATTAAACAAACAATGGAGTAAAATAAGCCTATATTTTGGGTTCTGATGTGGGCTCTGAAAGTTGAAGTTAAGCTCATGAAGCATTCATAAGTTATATTTTTCAAGAGTCAATGGCTATAATATCATTAATTTAAGTCCAAAAAAATTATGTATAGTGCAAATCCCAGAAACCAAGTGTCCTGTTATCAAATCTTAGTGTCTGGGAGAAGTCAAAAATAGCATTCTTAGACTTGGATTCATTTACTGATCAAAACAATTATAGCAGAGTGAAACAAACTAAACTCAACTCAAGTTTCCTTCCTTATTGTGCAAGAAGGATGTGATTTCTCACCTCTCCTGGAAATTCTGTCACAGGTTTGGTTGAATAGCGGCCAGAGTGTGCAGTAAGTTTCTCTTTAACCTCCTCAGGCAACATATTGTAACACTGTAACTTGTGGCATAAATAATAAAAGGGTGTAGTATTATATTTAGATTGTGTTCATTACTGTATCTGTCTGCCAGGATTTAAAAGGGTATGGTGGTCACATACACAGACCTCACACAATGCAAACAGAAGATGACCATCCTATCCCAGTATATTATATTATCGACACTTTTAGGAAATTGTGAAAAACACCCAACCACCCACCACTTCCGTTGGTGGAACAGCATGTATTGTTTACTACTTCTGTTACCTTCTGAGGTGGAGTTTCAGCATACATACCTGTATGTCTGTGAGACTTGGCACATGTTTCTGCAGTCAAAGGTCATGCCCTCACAACATTCAATATGTTTAATGTGGAGTTCTTCTGTTTACTCTACCAACTCTAAACTCCTCTAGAGGTCTTAATAAATAATTGTTCCCATAATTATGGACGCTTTTTCGAGGATGGGTACAATTCTCCACATTGACCTGTCCACGAACATCTGCAGATGTCCACGAACATCCGCAGGTGTCTATTTTATGGCAATTCTTGTCCTCGCGGACTGTAGCAGAAACAGAAACTATAAAATGAGACCCGTTCTGACAGCGAAGCTGACTGACACCTCATGCACATAGACTGCGCCAAAGTTTCTTTTGCATTTAATTAGAATACCGGACTGTTTCCCCCGTCATCAATCGAGGACATGCTGCTGGCACAATATGGAAAATCACTATCTGCAACTGATTGAACACCGAGCTGAACTTTACTGGAATCATATTTGCCATTCTAGGGAGGGCCATACATCTGTGGCTGTCCATCATGCATATTTTTCTATCTAGAAACATGAATGCCATTATGGCCTATGGAAAAGGAACTACAGTATACTATGTTCAGAAACAACATCCGTTTATGTAGCATTATTGCGCTAATGGAAATGCTTCCCTGCTAAGGCCTCAAAAGGGTCCCTTTCCTCAATGTTGACTGGTCTCAAAGAGCAGCTGTAGCTCAGTGTTGTTGTTGTTTTCAGATTTAACCTGATGACAGACAACTGTTAGATATCAAACAATTGTTGCTCCATATCAAACAGCATCTGGTACCATCTCTAGCTGCTAGCGATCAAATTCCAATAAATACCTTACTCCACACCAGATCGATCATTACCAACGCCTACATTCACATGCCACATACAGTAACATGTCCTTGCAAGCAATACAGTACGGCTGTGGTCACACAGTTAAGTGAGCATATCACAACTGTGCCAATTTTAGGCAGCAGGGTTTTGGCACAGTTCATAGTGTGCTAGCTTTAAAAGCCGAGGGTATAACAACAGCTAGGGACAGTTACACACTAGTCTTGGGAAGCCAGGCGGTTTCTCACGATGGTAGGTCCCCCAAAGCCTCTGGTAAACCCATTGCTTCCTTTGGAGATAAACTTACGTGCCAAATGTTTTTTGGAAACTAGCCCACATCCGCTCTCTTCATCCCTACCTAAACTTCCGCTCATCAGCACACTTTTTGTTTACATGCCTCAATAGGGATAGTGGTAATAACAAAGACGCTATAGCTGAAACTATAGCTCAAAATATCATTTTTCAACCCTGTCCATTTGAAACCCTACCTCTACCGCATCATGATTAATCTGAATTGGCAACAGACTGATAAATACCTACTGGAAGGTTTGTGTTTTCAAACTCTGAAGTTAAAAGGGGTCTGATCAGGCTTAAATAACCCTCAACATAACTGCATTGGTGTTAGCAGTGGGATGGTGCTATCACAAGGTCATAAGAGCTGTACAAGGGAGTGGCATCAAAGATCTGGGATGGCTACACTTCCTGAGGGAGGGGGTAGTCTAGTCTAGACTAGTCCATGTAGTCACCACAATTTGATTTGACCAAAGGTTCTGGCATTTCGTACAGTTCATGGCTGTGCAACCCCAACAATTTTACAGCAATCATTTCTAAAGGTGACATAGCTTACAGTGGTTAAAGATGCTACGAGAAAAAGGGCATCTACAGGAAGAAGCTTCCATCCAGGTCGCCAGTTTTTTTTTCCTTTCTTACAATATTAATTAGAAACTGTCTTTAAGAGGACAGGATTGCACAAGACAAGGAAGTCTAAAATATGGGTGACAATTCGCAGTTTGTTCTTTTCAGTTTGAGCTTGCTAAAAGTCAAACTGTTCTATCTAACAGAGACAGTGGCAGGACCAAACTATAGAGAACCAACTGGCCCAGCGGCCATCATATTTCATCTGTGTCTCAGAGGTGACAGGGTGCCTTTAATCTTTGTTCAAGAAAACACGTCTTTGATGTGAGTTCTTGCTGTGTGTGTGTGTGTGTGTGTGTGTTTTGGCCATGGAGGGCTTGGTAAAGAAAAGAGACATGAATGAACCTTGACAAAGCTCCCTAATCCTGGGCAAAGGGCTAAATTGACCTATCAAAACTCCTTAATGTCTTCCGTGAGCGTGGCTGTCTTTCTCCTGGCGTCTTCCCACCTCTCGCTACTTCGTTCTTCCACTCCACATCAGAACATGGCACTCTTGCCAGCTCTTGTTTGCTCTTGGTTGCTCATTCTAGAAGATACCAGTTATTACTTTACTTACTTTAAATAATTTTAAAACTAAGTGTAGTTATTTGGAGACAGGAGATATGATGTGCTTGTGTGTGTGGGAACCAAACTTTTGACCACTATCTTACTATTTACATGTCAAATCAAATCAAATGTTATTTGTCAGGTACACAATATACTAGATACAGCGCAATGAAATGATTTTGCCTTAGGTGGCATCAGTTGAGCAGTCTTACGGCCTGCGGGTAAAAGCTGTTCCGGATAGGTCTGGATACACCAGTACTGTTTACCAGATAGTAATAGAGAGAACAGACTGTGGCCGAGGTGGCTGTGGTCCCAGATTATGTTTATTTTGTATCTTTCTTTGAACTATACAATTGGTTATTTTGTATTGATTCGCTATTCTCATTCTTCCTATTTGCCTCAATGTAATAGTGTGCGCTAATGGTTCTGCTAAAACAGCACGACATACTCGTGACTGGGTTTTCACATTCATTTACATTAATGTTATTTGTTAGTGTAGACAGTCATCAGATTTCAGATACACCAAGTATTGTATAATAATAGTTGGTAACACATAGTCTGCGGGATAAGGTATTCCACCGAGTTCCATAAACTTTTGCACGGCAATAGCATATTGTGATTGTGGCCTGTAGCCTAGACTTAGGTATAAGTGTCTGTCATACAGGGATGAGTGAATTATTATCAATCATTATTAATCATATTATATATTTTGGAGTCAGAAGTTGCACAATGTTAACTTGTGTCAGTAGGTCAAGTGATCACTATTATGTAAAGTCCACTTTATCATGTCCATAACCGTCTGAAGTGTATTAGGGAATAAATGTACAGTTCTTTACCCTCTAGTTCTCTTTTTCACCTCTTCAGGACTTGTTTCAATGACAGGCTTATAAGAAGAGATTCATCTCAGAATCCACTGATTGCATCAAGAAAATCTGCATGTGAGAGATAACCATGGTAGAGATAACCATATGAGATAAGAGATAACCATATGCTCCTTTTACTTTTGGCAACTTCTTTCTGTGGGGTACATGGAGTTTTCATCACAATTGGATTCACTCTAAAGTACTTAGACCTCCAGGTAGGCAGTTTGAGCCACCACACCATCCCACAAAATTCTTAGAAGGAAAGCACAAAATCCTGCCAGACATTCTCAAACTATTTCTCATGACTACTCTCTCTTGATATCTCATTTACGTATTCAACATTATCACAAATCCTAATTTCAGCTATTAAAAATGATATATATGCCATTTAGCTGACGCTTTTAACCAAAGCGACTTACATTGCAGTGAGTGCATACATTTTAGTATATATGGTCCCAGCGGGAATCCACAACCTAAGTGTTGTTAGCGCCATGCTCTACCAACTGAGCCACAGAGGACCACACTGAGCCACAGAGGATATGATATGGCGGTTTATTTAAGTGGTCAGTCTACACACCTCTCTGTAGCCTACAATATTGTTGCTGGTACTGTTGGTCGTTACTGGGCTATGAGAGTGTTGCTATTGTTTTTGTCCCCCCCCCCAGCCTCCACCTGCTTTGGTTCTGCTCTGTCTGTCTCTATGGAGGGGGATGATAGATGTATGGACCATGTGATATATATGTATGCATTGTACTCGTTTATAACATCCAGGTAGGGAGCTCTCAAAAGAGCAGAGCCATCCAAATATGCCAAGCCGAAATTGGAAATCCATTTTCCATTAATCCATTACATTCAACAAATGGTTAAACTAAGACGTGTTCCTGACTGAACTGAAGATTCGTTGCTAAATACGTTGAACCCAATAACTCAGACTACAGCTCTTTGCATTGTTGAGAAAAAGTTGGAGTTAAAAGAGGGCTTTACAATTCACCACAATGCCAGTAATAACTCACAACAGGGAGGAGAGCACTTAGTAATGAATGTATTGTCCATTGACTGTTGTCGCTAAATAAATAAATAAAACACAATGAGTGATCAACCGTGCCTCTCTAGCTTGCTTTAACAACCTTCATGATGAAGCCTTATAAAAAGAATACACTTTTGTTTTTTATGTTTTGGTTTGAAAAATGGGATAAAGAAATCCATGAAAAAGAACATAAACACATTTTCTTTTTACATCCATGACCTAGCATCTGTTCCAGATCAAAACAATGAACTGCGGAGGTGAGAATTTGCTTGTAAACTAAAGTACTCTAAAGTAAACTAAAGTGTTAATTATAAGTTGGTATCCTTCTTTGGACCTAAACAGTGGTCGCCACAACACCACTGTATAATTTTATGTCTGCAAAATGTGTGCAGTTTTTTAGCAAATGCCAAACTCTTCACAGAGCTTATCACAAAAATCGAACACTAACAAAACATTAAGTTAGTCTTACATAAAAAGCTACACTTTTCCTAAATATCCTAACATGACACTTTGTTTGTCAAATCCTTTTTTTTTTTATTCTTCTCTTAAAAAAAAAGAGAAAAAAAAAACCCAGAAGAGACATCTTAACATGGCTACATGATTTATTACGTCAAATATTCAATATATCAGTGCTCCAGTCTCCAGTACTGTAGTGACAGCTTTACAATACTCTAAATCGGTGGTCCTTAACCCCTGTCCTTGAGAGCTAACACAGGTGTGGTAGTTTTGGTATGGGTGGCAACGTTTGTGAGGGGTTTTACTGTACATCACAAATAGATTGGTCTTTTGTTCTGGATTGGTCTTCAAGAAAACCAACCTACGGTATAAGGGCAACACCAAAATGAAATGAACTGGAATACATTATGACAGCTTAGCTAAAAATGGGTGAGTCGCTAACATCAATAGGTGTTCTTCCAGGAGCGGATGTAGAGTTGTATGGGGAGTAGAGGGTTTCTTTTCTGTAGGCTGGGGTGGAACACATCAAAATCTACCCTCCGCACCCGCTGGAGATAGTCCTCTAGCACCACCTACAACAGTAGCAGGAGAGAAAAGGGACTTTACAAGGACAGTGAACACAAATGGACCTACATTGAGATGATGGCAAAGGTGATCCTATACCTTATCCTACCTATTGGGAACATGTATCTACAGTGAAAACTGTATCCGTTTTAGGTTGAATAAGTCCTTTGGGCTGATCTGTAACTCATCTGAATACTCGCCTTGAACCTGTGTGTGTGTGTGTGTGTGTGTGTGTGTGTGTGTGTGTGTGTGTGTGTCTAGCATCCTTCTCTCCATGTGCAGGGCTTCCTCATGTTAACCAGTATAACAAGAGTGGTCTCAGGGTGCCAGACAGAGACAGAGAGACAGAGAGACAGAGAGAGAGAGAGAGAGAGAGAGAGAGCTTCCGCTGTTCCCTAGACACACAAAGCCAGCATAGCGTAAGACATAATTCATCAGCAGAGAGAGAGGAAAGTGCCTTTTAAGCGTCTGAACAGCAGAGGAACATATTTCTCAGAAACAAACTGTATTTATAGCGCCAGCAATAGAATATGGTTGTGGTAATTGTCTTGGACTGGGAGGGAAAAAAAAAGAAGGGACAGAGAGATGCGAGAGGGATATTGCGTTCTCTTGAATTGCCATCATACCCCCCCGCTGGTAACAGCACTCAACCTTCATGACCCCCCCCCCACCGGTTCGCTAAGCAGGTTGGAAGACCATGTGTGGCATTTCCCTACCTCAATGCCACCCCCCCCCCCCCCCCCCCCCCCCCCTCAGGCCTCATTGACAATGCCCTTGTGTACTTCTTTGTGTGAGGTTGGTCTGAATCAGAAAGGCTTTTAAGAGCACAGGTGGTTAAATGGGCAATCAACAACTACAAAGCAGTCACCCCAGCACTTTTTTGGGGTTGAGAGATGGGGCTAGAGAAATGTAACCCCTCTCAAATTCATTGATGGAGCTCTGGATGCAAGGACTGACCATCCATGAGATCAAATCCTGCTGGGACGATATAGACTGAAAAAATGTATGCACTCACTGCAATGTAAGTTTCTTTGGATAAATGGCATATATATATATATATTATTATTAAATATTATCATATTTGATATATATATATACAAAATATCATTTTTACCATGTTTTTAAGCTATATAGGGTTTGTTTACAAACAATGGGAGTAAAACAAGCTTACATTTTGGGTTCTGATGGGGTAAGACAGTTGAACTAAGTTCATTAGGCATTCATATGTTATATTCCGCAAGAATCAATGGCTATACATCAATAATTTAAAAGTCCAAAAATTGAAGTACCAATCCCCCAATGTGCCCCTCTAAGCCCTGTGTGGAGTCCATCGGTGGTTTGTGGTGATGTGATTAAAGATGGAGGATTCAAAGGTCTGTCTGGACTCCTGCTGGGGAGCACGGTGGGCGGCATGGCTAGACAGACACGAGAGGTCATTGGAAGGTCACAACTGAGGGGGAAGAAGGGTGAACAAGGGGACACAAGCACTGAACATAATACAAGCTGCTTCTGATCCCCTGATCCTCTAGTTCATAAATCAGATGTGATGGATGTGGGGGGGGGTGAGATACCTAATGAAAACAGGAATGATGGAGTGATATACTGTATCTTTTGAAGTAGATATCAACAAGCCCCATAGTCACTACTTCATGACCTTTTGCACAACATCACTCCAGTCACATGGACGGAATAGTAAACAGTGCAGAGGAAATGGTGTTGATATGACTAACAACCACCCACCGTCTGGAGGAAGGCAGGGGTGGCGGCGGATGGTACGTTCTTGCTGAATGATCTAGCCTGTGGAGACAAAGGTTCAAACAGAGTAGATCCAAAAGGGATTAAACAATGCTTAATTGATGTGAACAGGTTTAACAGTCAGTGAAAACGATGATGATTAAGAAGGTACATTCCACTCGGTGGAAAAGAGGTCTCGAGAAATGAAAAGTCAGCGATACACATACCATTACTACTAGCTACATATAGCTTAAATTTATATATTTATAACAGTCCAGAGCTCACAACAAACGATGAAAACGGCAAGGGAGCTCAAAGTTATTTGACTATATAAGTGAAGAATACAATGTATATAATTGTACAATTTTGCAATAGCTATGATTTAAAAATAAATAAATAAAAATAAAATAATGTAACAGCACGTCATTCCGTAAATTAGGGGGCCAATTACAGTTTACAGAGGGCTGTTCCAAAGACATTCATATTTAACTTGCCTTTTTGTTCTATATGATTGAATTAAAATGAAGTGGGACAGCAGATATATTTCAAATGCTTGTTACATCCTTGTATTGGCTTGGTGCCTTCACATATTTAGCAAAAATCGTGTGACAAAACTATACGTCTTTCCCTTTATATTTCATGGTGTTATTAATCATTATACATAATTTCATTATAATACCATCTAAATGCAAAGTAAAACTTTAATCCACTGACATGTATTTTGTTTAACTTTGATACAGCAAAAGTGTGGGAATTTAAGGAGTTTGGGAGAAATAGCTTTGGCACTTTTCTGTCCCATTATTAATATTGGGATATTATTGGATCTTATTTGAAAATAATCCTCACCTGCCCCTCTCTCTCTCTCACACACACACACACACACTGAATTGATCGCCTTCTTCTCCCCTGTTGTGTCCCGCTTGTATACTGCTGCCTGCAGTGTGTGTGTGTGTGTGTGTGTGTGTGTGTGTGTGTGTGTGTGTGTGTGTTTCTGTGTGTGTGTGTCTGTGTGTATAAGAGAGATCCCAGCCCCTGGTCCCGAAAGACACACAAACATGCACGCATGCACGCTTCTATTTTCCTGTTAGATTATAACTACATTGAAATATGAAGTGAATTATTTATTTATTAATTAGTTCATTATGATTGCAGTATCAATTGTTACACAGTAGCCTGTTTAAACTGCATGTTAATGTGTATGTTGTCACACTTAAACTTGAATTCTGCATATAATGAATTTTATTCCTGAAACTAGACTTCTTAAGCTATGCACTAAACATTTGGTTATCTGTATTGAACCACTTTGACATTTTGACCCCAATGTCACACTTTGGCCCCCACATTTATGGAATGACCCATGTGCATGTTGTCAGTGTGCACAAATGTGGAAATTATTCACCAATGTCACACACCAAATGTTATTGGTCAGGGTCTAACAGTGCAAGGAAAGGTGTATCCTCCATCTAATAGTATTCCCAACTCAAGAAAGAGTACATACGTGTTGTAGGTGTACGTGGGCTTGACTGGCGATGTCATAGACTACATCTTTCACGTTCTGCTCCCGACTACCTCGAATAAAGTCCTCCTGGGAGGCTCCGTGCTGTTGAGAAACACAAACACACTTTATATTCCCAAAGCAGAGACGGCTTTTTTCACACTCCTTATCTACTTAACGAAGAGAAAACTGTTTATTCATGCTGGAGGGTGTATGACAGCTAGCGGCGTGAATCAGACGAAAGCCCTAATCTTTTGGTCGATGTTTATCTCCGATTCTTCAGTTATGCTAAGAAGGTTCTCAGATCTAAGCTCTCATTCCTTTCCACTCAAGCCTTCATACGCCTCAGGCGTTCATTCTTCTTTCTTCTTTTCTTTCCTTGACTGCTATTGATTTATCATGGCCAGTTAGCACAATTTTAAAGCGCAGACCCACTTTTGTAGAATGATTCACCCTGTGACCCAAATAAAAAAATGGATAATCTATAGGCCTTGGTCTGTACTTCAGTGTAAGGTCAACTTGCAAAAGGTGCATTGGACAACTGGCACACATTTCAAGCAGGTTTCTATCCGATAGAGAAACCCAGGTGGAATGGACACCGCTGTTCCACAAAATAATGGAATGTTTTCTGTAGCTAGTTCAAGTTGTAGTGACTGACATCCTTAACATGGATAAAATGTTGATATTAGGAATAATCAGAGTGTGCTGGGCGGTAGAGAGGCTGTGAAATTGCGCTTCAGAGACACTCTGATACTGATCAGTTATTGGGGGGCAATATCATAAAAAGGAGTTTGTTGGCATTCATGTAATTATGGGCTGTTTGATGGCATAGAGGCTACAGCCTGCGCTTACTGCGGATTTTGGGCTGCTGAGAGAAATGTCACCTACCCAGGAAATACGGGTCTCTTTCCAAAATCATTTGATGACCCATTTTTTATGTTCCATCACAGATTTTAAAAAGCACTGTAAAGGAGTTTATAAACATCTTAGGGAGTATATAATATACTAAGAAGAATAATAGATCTGAGGTCTGTGAAACATGTTAAATATATAAATATATAACCTATGCACTAAAATAAGTATCATGAGCTTCTACATTTAATGGTCAACTTGACTAAATACATGATCAAGTCCAGCAACTTCTAAATAACTTGGATGTGATACTCTTTGTAATACTCTTTGTGCAAGGTTTTGACCAACAGCATGAATAATTCCATATCATCACCAACATGAACCACAATAGTTCAAGCTCCAGGATACTTAGAGTGCTTCGAACCAAAGTGATGATAGTTTAGCCTAGCAGATTAAAATAATTGGTAAATCGCGAAGCACTCAATAACCCTCAATGACAGAGTGAGTGGAGAGAAAACCCATCAGGCTTTAGTGAGCTTTAATGTTGATGGGGGAGGTGGAAAACTGCAACTACACCTTGCATGTTACAACAGCGCCCCCTTCGGTCAGAACAATGGTACTTTGGGGCAAATGACCTCGAAGGATTGAAAAAAAACTCCCAAAACCTGATGAGGTTACTAATATCATGATTATTAAGAGTAAAAACTATCTCCTGATGTAACATCCCAAAACAGCTGCACACAATCCCCTACTGCTCCAGATGGCCCAGACAAAAGCTGCAAATTTACTACGACAGCGCTTATCTACAGTGCATGTGCTTGTCGAGCGGGTTTTAAAACCGTGCCTCTTGCACGTGCCATATGGAATGGTGCCACGCTTGCTTGCTGCTGTGTTGACCAGGATGCCAGTCTAGCAGGAAAATACTGTACTGTGATTACGTTGGAAAAAAACAATTAAGCCCTGTGTGTGTGTGCGCACGCACGCGTGTGCGTGTGCGTGGAGCAACTGCATACCACATCAACTCCAGCCACAGACATGCACTTGAATGATGGACAATAAAGCTTTTGAACTTGCATTGAGAGAGAGAAAAAAAGCTCACTCACCAGCATACAGATGTCCATAGGCAGGTAGACCTTGCGTCTGGTGCTGTTGTAGGGCGTGGCTCGTAGACACGTCACAATCCCCTGGGCCTTACCAATATGGCTGGCGGCATGGTCAGCGTGGACATTTTTCACGCCTGGATTCGAAAGCACACACACACACACACACACACACACACACACACACACACACACACACACACACACACACACACACACACACACACACACACACACACACACACACACACACACACACACACACACCAAAGGAATCAGGGAGGCAAAAAATCTGCATGTATTAATTCTCATGACATTTCTCATGCAGTTTGAAAATAATACTTGCACACGTGTTTACTTTTGCTGCCTGATTGGATCTCGACATTTCGGTCGAGTCATCAAGACTTAAAAATAAAAATAAATGATATCACTCCATGATGCATCAAATGGACAATGTTTCAAGGCCATTTAAACATTTTGGTTCCTGAGATTGAACTTTAATCTTTAGGATGACCCATATTCTCTTAACTGGACCAGCTACATGAACAGATGAGGAACTGCGTGATCCTCAGATGATCTCTCCTCCAAGCATCACCAGCAGAACTACATATGAAGATCACAAAGTGCTTCAGTCTTCACTGCAGCAGGCATTTCAAAGGATACTTTGTCAGTGAGCGTTAACGTTTTTCATTTGGGCCTATTCAATAAAAACAATTCAGACTAAGCAGGGGACTCACATCAGTGCAGTTGTAAGTCTACAATACATAATTCAACACAGCAACGAAGTCACTTTGATATTAATGACTGGGAAAATGTATTCATGTCATCCTGAACTTGAAACACAGGTTTTGACTCTGGTGTCTTTTTTTTAGTACATTTAGCCAGAATTTTTTACAGTTAGCAGGATGGCATGAAATTAATTTTGACAAGGAGGATATCAATGCTTACATGAAAATGAATGGAGGTGAAGAATATGAGATGCTTTAATGACTCATCCCACTTCTAAAATCACTCAAGCCAATACATTTCACCTTGCTTCAAGTGTCACTTGTTTCTTCAGCACACACTCCACATGTTCTCGATGGGGTTTAAGTCAGGACTTTGTGAGTAATTTTAGGTTATCAGCCAGGTTGGGTACGTAGTTGGGTGTTCCAACAGGACAATAACCCCAAACACACATCAAACGTGGTAAAGGAATGGCTAAATCAGGCTAGAATTAAGGTCTTAGAATGGCCTTCACAAAGTCCTGACTTAAACCCCATCGAGAACATGTGGAGTGTGTGCTGAAGAAACAAGTCTGTGTCAGAAAGCCAACGAATTTAGTTGAACTGCACCGATTCTGTCAAGAGGAGTGGTCAAAGATTCAACCAGAAGCTTGCCAGAAGCTTGTGGATGGCTACCAAAAGCGTCTAATTGAGGTGAAAATGGCCAAGGGACATTTAACCAAATATTAGCATTGCTGTATGTATATTTTTGACCCAGCAGATTTTGTCACATTTTCAGAAGACCCATAATAAATTCATAAAAGAACCAAACTTCATGAATGTTTTTTGTGACAAAGAAGTATGTGCTCCAATCAATCCATCACAGAAAAATAAGAGTTGTAGAAATGATTGGAAACTCAAGACTGCCATGACATACATGTTCTTTACAAGTGTATGTAAACTTCTGACCACAACTGTACCTGATAAGTGAATGTGAATATAGATTACATTATCTAAATAATAATACAACAATGCAGGTGTGATGCACATACATCCTTGAGCCTGCACACATTTACTCACCTAAACACTCTAAAAGGAGGTAAAGTAATGAGGATTGGGTATTCTCTGAATAGGCCTCTAACTCCTGCAGGTTCCTATAAGCTCTGTCCTCCATGTCTTTCTCCTGTTGACAACAGTGGGGAAATGGTAAATAAACATCTAACGGATGCACGCACCCACAAAACACACATGCACAATCACACACACGCACACACGGAACATGAACCAAAGGAATATCACTCATCTTACATCTGAACATCCATACCAGTGAAACGTATCATGACAATATCCTGAGTCTGACAATACTTAACATACGTTTATCTGTGCCCGGAAACACACATACCTATCTAAAGTGACAATGACAAACACATATGTATGTAACATATCCAAATAAAAAAGGCATAAGCTTACTCTCTCAGAGATGATCCTCAGCAACCACCTCTTTGTCAAGTAGTGTTTCCTCACCGCCTGCAAAATGAAATGGTTTGAATTAAGGGAATTTTGCTGGATTTCACATTTACTCACAATGAAAACATCAGTAATGACAGTCAGTCAGTCAGTCATTCATTCATTCATTCATTAACCCTTGCCCAACAATCCACATAACTGCACCAACAGTTCTATCAAAACTGCATTATTTGAATTTAGACTTTTTTCTTATGACCAGGAATATAGCACGACACACAATAATATTGTTCATTGCTGAAGTATGAAGGAGACATGCCAGCATGAGCAAAAATTACTTAATGGCATAGAGCGTATGGCTGGTGTTGTAAATAGTCTGGTGAAACAAAGAGACACGATTTCACCACTAGATGTGCTTTGCCTTGCAAAAAACAGATACTGCAATTGTAGTTATGCTCATTATCTGAAGCGCTATGGCAGACTATTTTCTATAAGGGAACAATATCACAATTCAAAAATATTATTTATCGGCCCAAACCTAATCATGACTGATAGTCTCTAACACAAACCATATACTAGGGGTCAGGCAAATATTTCTAGGGTGGGGTCTCAATAGTGGAAAGGGACTTCCTTCCTTCATCTACACTGATCTGAATAGGCGAAATGGGACAGAGCTCCTTTAGGTAGGTAGTTCCTTTAGATAGGTGTCGCTGAAGGAAAGGAGACAAGCAGAAGGAGGAGAAACAGCCTCTGTGTGACGGTGCATCTCAATAGTCTGAGACGGCCCCTTCTCCCTGCCCGAGTATCCTGCACTACCATGAACAAAACACTTGTTTCATAGTGGATTTCTTCATAGAATAGGGTAAGTAGTACCTGTAGGGATCTAAAAAGAGACAAGGCGAGAGAACCACTACTCAGTTTAGATGCACTCGGAGATATACAGTACACTCCAAACAGACCCTCCATAGCTCTGCGCAGACGGGCTGCACTGGGGGGTCATCCCTGAAGATCTCCTCCACCGCTGTCTTCCAGAACTGCATTCGCATCAGACCAATGGTCTTCTGGGAAACGGAGTCCTTCACCTTAAGAGAGAGAAACACAAAGCAAGTTAAGGTTAACTGTATTTGCATCAGTCCAATGGTCTTCTGGGAAACAGAGTCTTTCACCTGTACAGAGTTGTACCATCAGGCATAAGCCTGCCTGAAGTGCACTACAGGGTTTCCACTTTAGGGAGCATTGCATTTGTTCCATTATGCCAGGCATACTCAATGAAGGGTATTTTAAATATTTTCAAATACAAAGCCTATTCCAACCCAGGTCAGTCAGCCATACAGACATATCCAAAAAAGGTCCAGCTTTTCCATGTTATCATATTATCTTTAAGAGCACTTATTATATTGGACATATATTTCAATAGAAAAGCAATTATAACCATATATTCCAATATAAATGCACATATACAAACTGGGTCATATATGCGCTAAAAGTGCAGGAATACCTGCCTGAGCCAGCTCCACGTTGAAGGCCCTCAGGGCCAGGGAGGAGCGCCGGGAATCCTCTGGGAGAAGCAGGGAGCTCACAAAGCCATCATAGTCTCGAGACCTGAGAAGGAAAGTGGAGAGAGGACAGAAGAGTCAGGGAAAGCAACTACTAACACTGACTTATGGGACATGGAATCTGTGCTAAAAACGCCTTGATGATGATGTTGAATTCTGGCAAGTTCTGGCAATGGATCCAAACCTGAAACCTTACGAAATATAAACACAGATAATATCTAAACATTCAAGGCAAACACTATAACTGAGCTTATTTGAAACAAGAACAATAAACAGTAGCTGGTGCATCATGCAAGCTGGTGCATCATGCAAGTTGGTGCATCTTGCAAGTAGCATGCCAGATATATAATACTGACGCTTGCAAAGACGACTTTGGCTATATACTAATAAAACGTGCACAAAAACTCTCATCATACCAATTAGGATATTTAGGAATGAGCAAGATAGCCAGAGTTAGCTAGCTGTACTGCCCGACTAACCTCACAACATCGACACAGTATTTGTCATAGTGCTGCGAGTCTCCAGTCGAGTTTGTAGCGGCTCGTAGGCATGTCACTTCAGTAGGTCGTTGAATGCATATACCAAGTGGCTTGCTTTGAAATGTGTGAAAGAACAAACGTTTTGTGCTTAATAATCCATGCCTGGCAGTAATGCCAGATGCCATGTTGACAACATACCCTTCAACTTTCACCTTTACCTTGTGTTACACAAAATCTGGTCCCCCCCTCTTGTAGTTTTGTGTTCCACTTGACGATGTACTAATACTTGATCCAGTATCAAAGAGTTGACAGGTTTGTTGACGTGAGTAATCCATGTCATTTTCATATTTTACGAAAAAACATACTACATGTCAGTTTTCTTCACATTTTCCTGTGATTTTCGTCAAAGTAAACACCATCACGTGCTGTTTGCGTCAACGTCATATGACTGTCCTCGCGCCTAACCCACAGCTAGCTAGCAAATGATGGCAGTCATAAACGAGAGTGTGGCAGGCACACACTTTCCACTTAAGTGCTAATTTTATCTTATGGCAATACATTCCGTGAAATTGCATTGTGCGTGGCTCCTGCTATGGCTTTGCACTGGGCTGTCGAGCCAAAACTTTGGGTAAGAGGCCTCTTAATACTTAGTCTTAGCTACGTTAACTGGCTGTACATACATAACCAAATATTAATTATTAGCAAGCCCTCGCTAGCTCCAGCGTTGTTATTGCATACCCCTCGTCTGTACTGTCAGATCCTCTCTCTAGAGATGTTGTCACCGTCTTTGAACACCAAATTGTCACCATACAAATGATCAACTAAAGGAGTTACAAATATAAAGTTAGCCCACAAAGTTAGTTGGTGCCATGGTGGTGTACCGTGGTAAAGTTAGTTTCATTTTCGTCAGACATTCGGCTCTTCAAAAGATTGAGCTCATTTTGATGGAAAAAACTTGTACGATATTGCACAACCTTTCTGTTTTTTTTTTTTTTTTTTTTTTAATGTTGTTTTCATTAAAGAATGATGATCTAAAATCAACTTCATCCAAACCAGAGACACACTGAAAAGGTTGCACACTGCACAGCCTTTACTTTTCTAAAAAATGGCTTCCATGAATTTAAACGAATATGTTTCCGTTAACATTTAATAGCATTCCATGTCAAATCAACAAGCCATGGCGCCCATCACCTCAGATTGTTCTGAAATGGTTTCTGTAGTTAGAAACAGATACGATAAATATTCCTGCATTATTATTTTGTACAAATATAGTTTCATCCCTGGGAAATAAGATATAATAATAAGAAACCAAATTTGTGGGATTCACATAATATTTAATAGAATTCAAACCCCAAATCCGGCTTGGACCAAAGTCCTACCTGATCATTATTAAAATAATGGTCAAAAGTCACGCATGAACCCTCCAAACCCCTCCTTCAGAAGATTGTATCGGCCAGTATGGAATATGAGTTCTCTATGGCTGACAAGTAACATGAAGCTGCTGCTTGAGGTTGTGGACAGCACCATCTAGTGGACATACTCAAGTGCGATTGCACAGTATAATGGGACATTAGACACTCAACTTCAGTGACTAATACCTTTGGACAGGGCAACCTCCAGAATAACCAAAAATACATTACATAGTATGAAGAAACAAAACTCCAAACCAAAACTGAATCTTTATCACAGTTTTTGGCTCAGGGCATATTAGCTCTAGAGACCTTTTTGGACTGCTAGCATCCTCAACTCCATATTGTTGTAGATTGTTGAAGATATTTAAAATTGAAAAACATTTTTTTTTACAAACTTTTATAAACACATTTTATTGACCACCTCCTCGGAAAATGGCAACATTGTGCGTGTGATATATTCCGTTTTTTTCTACACACACGTTGTGTGAAAGTATTGTGTGCGTAAAGAGGAAATATCACAACATTTAACATTTTCCCATATCTATTTGGAGAGGCGGTCAACAAAACATGCTTGTACAACTTCTAGGGTGGGGATCTCTAGATTGGTGAGTCATGGTAGAATATTAGCTCCATTGGTCATTGGTGACTCACTAGTAAGATCGTTGCCTGGCCTATTATATGCAATTTTCTCTAGGGCATATCAGGGCTAAGGGCATATAAGAGAGTCATGGAAGCACATGTAATGCTGTATTGAGTTAATTATAGTAAACTAAGAATGAAAATGCATCCATGGCAGCCCTAAGCCAGTTATTGTAGCTAAAACGTTAAAGGCCTAGCTTTGTCCCTTACAACTTGCCTATCAGTGTGTGTGACGTGAGAACGTACTTTTCTCAGACAGTCAGTTGATAGGTCCCATCACCAGTCATGCCACCATTGACCCCTCTGTGTGTAGAATTATCCCAGGTAACTCCACAGGGGTTTGAAACATACATTGAATGTGTTTACTTTGCCAGCAACAGACAACGTGTTGACTTCTCATATCCTGCTTTCTTTTCCCTCTAAAGTAATTGTTGCTGTTTTATATAATTTATTGTAAAAAATATGTCAAGGCATCTTTAGTATATTAACCTGAAATTGGAAGTATTTTTGTGTGTCTTATCAGCAGTAGTCAGTAAGGGCAGTTCTGTGTAAAAGGACCCATGAGGACCAAAATGTGAAATTCATCAGAGCATACCAAATCGAGTGTCAAAAGAAACCTAAGAGTCTATATTTTTGGAAATGAAGTGAGAAATACTTTTTTCAACTATTATAAGAATAGGGAAAAGCAAAGGCTTTGACGTCTGGTCAAACATATGGAAAAGCGAAAGCGTCTACCAGAAAAATCTTTAAAGGTGTTTAGATAAACATCAAACCTCTTTAATCTTCATGCATAGACCCCTGTCAACTAATATCAACACTTTTATATTTTGTTTTAATGAAATGGTTTGGCTTCAGTAAGTTTAAGAATCATTGCCCATTCTCCAGGTCATTCTGTTACCAATAAACCACATAAGTGTAAGATATTTTCATTTTTCTCTGCCTCATGAGGAGCGAGGATAATGAAAGTTTAAAAAAAAAAGTATACGTAGACCTACAAAATACTTGTAGTGTTTTCTAATGATATCGATTCAGTTTATGAATTAATAAGTAATTACAACTGGTAATTCTGTTACCAAATCGGTAACAAAATGACAAAATTATTACCAAAAATTACCAAACATTACCGAAATGTAATTGGTTACATTCACTTATTATACAGGTTGTACAGAACCTAAAAGGGTTCTTCAGCTGTCCCTGTGGGAGAACCCATTAAGAAATTATGCATTTCTGTTAGGGACCCATGCAATCATTCTGTTACCATCATTCTGTTACCGGATGTAAATCCACTTCACTTACTGTAGCTCAACAACCAAAAGAGATATTTTCAAACTCAAGATATGGTATGATAGCTAACACCCAACTTTTTCTGTAGAGAAATTTGAATTTGCAGCAGATATTAAACAGTTTATGATCATTCACACTTATCAGTTAGAATTGTTAGAAGTAGTCCTTGCAGGGTTCTCCCCAGGATTTTTTAACAAGGTAGTGCTGAATTGCATTATCAAATCCCACTATTCATGAGAACCCAGCCTAGAGTTTAGTATAGTTTATTAAACTTCGCTATCAAAGGTTTTTGTTTGGCATATGTTTGAAAGAGAAAAATCGAGACCCAGCATCATTATGTTACTGTGGAATTGCCTATATCTTAAGCAAGGGATTTCTGCATGCAAATAGCATTGGATTCCTATGAGACAGGTCTGTCTTTCAAGTAACATTCCATAAAAAAAATCACTTATAGCGGCTTTAATTGTAATTTTTGTTTATTCTGAGGACATATTTACAATATGAACAGAAAGGTTGCAGCAGTGGCATGTCTTGACCACTAGATGGAAGTGTTGCATTGTGCAGTGATTCATAAACCTAAAATTCTAAGTGTATGAGCATTGGTCAGTTTATGGCCAGTTTTTGTTGCCACTCTTTACCCTCAATCTACAATCTGCATTTCTCTCATGCTATTGAATGTTATTAGCTATCAAATGTTCTGTTTTGACGGCGTAGGCCTACATAACACGCATTGAAGGTCTCACATTAACTAACTCTGTGGTGTGTTTTTAGGGAATTCTTTAAGTGGTGGTCATATGACACCAAGGCTCTGGAATTATGTAACAATTGCAAAATAGTGGTCCCTATTCAGGCCTCATAGAGCTTCTAGGGCAGACTGTTTACAGTCTCCTTCTGGAAAACACATTAAGTTAGGTCTACATGACGTTACACAACCACTTGACACATTGACCTACTGATGACACTGTTTTGGAATTTAACATATTTAATGTAGCCTAGGCAGAAGACTAAGAGTATTGGAAAGAAAAGTAAACATCTTTACTTCAGTTCTTAATTTTTTAATGCAGTTTGTGTGAGTGGGTTTTCATATGAATTATACATTGCAAGGTAGGCTAATAGAGGCCACTGACAGCTGTTTGAGGGATGTGTTAGGCTGGTCATTTGGGAACCTCTGTAATAGGCTAATGCTCTTAGTGCCGTTCTCACCTTGTGGTAAGATAATAACTTTATTACAAATCCATATGTTCCCAGTGACCTTCACCACGCCACCTGATTTGAGCCACGCTGACTTGCTGTTTCACCATCATATGCTTTATGTTTTTTTTTGTTTTGTTATTTTGTTGTGTTGTGATGTTACATTGTGGATTTGTCTTTACGTAACAATGGGCTGTGAACCTTATTTTCCTCTCTGAGGACAATAAAGTATCTTTCCAAATATATTTCTGGCAACATATCCTCACTTGATTGGTAAATGTAGTTTGTTACAGTTTGTGGAAGGATGCAAGGTATGCTGCATAACAACAGTTGTTAACTGTATTGTAAAGTAATGTTTAGGCGTAGATAATCAATGATTGATGTTATTTCTTCACAGATCCTCTCTGGACGATGACTTCCTGTCACCGTACGCCCACGGCCATGGCCCCTCACACTCCCACCGTCACATCCGTGACTGCCAGCCCATCGTCCATGGCAACGTCACACACGAGACTTGGCCGGCCAGCAACCACACAGGAGTGTCCGTTGCCGAGTCCAAAATCTTTATCTCCAATGTCCCTGCCACATCCCGCTCAGTCACAGGTCAGTGTAGCAAGTTTGCCCTGAAATTACCCATGAAAATTGACCCAACAATGGCATAATGCCATCTTTTAAATTCCCTAGAAATCTGATAGCAATCGATGCTGTTCTGTTGATGTATCTAGAGCTTGGCGTTTTTCCTGGTTAGAGCATGTGGCCAGGAAAAACCCTTGTCTCAACTATATTTAAAACGACTGATTTCCTTCCCTGTCCCAGGTCACATGACGGTGGTCCACGACCCCCTGAGGACTCTGTCGGTGCTGGAGCCCGGGGGTCCGGGCGGCTGCGGGGAGAACCTGAGAGTGGGGGTGGAGGAGACGGCCAGGGCAGGGAGGTGTCTCTACGCCCAGAACGGGGGGTTCTTTGGGACCAAGGGCGGGGAGTGTTTGGGGAACGTGGTGAGCAACGGGGTGCTGGTGAGGGACAGCGAAGGGGTGCAGAACGCCCAGTTTGGCATCAGGAGGGACGGAACGCTGGTGTTTGGGTAAGGGGCATGGCATTTGGTGTCTACTCTTAGTATTTATTCTTGTTCTTTCTCTTTCTCTGCTTGATCTATCTCTTCTTCTCTCTCTCTCCCTCCCCCCCCCCCCCCCCTCTCTATGCTTTGTTTGTCTCAGACAGACCCCCAATTACATTTTATGTAAAGGTAAATTAAACTGCAGGTTCACACAGATTGTTTACTGTATTGGTACTGACACAACCCATAAGCTGATGTTCACGCAAACATTGTCATTGGATGTTGATTAAAGATTCAAGATTTCTTTATTTGTCACGTGCATACAAGTATACAGTGAAATGCAAAAGTGACAGTGCCACAGAGTAGTGCAACAACACAATAAGTTTTAAAATACAATAAAATAAAAATAGAAGTACTAAAAAATATACAGTATGGACAGTATAAACAGTATAAACAATATGAACAGTATAACCAGTAAGTATATAAGTAAGCAATATAAATAGCAGATGGATGATTATGTGTGTGCATATGTGTTAAGATGACAGTGCATGTGTGAGTGACTTGAGGGGGGCACTGGTGGGGTCATCGTTGACGATTCTGATGGCTTGGGGGAAGAAACTCAGTCTTAGCCTCTCTGTTTTTGCTGCATGACAGCGGAGGCGTTTTCCTGACCGCAGCGGCTGGAACAGTCCATGTTTCGGGTGGTGAGGGTCCTTCATAATCCTGTAGGCTCTGGTCCTACACCTCCTGGTGTACAGGACATGGAGAGGGGGGGTTGGAGCTCCCATGGTCTTTTCTGCCAGGCGTACCACCCTTTGCAGAGCTCGCCTGTCCTGGGCCGTGCTGTTACCGTACCAGACGGTGATGTTGCCAGCCAGGATGCTCTCCACAGCTCCAGAGTAGAAGGACTGAAGGATCCTCCGGGAGACTCTGAATTTCCTCAGTTGCCTGAGATGGAACAGGCGCTGCCTTGCCTTTCCCACCAGAGAACTGATGTGGGTAGTCCAGGTCAGGTCTTCTGAGATGTGGACTCCCAGGTACTTAAAACTGCTCACCCTGTCCACAGCAGTCCCTCCGATGTCCAGTGGTGTGTAGGCCCTTAGTTGTTGTGCTCTCCCGAAGTCCACAATCAGCTCTTTTGTCTTGGAGACATTCAGGATGAGACTGTTCTCCTGACACCAGAGTGACAGGTCCGCCACCTCGTCCAGGTAGCCTTTCTGTTGATGCCCTGTCCTTAGGTTAGTACAGCATATTGATTGAATGAGGCCTTATTTTTTTCCTGTTTCTTGTGCCATCATTTGGGCTTACTGAAGTTGTGCTTGTACTTGACGTAAGCAACACCAAGCGGGAAATAATAAAAGGTCACATTCTTAAGGCTTTTTGTACCCTAACCCATTCTTCTTTGATCATTACTCTCTCTAACCTATCACACGCCCTCTTTCCCTAACCGTAATGCCTCTTTGTTTCTCAATGTATTAAACTTTAATGAAGGTGCACAGGCCACACCTCCCCTATGCCCCAAATAAGACACCTAACAAAAACAATACACACACGCTCCACGTTCCACTATTGGGTAATGCAAAAACTACCCCCTCTTGAAAAAGAACCAATTAGACTAGTTACAGTACTCCCTGTTCCTCGGAGGAGAGTGTGGTGTTGACCTGTCAGTCACTCCCGTGTGGAGTTATGGCCCAACCTTGGAATGTTCTGATGTTACAAGATAAGAGTGTTTACGTTCCCGCACGTTTCGATGGAAAAACAAGAACAGTGAGATATAAAAAAAAGAAAACAGTAGCGAGGAGGGCCATAAACTGATAAAACCAGCCACCTGGAACAGACGGCTGCTAGGTTGTTGTGAAGAGGGGCTGATGTAATCATGTTTGGGTGGAATCATTGAAACATTCACTGTGGCCAGTGTTTATTTTTTTTAAGTTTTTTAAGTTTTTTTTCTTTCAGCAGGGTGCCAAGGCCCCTCTCTAGGAACATTTGGGCTTGTCAACACTCAACTAATTCAACTGAAATGACTTGCAGCCGTAATAATTATACCTGGCCAGGTATTTATGCCTGGAGGGGGGGGGGGTGCACAGTGCTCAGAGATTTGGAATACACAGTGCTTTGGCTGCCTCAAGCTGAGTTGGGGAACGTAAAAAAAAAGGGAAAAGATGTGTCAACATGGGTATTTCTCGGTGTTCCAATAGTTGTTTTGATAATGATAAAGAACCTTTACTAGATGCTGATTGGCGTTCAAATCCCACACTATATCTCTCCTTTTTCCTTCCTTTTTTGCTCCCTCTCACTCCCTTTCTTTCTGCCCCCTTCTCTCTCTCTCTCTCTCTCTCTCTCTCTCTCTCTCTCTCTCTTTCCCTTTCCCTCCCGCTCTCTCTTTCTCTCTTTAGTTATCTCTCTGAGGAAGACGTGCTGGACAAGGCCAACCCTTTTGTCCAGTTGATCAGTGGTGTGGTTTGGCTGCTGCGCAACGGCCAGGTCTATATCAACCAGAGCATAGAGGCGGAGTGTGACAAGACACAGGAGACAGGTAAGACAGGGAAGTCTACATAATACAACCACACTGACACAGGAGACTGGTAAGACAGGGAGGTCTACATTATACAACCACACTGACACAGGAGACTGGTAAGACAGGGAGGTCTACATAATACAACCACACTGACACAGGAGACTGGTAAGACAGGGAGGTCTACATAATACAACCACACTGACACAGGAGACTGGTAAGATAGGGAGGTCTACATAATACAACCACACTGGTACAGGAGACAGGTAAGATAGAGGGAGGTCTACATAATACAACCACATTGACACAGGAGACTGGTAAGACAGGGAGGTCTACATAATACAGCCACATTGACACAGGAGACTGGTAAGACAGGGAGGTCTACATTATACAACCACACTGATACAGGAGACAGGTAAGATAGAGGGAGGTCTACATAATACAACCACACTGGTACCGGGGTGAGTTTCACGGTAGCTGTGTATCACTAAGATCATCTTAAGTCCACTCTAGGCCATATAGACCAAAAGATGTTAGTTTTTCAGAAACAATGGTGCGTGCAGGAGTTCCTCAGAAACTTGGAACTTCCCTTTTCGATTTTTTGTCGAATTTTGCGTAGCACTCCACATTGGTTGATCCTGAGATTATTCTTCGTGGAAATGTCGAACATTTCCCAGTTTCCTATCTCCGTCTATAGTCAGACACTTTGTAAAAAGGGCTAGACAAATACATATGAATTTGAGATGTATAAAGTCTCCCGAAGAAGACTACAGAGCCAAGTTTCCAGAAAGCTTTGTAGCGAACGCAGTACTTTATTTCTTTTGACGACTCAGACACACACCACTTTTATAACAGCGAAGTGCTTAGTTTTAACACATTTTGTTTAGTCGCTCAAGAATTGACAGAATTATAAATGTTGTACTTCTAAATCTTTAGCGGCTGGGTTATCTAGAGATGTTAATTACCCATTAGCTACAAAGCTTTCAGGAAACTGTGCCTAGATCTTGAATGATGAGCTAGAAGAATGATGCTTGGCTGTAGTGCTTCATTATGAAGTTACACCTATTCATCTTACTCAAGGTAGCAGTTTCCATTAAGCGCAGATCTAGAATCAGCTTATCCAACCTCAACCCATCATATTAGGAAGTCAAAAGCAGAACTGGCCTCTTACATCAGCTCTTAGGGGTAACTCAATCCTATAATAGCATTGTGTTCTATGTTTTTACTCTGTCCACGAGATGTGGACAGTTTGTCTTTGTCTTCACATGATCTATATCACGTGGCCACTGCGAACATAAACAAAATGTCGTCATACCCAATCAATAAAAACATTACAAATAAGTGCACTTTTGTTTTTATGTCTAACCCTAAACAAAACACTAGTTTGTCATGAAATTTGAATCTATTTTTATATGTTACTTGGCAGGGACATTCCGCCAATTTGTGGAAGTGGTGTCGGCCAGGACGGCTGTGGGTCACGATGAGGAGGGAAAACTGATCCTCTTCCACATAGACGGACAGACGGAGCACAGAGGGTAAATCAGGAGGAGAGGAAGAAGAGTTGGAAGAGGGAGAAAGGGTGTAGGAGGGATGGAAGGTCTGATTAAAGGAGAGGCTGGGGTAAGAGTGAGGAGAGTGAGAAACGGGGTGGAAAGGGAGGGTCGTAGAGGGTGGATGGGAGATTTAATTAGGAGAGAGGGAGCAGAGGGGGTTTGAGTGGAGGAGAAGTGGAATGAGGGGATAATGTAGGAAGGGGTGAGGGAAAAGAGAGAGTGGGAGACAATGGAAAGGTGTAATTGGAGCATAGGGAGAAGATTGGCTAAGATTGGAGTGAGTAATAATGGAAAGAGAGTGATGGAAATAAGGGAGGGGGAAAAAGACGGGAGGTCGTAAAATTGATGGAGGTCAGTGAGGCAGAGAGAAAGACTGCCATTTTAGCAAGAAATAATGTTCAACCCTCTGGTCAATTCTATTGATCTGGCTTTCCCAAAGCAATGAACAAATTACCTAATGGACTAAGAGATTAATGTGTTTGTGTTAAAGATCTGGCTTTAGAAACCAAGACAAGACAATGTAGGTGACATGTATTTACATGTCCATGGCCTCTGTATCTACACTCAATATCACAACATATGAAGTCAATAAGTCCCTCTTGCAGTCTCAGGATGAATGTCAATTCCTTTATTCCTTGCATCCTCTCTCCTTGCCTCCTCAGAGGAGAGGAACCTCAAAACATCTCAAGTATTTTGAGAAGGAGGCAAGGAGAGAGGATTTGAGGAATCAAGGAAAGACTTGAGATTCAGCCTATCCTGTCTTATCGGACTGTGTACTACCTTGT
Organism: Argentina silus; assembly: GCF_951799395.1. NCBI lineage: Eukaryota > Metazoa > Chordata > Actinopteri > Argentiniformes > Argentinidae > Argentina > Argentina silus. The sequence continues at coordinate 19,682,835 of NC_139664.1, forward strand.
CTTATGTTATGGTACTATTCTCTCTCTCTTTCTCTCTCTCTCTCTCTCTCTCTCTCTCTCTCTCTCTCTCTCTCTCTCTCTCTCTCTCTCTCTCTCTCTCTCTCTCTCTCTCTCTCTCTCTCTGTCCCTGTGTCTGTGTGTACAGAATGAATCTTTGGGAGGTGGCCGACTTCTTGAAAGCTCAGGGTGTCATCAATGCCATCAACCTGGATGGGGGCGGATCCTCCACCTACGTTGTCAACGGCTCATTGGCCAGTTACCCTTCTGACCACTGGTGAGCCAATCAGAGCAAAGATAATGGCTCCATGACTTGTTCAGCTGCAATTTGAAAGATTGATATTAATAATATTCATGATTTAAATTCTCCCCCTCACTCCTCCTCATTCCCTTTCCCTCACTATGCTCCTCTTATCCCCTCCTCTCTCCCCAACTTGTCTTCTTCCTTTCCCCTCTCTCCCCCCCTCTTTCTTCTTTTTTTCTTCATATTCTCCTCTCTTTCTCTTCCCTATATTCTTCTCCCGACCCACTTCTCTTCTCTTCTTTCCCTGTCCTTCCTTTTCCTCTTTTTTCCTTTTCACCTCTCCTCCTCCTCCTCCTCTCTGTCCCCCCCTCTGCCCAGTTCCTCACCCATGTGGCGCTGCCCACGCCAGGTCTCCACCGTCCTGTGTGTCCACCTGCCCCTGTGCCAGCCGGAGGACTGCAGCGGGCATGGAGCCTGTGTGGACGGGCAATGCCAGTGCCAGGAGGGCTGGAGCGGCGCGGGCTGCGACACACTGTTGTGCCGACCACCTGCCTGCGGTGCCCACGGAGTCTGTACGCAGTGTGAGTGTTGTTGTCTTGTGGAAATCGCCACTGGATATGTGAGTTACATTTTGGGTCGTCCTACCCACCGCCACAGCTTCCACCTGCAAGTTCGCTCTGTGTTTACCTACCTACGGGGCGGGTTGAAAGGTTTATGGGCTCCCCGCCTTATAATTTTGTGTTTTATGTTGTTTAAGTTCAGGCGGGGAGATATCAGAGCGAAGCCATCCAATTACCCCAAACCTAATGTATTACTATTTTCAGTAAACTTAAATTAAAATGACGTAAGTGTCCTGACTGAACTATTTCAGTATAAGGTCACAATGATTGTTAACATTATTCGTCAAGAGATGTAATGTACATGGTTGTGTAGGACCGGATGCCCTTGTGGAACATTAAAGCTATTGTATAGTTTGGAAAATGTTTTTCATCATTGTGTTTCTCCTCTCCTCCCTCTCCACTATTTTTCTTCTATTTATCTCATTGTCCTTATATTCTCCCTTTTCTCTCTCTCTCTCTCTCTCCCCTCCCCCTCATTCTCTCTATTCTGTGGCGCAGACGGCTGTGTGTGTGATGCAGGCTGGAGAGGGCAGAACTGCAGCCACGGTAATTAGCCACTCTCGCTTCGTTAGACACACACAACTCTGTCATCTGGCGTGGAGAACGTGCACCGTAGAGCCCGGCCAAATACAGTCATAGTCCTAAGAGTTCGAAGGTCATACGATTTGACGCATTCCAGGGCAACTACCAAGGGCAATCACATCTCAATCACATGTTAAACTTTGCATGGCTTCGCTCACCTCTCTCAACCCTGTGACACTGTTATAGTCATAATAATAAATGTTATTTGTAAAGAGCCTTCCATTTGTACAATCTGAAAGCGCATACAGCTGAGTGCATTAAAAACAGAAAAGAAAAAAAAAACAATACACAGAAAACTACAGAGAACACTACAGGAGTGCCTGCCTAGAGAGGCCTGATTTGAAGGAGGAAATGGTTCACCTGGTTAATGTCTGGCAAGAAGGACAAGCTACTATCTTACTCTCCCTCAGGTGGTTACTAGCTCAATAATAATAATAATAATAATAATAATAATAATAATAATAATATAATGACATGTTTTAGGTGGCCAAGAATTTCTCCAAGCCCTTGGAATGACACAGTACAGTAGCTTACAAGTGTTTGTTGTTTCTGTCACCTTTTGAAGTGTGTGCCTCTGGTTTCTACGGCGACGGCTGCAATCAGACGTGCACCTGTGCCAACGAGGGCTTGTGTGACCCCATCCACGGCCGCTGCAACTGCCCCGCTGGTTTCCTTGGTGACTCCTGTGAACAAGGTGTGTGCATTTGTGCGTGCGTGTGTGCGTGTGGTTCGTGGTGCAGGGTATTAGTGTGTAACCCTGAGTTGTGTGTTCCTAAAACAACCAGAAGAAATTCCCCAATCATATTCTGTCCCATAATTTATCTTTCCAATGTTGTCACTTCCGCCACCCTGCTTCCATGGCGAGTGAAGAACTGTACAAAGTTGCCCATAGACAATAATCTAAGGTCAATTTTGTCATTTCCCTTGCGAATGGATAAGTTCAGGATTAGAAAAGGTGATGCTGGTCCTAGATCTGTTTCCTAAGGGCAACTTTCACCTGGGACCATATTCACAAATCATCTCAGACGAGGAGTGTTGATCGAGGACTACTTTTGCCTTTTAAATCATAATGATATATATATCGTATGGACAGATGGGACATAATTCATTTTTTTTTACCATCTTTATTTTTGTGTTTCAAATCAAAATCCCATGTGATTACAATGACACCACAAACTAAATGATTATATGGATTACAAGCAAGTTCTACCACATACCGATCATTTGGAGATTTTTATCACAAAAAATTAAACCGAAACATTAACTTCACTGTTGTGTCTATCAGACTACTGCAGACATACTACACATGCTAGACTTGATATTCAGGTTCTCCAGAACCTTGTCCTCTGACTGCCTGTTTCTCTCAACAGCCGTAGAGTCTGTTGATCCTCATGATGTCCATTCTGGACATGTCGTTCCTCTGGCTGATATTCACGTTGGGGTCAGGGATCGGGGTGATGGTATCCTTTCCCCACTACATAGAGAAGGCTGTTTTTCCGTAGTGCATGATTGAGGAGTAGTCATCGGGAGTGTTCAGGTTGTTGGTCTGTTGTTTCTGGAAGTTAAAGACCATGCTGGGGGTGATGTACTCCCAGTTGATCCTGACATGCTGGTCACGGTCGCTCCTGGTCTGCTCGTGCTGGAAGCCCAGAGCGTGGTTGATCTCGTGCTGAATGATACTGTGGTGAAGGCAGCCGTCCCTCTTGATGGAGAGAACCTGCTGGCCTCAGACTCTCCCGAGATCTGAGAAGCAGCCTCCCAAAATCTCAACGCTGATGAAGTCATGCTCATTTGTGCGGCGAACAAAGCGAATGCAGGTTCTGCCATGGAAGGACTTCATGGCGCAGTTGATCATCTGACTCTCGCGCTGAGAGAATTCCCTGCTCATTGTGAAAGGCACTACAACGTGACCGTTCCTAGCTTTCTTCCACAGGCAGCTACTGTTCCAGCAGGCCATAGCGCTTCTTGTCTTTTGTGCTACCAGGTCTCCCTCCAGCAGCAGCACACTGGAGCCGTTGTTAGTGGCCAGAATTCCGGTGCTGATGTCGATGTGTCCAGCCTCAGGGTCGTCTATCCATATGGTTGTCTTCTCCACTTCCCTCCTCCAGGAGAGGGTTGGCCTGGGAGAGGCCCAGCAGGAGCAGCAGGAGGAGGGTGAGAGAGGGGCTGTGGTCCATCTTCATCATGTAGAGTTAGGTTAAGTACATCTGGATGGCTACTTGACGTTGGTAGTGGAGGTAGATGGCTCTAGATGGTTGTAGAGATGCTATGAAGAGGCTCTTTGGCAGTGAGGCTGATGTCTGAGAGTGGTCAGTCCAGGCTTTTTATATCGTCCTCCACAGGTGTGTCCGCAGGAGGACTAAGGGTTGGTGTCCATGCTGCTAGTCCTAAACAAACATCTACAGGAAGGACTCCATGGCCAAGCCAACAGTTTCAATATGGTTTGAAACTCCCGTCACCGTCAAGTTGTTTGAAACCACCATTACTGGTCTTAACTTGGTCACATCACCACACATCGATACTTCTCGACTTCCGCGTTTTCTCCTCACTTCTTCGCCTGTCGCTCACGACCAAAGAAATGGAATATAACATTACTGAAAAAGATCTGATGGCCGCAATTTCCTTTAGAGCCTTTGTTCCCGGTTGCGCGGCTGCCCTGCTGACTTCCATTGGAGCCGATAAGTTAACCAAAAAAGTGTCTATACCCTTCTACATTTACCTAACAAATAGAGATTTGGAGAAACAAATGTGAATGTTCCTTTAATTTCAGTCATTCTGAACATGTCTCATTACTTTTACATATTTTTAATTATTCTTTTAAAATGCATATCACATACACATAAATGCATACTACAACAACAAACACATGCAACTTGACACACCAGATGCAATGGCAACACAAATATTGTTGGACTCAAAAAGATGAATAAATAAATAAAACAAGGATCAGAAATAACAAAATAAAAGACAACCCGCCCAAGATAATGTTTGTTTTTACTTCAGTTTTGCACTCATCCCACCAGACGTGGGATTCTTTCAAACTTTGCAGCACTCCTTGAAAGTGCACTCCTTATACTGTAGCCATTCTGCAAATGGTAGTGGTTCCTTTTATTTCCAGTGTCGCATTATAACCCCCCATTATAACCCATACGTTTTTTTTTTCTGGTCAAATAGGAAATATAATATGTTTTAATGTCTGGTTCCATTCCTCCCTCCTTTTTTTGGAAAAACTTTTCAAGGGCAATTAATGGCTCTTTTTTTAATTCCATAATTCAAAGGTGGGGACCTGATCCTGAGCACTCCTACTCTAAGACCCTTTGTGAATATGGGCCCTGGAGCTTTGCAAGGTACCTTGGAGAGCTTCCCATGTTATGAAAAGCAAGTCTGCTTTATTCTCACTCTCAGGAAGATCACCGCCATCAAACAAAAGCTTTCCCTGTTGCTCAGACTCGTACACTTCCTCTGCGTCATTGGACCTGCCAAGTCCCTCTGAATCTATGAATGAACAGCTGGAACACATTAGCCCTAATATTGTACTAAGCATCCTTGTCCTCTCAATGCAGACTGCTAAATCCTGAGTTGACCTCTGCTTTCATGATTGAACAAAGCCATTGTTGTTGTTTTTTGTGTGTTTTCACTCATGTGCAGTACATCATCTCAACACTGCAGAGTGTTGTAATCCTCATGTATTATGGACAGAAAAATATGTCAATTTGTGTGATCGCTTGCTCTGTAAAATGAGGACATAATACACGGAACAGTAACACAGCATGTCAAACAACCGTTGGATTATACTGGAGTGTTTTGTTGGACATGGTCCATATAACATTATAAATTCATTGTATTATCTGGCCTGAGATACCCCGTGGATCAACATGCTGTGTGTTTATTCAAGTAATCTGAATGTTCACACATCCCTTTTAAATGAATGTGGTACAGGCACTTGGAGAGTGTCCCTAAATGAAAAGAATCCCCAGCACACTGCTACCATGATGTTTACAAGTAGATGTATATTTAAGTGACTGTGTACGTGCAAATCCCTGTGAAGTCTGAGAGGGAGTTTCTTTACATCTCAGGTGAAATCTAACCCTGTTGACTCTTTCTCGTTGACATCACTTCAGAGTGCCCCCTGGGGTTCTACGGGCTGAACTGCAGGCAGGAGTGTCAGTGCCAGGACAAGTGCCCATGTGACCCTGTCACAGGAAGCTGCCAGGCCCAGTTCCAGGGGGAGAGGAACGACACCATACACAGAGGTACACAATTACAGTCCCATAACACCGACACCCAGAACACCTGGTTCCAGCACCAGAATATAGGGAGCAGAAGCGGATGTGATGTCTGCTGCTCCCATTTCTAAATCCCCCATGTACTCTAAATTCAAAGTTAGTAGTGTTTTGTACACAACCTGTTACACTTTTGATGAATCTAATGCCTAATTTTCTGGGATTTAATAAAAGAAATGCCCATAGAAGTTTGGAGAATATAACATTTTGAAATGGGGAACATTATGATGTATGCATATGATATTCATAGAGCATTTACAAACCCTATTAGAATATTGCATGATGTTTGCCACTGGATTCATATACCGAGGCCAGGGCTATTCTTTTTTGTGCTTAGTGCTGTGGGCATAGTACTGATATATCTTTCAATTGGCGTGACAGTCTACAAACATCACAACAACATCACAACAACATCAAAACATTACAACTTTCATTGTAATGCAAATCAGACAGGTCTATCTCTGAGTTGGTCTCAACTTATTTTTTTCTTTGTTGCTTTAATTGTAACATTCAGACTCTTCTACCTTCCTCTGTTTTTTTAACTCTCTCTTAATGTACTATTGTGTGTGTGTGTGTGTGTGTGTGTGTGTGTGTGTGTGTGTGTCATTCATCATAGTCTAAAAGGCAAAATGTATCCTAAATCAGCACTCTTGAGACACTATGAATACCTGGACTCTGTGTAGTTTTGTATTGCACTATTATTTACCCTGTGTCCACTGGGGTGGTAGGGTTTCTTATGTTGGATGATCAGTTGTTTGCTAGAAGGATTGGAAGGTTTCCACTCTCTACAGTGACTCATTGCTCTCTCTTTCTATTTGCTTTCTCTCTCTCTCTCTCTCTCTATCTCCCCACCCCCCATCTCTCTCTATCTCCCCGCCCCCCCGTCTCTCTCTATCTCCCCGCCCCCCCGTCTCTCTCTATCTCCCCGCCCCCCCGTCTCTCTCTGTCTCCCCGCCCCCCCGTCTCTCTCTATCTCCCCGCCCCCCCGTCTCTCTCTGTCTCCCCGCCCCCCCGTCTCTCTCTATCTCCCCGCCCCCCCGTCTCTCTCTGTCTCCCCGCCCCCCCGTCTCTCTCTGTCTCCCCGCCCCCCCGTCTCTCTCTGTCTCTTTCGCGCCCTCGCTCGCTTGCACTGCCAAGCCTATGTTAGAGGGTGGCAGTTTGTTGTCAAGTGCACCTCCCTCCCCCTAAAACTCCAGAGTGATAAACAAATCAGGAAAGGATTAGGAGAGGGGGATGTTTGTGTGTACCTGTGTGCCTGTGTGGCGATAGGGTCTTAAGAGGAGAGTACTTGGGTCAGTTTGCCAAAAATGTAATATGTGCAACTGGGTTGTGTGTGAGCACACCTGTGTCTGTAGTGGGATCCAATAATCTCATCCACGTAGTTTCTACGACCCGTCTCTATTTGCCTTCTTCATAAGCCAAATCATTGTTTTGGTCTGGTTCACATAGAAGGCCCTACTTACATCTACAGTATGAAACCACCCTAACCAACCACAGAGGAGGATGGAGACCCTGTCCAGACATGTCATGGGCACTAATATCAGCTAGCTTCTAGCCTGCTCCCTCTCTTCCCTCTCTCCACCCTTTTAAAATACACATTATACTTGAGTTTGTCCACCCGCCTCTATGTTCACATCAGCTCAATGCCAAACCATAACACACTCAGTGTACAGTAAATATCGTCCCCCACGCATGATGTAGTGCCCCTCCTCGTGTGAATTGGTTACAATAATTCAAACATATGACTGAAAAGTTACCGGAACGTGTAGTGCTTATTTGATTCATTATCAGTCTTGCTTCTTACAGCTTTGCGTTTATTTGAAGGCAGTCCACAGATCAGTAGGCTGAGAAGTGACCGAGCTTGTAGTGCTTATTTGGTTAATTTCCAAGGATTTGACAGTATTATTTGAAAACAGTCAATTGGTCAATAGGTGCAGTCTGAGACTCATCATTCACCCAAGTTTCGTCAGAATTGTCCCAGTGGTGTCTGAGATAAAGCGTGTGACATACAAATGGACAGACGCGTGTTACAGAGACCCAATTTCATCATGGGGGACAACAAACTCAAACAAACTCGTCCCCAAGGTGTAATCAGAGAGAGGCTGAGGCAAAACCTTCTTCAACAAGTTACTTAATAAGGAGAGGAGAGATAATACAATAGAGAGAGAGAGAGAGAGAGAGAGAGAGAGACAGACGCAGTCAGTTAGTCAGTCAGTCTGTCTGTCTGTCTGTCTGTCTGTCTGCGGGTTTCTCTGCCTCCAGTCCTTCACACCCCCGTCCACTTAAAGAACACACACACTCACACCCTCCTTCAGTCGTGGAGTGCAGCCCAGTTTAGTGCCTCTTGTCTAGGATCTACCACTAGACTTTCTTCCTAATGAGCCGACTGTCCCTCACTCGTCCACCCTGATACTCAGCATACTGCTGGGGTTTAAAATTAGACCCCTGGAAAATAAAGGCGGCAGGGGGGGGGACCCAGTCAGGCCATAATTGGATGGCAGTTGTAAGCCCCAACACTCACTCTCTCTCAGCTCGTCTACATATGAACAGATCCTTTTCATTGGTTGGCAGCGTTCCTAATGTGTGTTTAACAGATGTAAATGTGTTTGCATTGGGGTGAGTTGAAAGAACATTGCCTGGCTTTGTTGTTCCAGAGTCTTTTTCTTTCTTTCTTGCAAATATACTGTATGGAGGATGGACAAAACATCTCCCAAGTATTACATGTACAATTTAGTTATTTAGCTCATCTTCTCATCTAGAGCAACTGACAATGACACCCTTTATCACACTGTTATGCTTACATGAACTGTACTGCGCTGGTTTGGATATTTTCTTTTCACATTGTCGTTTCCAGTTCCAGCAACTATGGTGGATGTGTAACCAGGCACAGTAGCTCAGCTCTGCTTAGCTCGCCTCAGCTCAGCTCAGCTCGCCTCAGCTCAGTATTGTGAAGAGTGTTAAATCAGTGTTTTTAATTAAGAAAGCTTAAACAGCCACGTATCCGACTTATTGAAATGGCACTACAAGAGGATGCGGCTGTAGGCAAGGTAGTGGAGAGTGGTTACTGTAATTGTTGTTTACTCTGTTGGTTGTGTTGTGTTTCCACAGCTGGCTATTGTCTGGCCAATCAGATGTTCCGAATATGGACAGAGGAGGAAGCACACAAATTGAGGCCTTATCTCACAGAGTAAGTGTCAAAGGTCAAACCAAGTGACCTCTTTCCCCTCTCCAAAGCCTCCACAAATCAATTGCAGCCACCCCCTCCCTCCCTCCCTCTTTCTATCATTCCCATCGCTCCTTCAGTCCCTCCCTCCCCTCCTTACTCATTCAATCCCTCTCCAGTAAATATATGCATATGAACAGCTTGCGAAACACACCCGTGCTATTTTTCACAGCTCCTCTATGATTGAGAAATGCATCATCACTTAATTATATCTCACTGTCGCAGCTTGACGGTGTAAACACTGTGAACAGCATGTCCAATGTTTGATGTTCAATTATCGCCGTGGACACACAAAAAAAACCACAACCAGACAAGTAAGACTGGCCATCCATACTTGTAAACAAATATCAGTCTTGTCTGGAGAGGTAAATCTGCATTTGTTAGCGTCCTTTACCTTTCACATGCAAGTGAGGGATTGTTTCACGTTGCTATGGTTTCAGCTTAGGGCTTTGTGGAGGTCTCTTGACACTGAAGGAGGAAGGTAGAAGGTGGAGGGGTGGTGGAGTGAACTTCCTTCTTCACATCATAATTTTCCCCCTTTTCAGTCTTCTCTTCCTTCTCCTCTCCCTGTTGGTATTCCCTGTCCTTACAATTGTCCTTTTCGGAACCTGTTGTTACCTGTCCTCCATCACTTTCCTCTCATCATTTCATTAGTTCTATCCACCCCACCTCTCCTTGTCCTTCACCTACCATCTCATCCTCCTATCAAAACTCCCCCTCCCACCCTCCTCCATTGCTCTTTCTCTCTATAGGCAGACCTGGCTATCCACCTCGCCTCATTCAATCCACCCCTTCTCTTGCTATATTTCAACCAACATCACCTCATCTTTTTCTCTCACTCCTCCTCTCCATCTCCCTCTCTCCATCTCTCCTCAGGCAGACTTGGCTCATCGTCACTGCACTGTTGACCTCGTTGCTATTGGCCAGCGTGGTGGGTCACCTGATCCGGGTGTGTCGGGGGTCCGCAACTCACCACCCCAGCCGTGAAGACTACTCCTACGTCCCTCTGACCGATGTCAACGGGGGTGGGGGCCGCACCGAGATCAGAGGTGAAGGGTCACAACCAGGAAAAGGAGCTTTCGAGCTGGAGGAATCGGAGGATGAACTGTGGTCCAACCAGCACTGAGGAAGGGTGTCAGGGGAGTGATGGGTGATGAGGGCATCCTTCTCTGCCTGAACTTGCTCTTGGGGGTCATACAGAGGGACTGGGGCAAAAACAAAGCAGCAAAGCAGGGGAGAGAGATGGAGAGAGAGAGACATTCAGAGCGAGATATATATAGAGAGGAAGGAGAGATGGAATGAATGCAGCACTGAGAGGGAGGGAGAACCTGAAAGGAGTAAGGAGATACTGGAGAGATCAATGGCTCTATTTGTTATCCCCAATTCGAGAGAGGCCTATTTGTCTCTTGCTGCTTCCCTGTCAGCCCCCTCGTTAGCGAGAGTGGCCAGAGTGAAAGAAAGAAACCAGGTGAAAAAGAGAGGAGGCATAGAAGGCTTCAGACAAGAAAGGACTCAGAAAGTGACAGAGGTAACAACTGGTCTTAACTCATATCCGCAGTAGACTGTTTGTTTACATTGTTTCTATTTAAGAAAATAGGTCTTTCAAAAGGACAAAAAGATCATTTTGAAGATTTCCAAAGTTTTTGTTTTTGTGTTTCAGCAGTTCCCACCAGCATTTTTCGGGAAGCACAAACAGATGGATCTATTTGTGTAATCATTCAGAGAAAATGTTGAAATCATGTGGTAATGTTGTCGTATTGGGGTGCCAGTCTGTTTCAGCTGTAGCCAATGTGTTATTGTCTAAGTAGTGTTTTTGTATGCAGAAACGGTCAGCTAGCTAAACTAGTTTAAAAGGGCTTTTTAAGTGAGGTTTGTTTTGTCTCTGTCTGACAAAGTTTGTGAAGTTGGTTGAACTCTCCATGACTCCCATTCTCAACAGCTCTTGAACCGAAAGCATGTCAGTTCATTTCCAGTGGAGGCTTCTCTCTGAGAAGGAAATCCTCTATGATCTTTGAACTCTTTGGACATAGAAAAAGTGTTCCATCTTTTTCCATGTTATGAGAATATTGTGGCTTCCTGGTGAGGTTGATGTTAGTGTAGAGATGGGCATTTGAAAGGGAGGTTGTCATTTTGAGGGTCAAGGAGAAAGGGTGTGGTGTGATTGGGCTAGGTGAGGGTAGGGGTTTAGGCGTGGACGTGGGGTTATAATTGGTGGTGTGCAATTTAATAAAACAAACAGGATATTACATATGGAGAGGCCACACCTAACACAGGGGAGGATTTACGTTGCGACATTCCAGGGGTTGTGGTATTAAGATGAGTTGGGGAGGACATTGGATATGAGAGTTTGTGTTTACTTCATAGGTGAGGATCTGACTATGGTTTGTTGATTTGGGATCATCAGTTGGAGGTAACTTCTGTCTCAAGCCTCTACAAACATACACTCGACAGCCTTGATAACACATACTGTATAAGTTACTGTTCACCTCTTCCACACTTTCTCAGTTATACCCGACACTCATCAAAGCCAACCGTCAGTCTGCACTGTGCCACAGTCTATAATTATTGCATCAGTGTCACTCTGGGATAGCTAACGGCTCACACACAAACACAGTGAGTGCCAATGGCTTGCTGTTAGTGATTCCTAGGGCATGTTGTGTTTGCATAGTTACTTGTTTCTTACTCTTATTTCACTTCCCTGAACTCAGGAAGAAAATAGAGGGATTTCCTTCTCACAAAGTCTGAAGTTCAAATGCAAAATGCAAATCAAGGGGGGTGGCTTGACTGGTAGCTGTTTGTTGTGTTTCGAACCATTTGCATGTTAAAGAGAGTTGCCAGACTGGCTTTGTATGTATGTTTTTTTTTTTATTGTGTGCTGGTTATGCTGCTTTTGTTAGCTTGCTAGCTAACTAGCTAGCCAAGCAAGACATACCACCCTAACATATGTCTATGTTAATTGTCTGAGCTTTCAGTTGAATTTCTTCTGAAAGTGATTTGATGGAACTCCGATAATGATTCCTTTATGGTAGGCTATGTACAATCAATCAGTGAATGCCAATTCAATATTTCTTGGGAGTTTTTTTTGTGCACTTAGAATGTCTTTAATGTTTACTATTGTTCCGGTGTCTGGCAGGGCTTGTTTGTGTCGGTTCTAATGATCTCACTACTGCCTTTCAATATCCCTCCTCTGGTACAGACAACAGAGTAAGGCTGGTTTGACATCTGGGTCAGCTTTGGGTTGTTTCACACTAGTACTAGCAGCTCGCTGAAGCATGCTTGCCTAAGGAGTTGACCTTTGACCCTTGACCCTGAATCATACGCTTTGTGACATCAATTTTCCTTCTTTGATAATGAATGACATCTCATCTGTTATCTGAATGTACAATGGGTGAGATTATGTGGGAGGGAGGAACTTTGTGAACGTTTTGTTCTGTTTGTATTTATTTTGAGAGGCACATTGTTGGAGAAATAGAGCAAGAGAACTGTGAAAAGAGGCCTCGTTTACATAAACAGGAAGTACACCTAGGCTAGGACAATGCCAATATGTGTTTTAACAATGAATAACTAATGGGCGGCCTCTTCTCTATTTTACTCGGGGAGGAATTGATTATGGTTGGTTTTCCAGGACAGACAATAATGTCTCTTGCAATATTTATAAAATGTTTGATAATGTGTCAAGATAAATGTGACAAGGAATGTATTACCATATTTCTTTACACTTGAGTCATGATGTCAGTGGTATTAATGACAAACTCAAGTGAATGAAATTAACAAAAACTAGTGTAAAACTGCCAATATTTGACAATAAATAAAGTTCTCCTGCTTGTGCTTCTGCAATAACATTATAGATTCCTTCAGCGTTGACAGTTACCTTGTCTTCTACAACCTGTTGTATATTTGAATGTTGTCATATGTTGTCATGTCACTGGAATGTCAAGAATTGAGCACAACATGAAATTCAGGTGCAGGTGTGTCTTACATGTTACTCAGAAAAAAGTTAGTCAAAAAAAAGGATGTTCTTTTTTCACAATTAAAGCCAATTTGTATCAGTGCTGTCATCCTGTCTTTTGGCCTACTGCCTTGTTACGGTGGGTAAGGGAGATTTGCTACGTGTTAACCCTGTTCAATCACTTGCCCAAGCTGTCATTGAGTTCTTTCCTCAGACAAGGCAGTACAGTATAGAAAGTGCTCACTTGAGTCATCAATAATCCTGTTTGTATTGACACGATACAGGTGGAGCTATTTATATTTGCATGGGCATCGTAGTACAAGATCAGAATTTGCTAGGGCCCAGGTTGGTTTTCTTTGGTTATTTATTTATTTTATTTTTTTCTTTGGTTATTTTTGTGGACAAAGGAAGTCTGTAGGATGCCATCAGAACTTTAATTAGCTCACTGACTTTATAAAGTGCACTTGACTGCATCCACAACATGCTGAGGCTCTCTAATCCTTTCCATGGGAGTGACTGGCAGGATGTCCAGCCCAATTGTTCGCTGACTCACTGAAATCCGCCCTACCTTTCTTCTCTGTCCTGTTCAGCTGATGCAACTCTGGGGAGAGATGTCCCTTTCTTCCCTCTGTGTTTCAACACTTCATTCTGCTATGGTTCTTGTAATCTTTCCAGTAATATCCCATTGTCTCATTTTATTCTTACTTTATCCGCCATTCTTTTGTTATGTTTCTTAATAGGTCCTTAGGCTTTTTTTGTGCCTCCATTGTCTCATTCTATCTCAGTTGTCTGATCATGTTCTTCCTCCACTCTTCTTGTCACGATCCACCCTTGCACTCGTTTTGGATTTTAACATGGTGATTTTAGCTTGTGACCGCATTAGCACATCAAAACATGAACTACAGCATTCATTGTAAATCTAGAATTGTTAATATATGAACCGTGTGTGTCTGTGTGTGTCTCTGTTTCTCTGGGCAAACTCGACATGTTTACCTGTAAAACTCTAGCACCACGGGGTCAAAGTTACACAGACAGAACGCAGCCCAGACTCCACGTTTCATGTATACATCACCATTTTATCTTCGACGGCAAAGATACTGCAGGTTACTGACAGGTGTACAGAAAATGAATCAACTGTCAAATGTAGCAGAATGAAGTAACCTACAGGCAACTAACCCCCAAATGTGGCAGTATGAACTAGTCTATAGGTTACCAGTTTGAAGAGGTACTTATAATAACAAGTACAGTTTTAGTAAAAAAAAAAAAAAAGGATTTAAGGGAAAGAATGAAACATGCTTTACAAACTTTGCAGTGACTGTATGGCCCTGTGTTTTCATAGCCTTTTCTTCTCCCCCTCAGACTGAATACACAGTCCTGTTGCTTTCCCATCACACCAAAACTCTTTCACATGGCCTTTGACATTGGTTTCCTTTTGTTGATTTTGCTCTATTTCAGACTCTAACCTTAGGATTGACTGTCCCTGACTGATCAACATGCACCACCTTGAATGGAAAGATTGTGGAAAGAAATTATAATGTTGTTTTGTGCAACAGATACAACAGTCAATGAAACAGACTAAAATCAGAACACATTCTGACTGCGCAAGTTTAACTCTGTTAGTTGAGTGTAATCCCACGTTATCGATCAGGCTACTAAAAGACTGAACTGAACGGGGAACAACAAGGGGTCATTGCACTGTGCCCGCCTTGCAGATATTGCACAAGCAGTGCCAACGTTGTAACATTAACAAGATTATGTAAGGATGCGGTGTCATCGGTAGAAAATGGAACATGCATTGTTTGGATACAATGCGTGATGTGCAATTACGAGACTACATAGAAGATTTTGTCAGAAACACTGATTTATTGACAAGAGGATAGGAAAACGGGCTATTGTACAGTGTCAGAAAATGTTTGCTTTAGGCTACTTTGTATGAGGTGGATTGCCATTACAAAGGCTATTCCTACACCTTATATGACAGTTCTACATATATTAATCATAATCATACAGAATCTTTTATTGCTGAACCAAACATGTCAAAATGTAATTTTAATGACAATAGGAGCTTATGTAAATGACCTTACTAGAAACAACATTCAGGATTTCTCTTTTATTGCTGTTCTTTGTAGGTCAAGAACACACTCGGGGTGAAGCTGGAGGTGATGTAAGACTGTTTGTCGGAATAAAAAGGAAGTGGACATGAGGTGAAAGGCATATCTTATCAGTGTTATAATACTAACACAGAACAGGTATGGCCTTGTTGTTTTGGGAGTGGAAAATGTAAGGAAACAGCTGGTTTGATTTATGTTTTATTCATTGGACATGACATGACAGTGTCTGATTCACACTTAGATCACCTCATCTTCGCTGAAGGAGGGGTGGGTGGGAAAATATTTGCCTTCCAGGAAGAGTGTGTCCCATTGCGTACACAAACAACAACCACGCAGTGGACCAGCGTTGTAGGTCTTGCCTGACCACTGACCAGAACAGCAGAGGAAGGGCAGGGCATTGTCCCACATACTGAAACCATCACCCTTCACTGCCTAACATTGAACATCTAACAATTTTGTTTTTAGGCCTCTCTGGATTTTAAAGATGACCTCACCCAACCCTTTCACACCTCTGGAGAGTGACTTCCTCAAAACCTCCCCCTCAATACAGCTCTTTGTTCTGGAGTTATGGGTATATTTAGAAACACCTTTTTTTGAGGCACATAAAGTATTAGTCATCTAGTTATTTCATATACATGAAAGTATTGCTTTTATCACATATCCTAACTGTGACTTTGTTATAGTTGAACTGGAACAAAGAAACACGTCTTTAGAGGTCTGTCTACATGCACGCTAATCTGAAATGTAGCCCCACTTTCCCCTAGATAAGTTAAGGAACTCCTCTGTTAGATATCGTTCTTACTGTGGTTATGCATGGGGGTTGGTGACGTGCATTGTCTTGGGTCAGGCCCCATCCCCTATGAGGGAAGGGTGCATTGTTATACTCCACACTGTGACCTAGATAGTCTGTATTGAGTGCACTGTCATCTTTTAACATCCTCTTTGTGTGGGCCCTTTTTGTTTGAGAAGCCAAGGAATCAGCCCCCCATCATCACCCCATTTTCACCCCATTTAGGGGATCGCCAAAGCCCCCTGGGGTGTTATGTATAAATCAGTATTTGTATGTTTATAACGGAGACTGTGTATCCCTTTAGGGTAAATTCAAGGGTTCTACTTTTATTTCTGTCATCAATGCACATTGCACAACTTTTATACAACCCAATTTATCAACCATAACTAAAATTACATATACGGATATATAGATAGACGGACAGCTAGTCAGCTACTTGTAAACTTCATTTGAATAACTCCCATCTCAATAGATATAATTAGACTGGATTTTAGGGAGGCGAGGAGCTCTCTTTAAAAAGGAAATATGGGCGCTATTTTCAACACTGCCGGAAACAAGGGTGTGTAGTCAAATATTTTGGTAAATGTTTTAAAACACTTTTGAAAAGGCACTCCCAAACTTGTGTGCTTTGCCCAGTCTTGTCCTTCTCTGGGGTGGGTCACGTGCGTTGGTGACAGTCTGTCAGAGTCAACGACGGAATATGATTGGTTCTCAGAGTTAAGACATGGCCCTCCCATAGGCTGTCCGTATGACGTCCCTCCGATCAGCTGTTAGAGCTCCACAACAATAACAAAGGGAACAGTTGGGACCTCGGAAAGGCTCGGAAAGTAACGAACTGTGTAGCTCCGAATTGATAAGGTCCTTAAACATTTAATTTCTTCTGCGAAGAAAGCTACTTTTTTCTATTTTTGGAAAGAAACAATCTACCTCAAAGTCTTAAGGATTTTATCACTACAATATCCGTCCTTTATTCTTAACACATTTCCGTGCCGCAGGTGAGTTTTTTGGGGCTCTTTGTTGTCTCTTGTTCAAGAACATAAAGTTCTCTTTTGCAATAATAGTGTTGTTGATAGTTTTTGATGTATTTTGACCATCATTATTCAGCTCATGTACATGTATGTCTGCTGATATGTTGGTTTTATGCACCAACAAAGGATTTTTCCGCTGAAAAAAAAGAAGAGATCAAGCTGGCCTTTATTTACTGCTGAATTGAAGTGTAGAAAAGCAGTCGGACAGTAGTCGAACTAGTCGAGTTACACGGTCCAGTTGCCCAACTTATACTGAACTGTCTTTTTTAAGCTTATAACCTATATTGACAAAACGGAATATTACTTTTATGCGCAACGTTGTCAGCAGTTGGCCGTTTGGAGCTGTGGCCCGCCCAAGTGGTGTAGGGTTACCCTCGAACCCCCTCCCCTTTCCCCTTGTAATCAACAAACCATACATACACAACATTATGTTATTGCCTCTTGTCACTGTCTTAAGAGAGGGGTACAGGAATCGATATCTTACAGTAACTGAGCATTTATTTTATAGAATTTTCAGTGATTAGTTTGTATTATCAAAGCGCCATACAGGCCCTATGTAAGATATTAGGGTCCAATTTTAGGAAGACCAAAATTACATGAGACTATACATATGACGTAACCTATGCGGCTGTTGGGTTCCTTGTATTCCAAATAGTGCCTATACCTGTCGACGGCAGGCCGCAGTTTGAGCCTCATAATCTTTAAACCCTCCGACCGACCGTCCAACATAACATTTGGACAAGAGAACGGTTTTCTGTCGTGCCGAGGGTACGTTGTCATGAGACGACCCGTTCATACTTCATATTCTGCTTTATCTCGACGCCTCAGCCTTTTTCCTTGTTTGGTGTCTGAACGGAGCCCGCGGCCTCGATAGAGACAAACAATGCACCGAGGACGAACAGGTGCAGATTACAGCCGCTGGCCGGTCACCGAACGTTGGCCAACTGTGGATAAAACCGGCACAGACGCTCCCAAAAAGAAAAGCCCTCAGTCTATCGACCTCGTTGAACAGCTGCTCAGTTTCTTTGTTGTCAAATCTAACAGATAAGAGGAATTGGATCGGAATACTCCTTGTGTCCAACACTGATGAACACGAGTAACACAAAGACGCGTTTTCAATTTGCATTCGTTTCTAGCCTAGAAATGGTCCTGTTTACGACGGTCTGATTTGGCTTCAAGACAAATACAACCAACTGTAATTATAGTGTGTGTGTGTGTGTGTGTGTGTGTGTGTGTGTGTGCTTGATTTACCAGTATTTTTTTTCTGCTTGCACCACCTTGTCCTCTTTGAACCATCTCATAAAGCATTTCATCATACGTCCATCTAGTCAGTCAGACACAGTCAGACACATCTCTAATTATTGTGTACACTACACTGTGTTTTCTACAGCAGTCTACTTTCTATCCTTTACTCATCACACTGAAATATGTGGCTTTGCAGTAGGAATTCAATTCAGCCTGCCAGAGTTATGGTTATAGTGGCACACTGGTGCTGCCTCGGGTCAGAGGGCACAGCCTACCACCTGCAGTGTCACCACCCCGGTAGCCTATTTATCCAGGGTGTGTGACTGGAGAGGGTTGTCGACTAGTTAACACCAGCAGAGAAAAATTGCTGCCTCGTAGGAAACTAGCCATTACATGTAATCTTGTTTAAACAACAACAAAGTTAACACCTAAATCAAAGTTTAACATGTCTATAACATCTTAATACTTTTTAGTGTATATGCATATGATCCAATTCAAGTTAAAGGGACCAAAGGCCCCATTGTTGCTAAGAACAGTTACCTCCAATGCAGGGCTATGTTGAAGTTACGGTAGCTAGCCATTCAGAATGACCCCAAAAACACAAGATTAATAGGCAGATTAAGCACGATAGTGTGTATTCCGATTTTTTAATCAATAGACAGACAGATTGCTGTATGTCGTCCTAATACAGGGTACAGGCTTACAGAGATTTGGCAGCTAGGTGATGATGGGTCTATTTTCATAATTGCCCTCATGAGGGTTGTCTGGTGGTTAGGCAAATGATACCCACTACCACCACACCTGTCAACATTTATGACCTTGGAGTTGGACAGACGATGCCTCTTTGAAGGCCCTGTGAGACTCCTCTTTGATGTGGGTGCTTGCACTGGCTACAGAGAAGACAGAGACATACATTTCTATGGGCAAAGAGCTGTACAGTTTGACCTCTACATGTCTCACTTAGTTACACAAGACCACAACTGGAATTAATAATTACTCTTTTCATCCCACCCTCTCTTTCCCTCTCACAGGGCTTTTGTATTTTTGCACACGTCGTCCGGGAGATCCAACTTCGAGCTATGACCGGTCTTTGCCCAGCTCCCCTCAGATGATAGAAGACCGTACCTCTGATGCACTTTAGCACCTTTCCAGAGCCTTCCCCACACGGCCCCCGCAACTGATGACCAAAACGCTCGTACCCCACCCTCACCCTCGCCCCCAGCCTCGCACCGCCCCCCTTGGCCCCCCCACCACCCTCCAGAGAATCCCGGGATGTTCCAGAGGTTCGCCAGCGTCCTGTTCGGAGACGACATGGAGGAGGTGAGCAGACGCGGGCCTGGAGAGCAGGGCTTTGGCCAGAAGGAGGAGGAGGAGGAGGATGAAGAGTGGATCTTGGTGGATTATCTGGGTGAGTGTCATGCATCGATTCAGTACGCACAGAGGTTTTTCCACTTCACATACACAAAGGCCGGGATTCAAACTACTACTACAAGATACACGTGGTCACATGTACAATTAGATTAAAACAAGGACATTTTGTAAACGTCGCTAGGCTTTGACAGACGAAATGTACACACCTGTACAAATACAGACAAAACCTACATAGCGCATAAAGTGTAAACATGGACAGACTAATGAGACACAGACAAAAGTTACACACACATACAATATAAACACACCCAGAAATAATGCAAACAAAGAAATGCAAAATGTACACACAAAAAAAAGCATACACATGCACGTTCACGCAAATATATGCACCCCACAGCCTATCCTCCAGCTATCCATGCACTCAAAGATCAGAGTTCAGAGAGTTCAGAGAGTTCGACAACACAGTATATTTGCATCTGCACGTCTGTGCCATGCTATCCTCAGACGCCTTATGGCACCAAAAACCAGTGGCATGAAATTCACCCTTACAAATGCAGACGCACCAGGATGTGAGATACTGTACGGCCTGGCAAAGGCCTCAGTATTTATCTATATATACACAGACGTAAACACACACACACACACACACACACACACACACACTGCCAGCATCCCCCCTGCCTGGCTCCAAGACAGACCTGGCACACACTTGCACTTTGGGGGGGGGGGGGGGGGGGGGGCAGAGCCAACCGCTTCCCCTATCCTTAGGTCCGTCCATCTGTCCCTAAAGTCTCTTATTTCACCAGTGTGTGAATATTTCAGGTGTGAGAGGGGCCGGCTGGCACAGTTATGCGGGGTGGGTGAGGGCATGTGGCAGTTTATGGCCAACAGAACCAGGTCAAACAGCGAAAGTGTGTTTGGGGGGGGGGGGGGGGGGGGAGAGGGGATAAAAATAGTCCATGGTAGAGTTACCATTCTGGGGCTGAGGTGGGGTGTGAGACGTGTGGGCACGTAGCCCAGTAGAATCCCCCCCCTGGAGCTACAGTCAGTGGAACAAGTCTATGAGCCGCCAAGTCACCTGTGTGTGTGAGCCGACCTTCTATCGCTCCCTAATGAGACTGGCACAGAAGCATTTGCGATCGCTTGCGGCAAAGAACATCTAAAATCAGGAATTTCTTAGACTAGTACTATAGCTCCTTCAAAACATTTGAACACACCTTAGGCTAATAACTAACTAGCTGCTTTGAATTTGACATGATACATGCTAACATGATATGTATTACAGTTGTATAGGCTAAACTCTCTCTGTCATAATGCAGTAAGGTGATTCATAGTGAAGAGCTCTTGGGGGGGGGGGGGGGGTGTGTGCACGTATCACATTATCATCCTACAATTGATGAGAATTGATTGCATGGCCAAATAACAGTCTTCTTCAGAGGGGATCTTGTTTCCATGTACTTTCCATACACCATGCAAGTGTGCATTAGACAGTATGACAGTACACTTGATAGCACGCTGCTGCATTTGCTGGTCTACCAATTATTATTACCAGTCTACCAACTGATTCCCCTTCCCCCAACCCACACACACACACACACACACACACACACACACACACACACACAGACACACACTTAAACACAAACACACGTTCGATAGTGAGAGAGGATTACAGGCTAATTAGCCTTACTGGGACAGTGATGAGGGGTGTGTAAGCCGTTCTGAGGTCCTGCTGCCCAAAAGACTTTGTGTCAGCACAGAGGAGATTTGTCTTGTGTTGGGTAAACAAGGTAGCAAGTGACACTGCTGACATGGGTCCAGGAGATTGATGAGGATCGAATGGAAACTAAAGTGGCCTTGGGAGTGGGTATTTTTTTGTCACACATAGACAAACACACACACACACACACACACACACACACAGATTTGATCCAAAGACAGGCAGGCAGACAGACAGACAGTGTCAGCTTTGCCCTTTGGCCAGGACATCCCTATTAGATTTCAGTTGTGTTAAGGGCCTGCAGGACTATTTTTAGAGTCCAAACCCAGAGTCTGCTGGCATCATGGCCAGACCAGTCTCACGTTGCTTTTTCCGTCATTCTTATATCAGTGAATTATTAGGAGTTAATAGTGCAGCACTGACAGTAACACCACCAACGTCTCAAAACAAGACGTGTTTTAGCCCCAGACTGTGGTTTTCTTCAGCTAGACCACGTGATTCAACTTGATTTGATTTATTATAGTCTTGAGAAAGTGTGTTTCCCTCCCAAGACCATATTAGTAAGATCAGGAGGTAAGAGAGAGAGAGCTAGTTGGATAATGTGTTTTGGTGCTTTTGTGGAATAGGGGAAAGTCTCACAGCCGCATGGGAGTGGGTTAAAGGTACTTGACCTGTGAGTGACAGGTTTTGCACACACTCACCCAGACACAGACACAGACACACAAACACATGCACACACACACACACAGACATACTGTGGGTATTTTGGGTCAGGCATGCTATGCTGACTTGGTGAACAGGGTCGCATGCCTCTGTGGCTTTGACACGTCGGTGTCAGGGTGAGAGATTGTTTTTGTTTTGATCACTGGATCTGCTCCGTCAAGCATGAACCACAGCGCCCCCCAATGCCATATACGAGTATTGCATATGAATGGTCATCCAATTTAGGGCTCAAAGCGCCATCACACTTTTACTACTATAGAGGGGTTGTATCAGCACTCCAAATGTTATGATTAAACATTACAATTTCTAGATATATGAACAAATTAATGTATCTATAGATGATCGTGATTTAATTATTTGTTAGTGTACGTAAGCAATGTAGTGTAGCATAATATTGTAGCGCAATGGTTTTAAATGCTGTATGAATTTAATACAAAATACATTAATAAATGCTACTGCTGTCAGGAAGCTGGAATTCTTAAGCTGTCATTTAATTTTTTTACTTATGTATTCCAAGGGTTGATGTATTAGGAGAGGTACTCATGTATCCTAACCAATCCCCTCCCTCTCGACAGCCGAGGCCTGCTCCAGCCCGCATGGTGATGGCCGCTCTGGGGTGGACGTCACCCCTGAGGAGGAGGAGGAGGAGGAGGACCTTGTGGTGGTCCCCTCCCCCATCGCCAGCCCTGTCCGCTACGCCTCCTCCACCTCCCTCAACTCCACTGCCGACACCGACCAGGACGGGGGTCCCGAGGAAGATGAGGAGGAGGAAGATGAGGAAGAGGAGGAGGAGGAAGGGGGCTTCCTTCGTCTGGAGGCCTGCTCCATGGAGGAGAGCTGGTTCGTCACCCCCCCGCCCTGCTTCACGGGGGGCCGGGGGAGCCGGCCACTGCTGCTGGAGACCAGCCCTCTGGAGAACCTTCTGATCGAGCACCCCAGCATGTCGGTGTACATGAGCAGCCCCCCGCGCCTCTCCCTCAACCTCAACCTCAGCCTCCCGCCTGCTAGCCCCAACGCCGCCGCCGCCGCCACGCTGGGCAAGGAGGCGGGACGTCGCTCCCCGGACGCCCCACGTCACAGGTAGGAATCGCCGTGGCAACCTCCTGCAAAAAAAAAAGCCTGACTAGGATTCCGTTTTTTTTCCAAACTAATTGGCCAAATTAAATAATTATTATTTTGATTTTAACAAGTGCAAATTCCGATAGTAGCCCATAACCACAAAAGTAGACCTTACCTCAACTGTATGTTCATTCGACTAACCGTTTTGTTCCCGACCTCTGTCTGTCTCCCCCTACAGGCCAGAGGTGGCAGTAGGCCAACGCAGAGCCAGCCTCCACTCTGGCTGCTACGCTGCCGCCCTCTGCGCCCGCGCCGGCCTCCTCGACCCGGCCCAGCAGCACGGGCGCTTGGCCCAGCGGGTCCGTGACGCTGCCCAGCGCCAGCCCCTCTCCTCCCGCAACGCCCTGCGGCGCCTCAACCTGCTGCCCCGCCACACCGGGGGCGCCAAGCAGGCCAAGACCACCGCCGCGTACCTGCACCAGCCTGGCCAGAGGCACCTCAACTACTGAGGCTGATCTGACGCCCTTCTCCTCTCCTCCTCCCCCTCCTCCTCCGTCACTTCTCCCTATCCCACACCACCCCTTATCTCATCATCTTCCTCCCTCCCTCTGTTCAGATGAGGCCCTCTCTCTGTCCACTCATCCCTCCATCTGTTCATCCCTCTGACTCTCTGTGTCGGCGGGAAGCGGAGGGATGAAGAGGGCCCCCTGTACTGTGCTCTCTCTCTTCCTCTCCTCCCTCCCTCCATCCGTTTTTCCCGTCTGCCGGGACGTTATCTCCACACTGGGAGAAAGTGGTGTCGTGAAGACATCTTCTTCGCGGACTCCCGTTAGAATCAATGCCGTAGGTCACTTTACTCCGCCGCAGGTTCAACCACCACCCACCATCTCCATGGCAACCTGGAGAGGCTGGTTCAATCAGACATTATACCTGTGGCAATGGCTGTGCGATGTCATAGAATGGTTGTATTCTGTCATAGAGCGATTGTGTGATGTCATAGAATGGGTCGTGCGTGTTCAAAGAGTGAGTGTGTGATGTCATAGAGTGATTGTTTGATAGATACTATATATATGGGTTGTTTGCGATCACAGAGTGATTGTGTGATATCATAGAGTGGCTTGTTCTGTCATAGAGTGGTTGTACCCTGTCATAGTGTGGTTGCGTGGCTTAAATATAATGGCTGTTTGATGTCAGAGTAGGAGAGGGCATTTACAAAAAGAGCCATACAGCCTAGAATGAAGCCTATCTCAGTTGAATAAGCCTGCAGTCAGACAGGTTAAACTGTCTCATCAAGCCCCTCCTGTCAGTGGCTGCCTGTCTTTCAAGTGGAGATTCTACATGACATCATACTCTGTGACAAACTAATGTCATTTCTCAGATGGCTACAACTTACTCGTCAAAATCAGCAATCCCTTTTCCCTTAGCTGTGGGTAAACTTGCCTTTGACTTTGTAATTCAGTACTTTTCACAATATTTTTTGAAAAAAATGATGGTAAAATACTGGGTTAAATATCACTAAACGCCTTGTTTTAATAGTAGATTCAAAGAAATGAATGAAAAAATAATGTAAAATGTATTTAAAAAAAACTTCCAAAATATTTTTAAAAGAAAAAAACTTATATTAGATATGAGTATGAAGTCGGTATGTGAGTGTATGTTATCTGCGTAGGTATGTTCGTAAGCAGAGGTTTGACTATGTTAGTGTGTGACTTGTTGCATGGTTGTATAATGCTAGTCTCCAGATGGTGAAAAAACAGAAAAAAAGTGTTTGTTGTTTTATATGTCGTTGTTATCTTTCATGTTTGTTCTAAATCTGCAGTCCACTTCTCAGGGTCAAAACCAATCACCTTTACACTTTACTAAAATGCAGATTACTTGATGGCTGATAATTGTCTTTGTGCATACTGGATACCTTCCAAAATTGTCAATAGTGTGCTTTGCCTTGTGGAAATGTGTGTGATCCATGATTGAATTTTTTCAAGAATTGTGTGTGTCTCGAGATATTTGAATCGTAACATTTGCTTGTCCGAGGACTGTGAAAATGAACTCTTACTCTCTCGATCGACTGTTAAAACCAAGATGGAGTGAAACTGTTAGTCTTTTATGATTTAGTTTATATATTTGTTCAGTGTACTTTCCATGGTTTTGAGTGTTTTTTTTTTTTGCCTTGTATGTATTTTATTTGCTTAGTTACATATAACTTAGTTATATTTGTTAAACTGTTAAACATATTTTAACCAAAAAGTAGCAGCAAACTTGATCTTGCAGTAGTTGATATTACTGTTGTTCTTTTGCTTTTGTATTTCTTTTCTTTTCTTTTTAACAATGTTTGTAAAATGGAGACTTGTATTCTGACACAGTTGAGTTAGTGACAAGATGAATCTGTGTGCTTTAGTGGTCAGAAAGCACAGATGGACACAACTCGAGAACACTGAAGTATTTAAGACTCACTCAAGGAAGCTATCCAGTTCCTCTCATTGACTCAAGTCAAGTCTCCACAGGCAAGCTCAATAATTTATATATGACCTAATTTGATCTGTTTCTTTGTACTTATTGGGGAAAATACACAGTAATACTCTGTATTTAGCATGGTAGCATCAAAAAGCACTAACAACATCTTGTTAGGCGCCTATACGGTTTTGTGTATATAGTTTTAAACTTATTATAGTGAAGTGATTGAAGCCTAGCAATTGTGTTTGTTTATCTTTTTTTATTCTTAAATGACTCAGCTCGCAAAACGTGCATCTTTTGATGAGTCGATTTATTTTGTACTGCATTGTTGTGACACGGGCAACAGGACGAAGGGAATGGAGGAGATGGCAGGGTCTCCTCATTTTCGATGTGCGAAAGCTGGAAGGAGCCATTTTGTTTTTCATTTTGTGTCCTCAGCTGTCTCTCAGCTCTTGATGATGATAATAACAGGGATTTGTATTTTTGTTTTATGCCTTGAATTTGTTGTTGTGGATCACGTGCCTTCCAGGTTAAACAGTATAATGACAATGCATTGATGAAGAACTTGAACTCTTGTCCAAAGGGACATAAACACAAACAAAAGCAAATCAACTATGCACCATAGGAGCTATCTTATTTTTTCTCCGTGAACCATCCAGCCCATGTACAGCTTTTATACACAAATGTAGCACACCTTTTTTCTCCTGTTTTCAAAGTGTGAAGAATATTTTGTGGCATTTTTTTTCACCAAGTGTTAGAACTTTGCTTTTCATTTAGTTTACTGGAATAATACAGCACTTTGCCAAAAAGGTGTATGAATTTTAGCATTAACTGTTATTTATCAACTTAACCAATCTCATTATTTGTATTTTGGACATAAGACAGATCAATTCACTCTGTTTCTATGGTCAGCAAAATTTGCAAATGAGAATGTGGTAGTCTGTTTTGAAACTGTAATACTGAAAGCATTATATGTTGTCATAATAATGTACGCCACAGTCTACAATAATAAATGTTTTCATACACATACTCTCCAGTTTCTGTCTATTTAGAATTTGCTCTATGTAATTACAAGTAACAGGTTTGTTAGACTGATGAAGTCTATTGTTCAAAAGGTCTACTATAGCTACAGAATCTCAGTAGAGTAGCAAGGGGAAGCTTTGAAAAATCCTAATCCACATTGTCGATGGTAATAATGAGAACGAGACAGCTTTGCAAAGCAAACTAAAAGCCTAATAAACCCGTTATAACATGTGATATGTCATATGATAATCAACAGATGGGTTTCAATTGCTGCTTTTAAGATATTGTAGTTTAGAAGATGTCATATGCATAGTATTATTTTCACACTTTTCTGAATTAAAAAAAAAAAAAAAACTTTCATAGAATGTATAATTTGTATTGTAGAATTATGGGCCACTTCATTTGTCCAAGGCTATGAAATTGATTCATTATTACGAAAAACAAATCCAGGCGAAATAGGTACAATGTTGGCATGCACCTATTATGAATGTGATGGACAAAACAAGCCTCCCCATGTGTCTGCGGTAATGTCCGACAAAGAAAAATGCGCCAACCGCTGAATCGATATATAATATATAATAAAACATATATAATATGTTTTACCATACGCAGACAGTCTCTGTGTTGAAATGGCCTATGAAACAATCTCTCTAAACTGTGCTTTCTGGTTTTGACAGCAGCTCCACGTTGGCTCCTCGGTTTGTTTACATTCTGAGGAAAAAGCACGCTGTTTCTCCTGGCTTCCCGCTCATTGGCTTAGCGTGTATGAAACCCCTCCCATGGGCGGACCTGTAATACGGAAGTGTTTCTCGTGGAGCGAAAAAATGAGAAAAATAGCCCATAAATCGTAAAGTATCATTATGTGACCACCTGGAAATGCTACCTCAATGACTACTCTACCGTTTAAGATTGACCGGAAAATAAAGAAAGCGCCAATTATTTAAAAAAAACCATCAAATAAACCCTCTTGCTCAATGTGGATCCGTCACGCCGCCTAAATCGATGAACAAAAGTCACCATAAACGGTCGAAGACATCTAGTAGAATGTGTCATCGTTATGGTAAGTAATCCAGCGTGTAGTCTTACTTATTTACATTAAATAGAATTCAGATTTGAACGTTTAGCGCGTTTAAATGAACCGGGAACACACATGCGCACTCGCCATAGAATGGTCAGATATAAAGATTGGCGCCGGCGCGCCAGCTGATCCATTCATTCTTCTCTGAGGGTAAGGAGCTGTAGGGGAGCTGTCTGTTCATGTTGCTATTTTATAAGATAATTCTGAAGTTTAACATTGCTTTTTCCTGGTAAAGAGACAACGTAGTTATGGTGTAATCGGTTTGATTGGTGTTTTGAAGTTTGGTTTGACTATCTGGAAAGGGAAGCAGGATCTTTAGCAAATTGGTTGGTTTCAAACTTGCTGCAACATTTGGCTAGCTAGCTTGCTCAGAGAGAATTTCAGATGTTTAACTCGTGATATGTATTTAATAGATAAGGAAAGTTGCTACCTCACATTGTCAGCTGGATACTTTGTTTATTGTCGACCTTGCTTGATATTTAAAGCAGCTCTGGGACGTGGTATGAGGATAGCAACTTGGCTAGCATCCTTTATCTTGCATAGTATTACATATTTGTATGTACGTAATTTGTGTCACGATACAAAATAGCCTGGTTTGTATGTCAATAGCTAGGTTTTTTGGTTACATGTCATTGAAATAACTTGTTTTTTTATAGTTAAATTGGCAAAGTTGGCGCACTGCTTTGACTAGCCATGGCTCCAAATCCTCCCGCTTAGATAAATTGGCGCGTAGTTGGGTTTCACAAACCTTCAAACATAATGGTCATATGGTTACTTTTATGAGCAATAACAATGCGTGTTACTACATAGAGTTGTCCTTGTCCATTGTATTTGCGGGTATTGTCATATTTTTTTAAGTTGTGCCATATTTTGGTGGAAATAAGGAAGCAGCGCGTCACCCCCCTCTCTCAGTTTAGCTTGCTAGCCATTTTTACCGCCTGAAATAAACATTAGCCCA
The DNA here is from genome assembly GCF_951799395.1 of Argentina silus. Taxonomy (NCBI): domain Eukaryota; kingdom Metazoa; phylum Chordata; class Actinopteri; order Argentiniformes; family Argentinidae; genus Argentina; species Argentina silus. The sequence goes on from NC_139664.1 coordinate 19,711,290, forward strand.
TTATCCATGATTACTATTGTCAAAGTTTTTAAATGTTGTTCCTAGGATTTGTACAAGCCCACGTCTCTTTTTTAACGATGTTTGTGCGTTTTCTCTTCTTCCAGTGGAACTCTGAAGCCTTCACAATCGACAATGTCTAGACGCAGGTATGGGAAGGTTCTGTTGTAGTGTTTATGGATGGTTATTAGCTTGCTAGCTATAGCTTGACTCAAATGCATTGTCCATTAAAAATGTACATTTGCGTACTGACTGTCTGTGGTAGCTATCTAACACTTCTCTGTCATTCCAGTGAACGCATCACATTACATGCAAAAGATGAAAACGCTCCAGAACAGAGGATGCCAAGGAAAAGGAAATCTGAGGTTCGTTCAATGACTTGGTACCCAGTTGGTGTTAATTGAATGTTTGCCAAATAAGAATTCGATCTAATTGCAATGTCCGTAACCCTTCAGCCATCCAAAAAGATGTCACCCGCTGCGAAGACACAAAGCTACGAAATACAGGTTGGTTGCTTGCTTTATTGCCACAGTTGTGTGTGTTTGTTGCATGCGCGCACTGTAAATGTTGTTTTTTGAATATAGATTGCAAAAAATAATGAATGTATCATAAACTTTGAATATAGAAGTTGGGGTGTGTTGCTGTACTAGTTGTGTCAGTGGACACCGCGCGCGCCTGAATGCCCCCGCGTTTTGTGTCCCTCCCTTTCTCCCCGGCCCGCCCAATCTTCATCATATCGCATTCTTTGTTTGGCACACACCCTGGAATTTAGCATTAAAAACCCCTGAAAACGCTTCTGAAGGGCATTTCAATGTTTTCCAGTCCTTGTTGCCATCATGTTGTATTCAATGACGGCCTCTATTAATGAATGAAACCGTCCAGAATGAACAAGTGACTTATTAGTTTTATTACCTTAATGCCAACAAGTGGACATTACAACATTTGGGTTTGTGCTGATGGATAGACTCTGAAATCGGTGCCATTTTCCCCCTTTTTAGAACCGGTGGTCCGAAGAAGGGGCCAGCCCGTGTGTCCTCATCGAGACGCCTCACAAGGAGCTGGAGCCGGCTGCTGACCTGTCAAGCTTCAAGCAGTTCAGATTCAAGAACCTCTTCATCAAGCCCTCACCGCTACCCTGCCTCAGGTAATGTGTGTGTGTGGATCAGCCCAAATGTTTCTGCCTTTTTTACACCTCAATAGGTTGGCAATTGCTCCCCCACTCATGCCGTTGGCCTCGATCTTTGTTTGTAAATGGTTCCCCCACCTCACTAAGAACACTGAATATGCACTGTTTTATTGCGATGGCGCCCCTCTTGTTGATGACTTGTCTTGCCATTTGATCGCGCACAACTGAATGTCTCTAAACCTGAGTTTACCCTCTGCAGCTGGGCCAGTTCGGACGATGTATGGATTAAGATGCTGAACAAGGAGCTGAAGTACATTCACGACAAGGGCTTCCTACAGCAGCACCCCAAACTGCAACCCAAGATGAGGGCCATTCTCCTGGACTGGCTGCTGGAGGTATGTGGCCATGCTCTCTCCTCAGTGGATTAGTGTATACTGAATCTAGTTCAAATCAAAGTATTTATCATATTCACAGGATACAGGTTGTAAACGGTGCAATGAAACGCTTACTTACGAGCTACCTGAACAGTGCAGTGATATCAAAGGATTCAAAATAAGTGTAACAATAATAGGCAATAAGTGGGAAGGAGAATGTGATTGTGATGGCACAAAGTTCTAGCCTGACCCTGTATGTTTCCTTCTGTCTAGGTGAGTGAGGTGTACAGCCTGCATCGAGAAACATCCTACCTAGCTCAGGACTTCTTTGACCGCTTCATGCTGACACAGGAGGATATGGACAAAGACCAGCTGCAGCTTGTAGGAATCACCGCTCTCTTCATTGCATCCAAGATAGAGGTTTGTTCAAGATCCCGCATTTTACTTCGGCTTATTTTATTAGTCAAGTCATTTGAATGTGCTGGTTCTAAGACAAGACCTTGATGAGTTCTGGTGTGTTGGGGCTGGGCTGGCTCACAACTCTGCACCCTGCAGCCCTCCTTGAGAGTAGATCGTTGGGTTACTTCATATTATGACAAGTCAACCAAAATCAATTTTAAACCAATGCTAGCCTCTCGGCTGCAGCAGTACTTGTATACGTAGTGTGTTTTCCCTGAAGTCTAAATGTTCTCTCCCATCTCAGGAAATCTACCCCCCAAAGCTGAACGAGTTTGCCTACGTCACTGACGGAGCCTGCGATGAACAGGAAATCCTGGAGATGGAACTCATCATGTTAAAGGTGAGAATCCTGTGAGGTTTTTATGCTCAAAAATACATACTCTGCATGGGAGCAACAAAATCCTGTTCTTCACAACTTTGTCCTCTTATTCAAACGGTCAACAGTGGGTACCTGGCTATGGGTTAAACTGGGAGTCCACTCGCCTGCTTTCCCCGTGTATATCACGTCGGTCAGTGATTGAAAGACGAGACCTTCATGAAAGTTTTTTCTCCTCAGGCGTTAGACTGGCAGCTGTGCCCTGAGACGGTCATCACATGGCTGAAGCTCTACGCTCAGGTGGAGTCCCTCAAGGATGGCTCTAACTTCCTGGTACCTCAGTTCTCTCAGGACACCTATATTCAGATCACACAGGTGAGTCCACTAAGACACCCCCCCCCCCCCCCCCGCTCCTCTAAGTGTCTCTTTCCCCTCTACCATTACTGGGCCTACTGTGGCTTTGTGGACCACTGCGCCCCTCAAAGCACCCCCTACTTATCTGTGGTGCAATCTATTGTATGGCGGATTCTTGCTCATGTCATAATGTTGAATCATGCTAGTTTGATACAGTTGTGACCTTTGAGCAACCCATCCTAATGGTTGATTTACCCCCCCCCCCACACACACACACACTATCCCTCCAGCTATTAGATCTGTGCATATTGGACATCACCTCACTGGACTACCAGTACGGGATACTGGCCGCTGCTGCTTTCTGCCATTTCTTCTCATTCGAGGTCGTCCACAAAGTATCAGGTAAGATGAGGATTCAGACAGTCTATACACTATTCATTTTCTTTACCATTTAAACATTTGAGCCCATAAAGGGTAGGTTGGTGGCCTCCAGTTTAGCCCCCAGCAACATTTTGAACGATACCTACGAAGGATTATAGCCTCAACATTGTTACTGACAGAGACTCTTGGCGTTCTTCCTATTTTTGGCGTACAGGTTTGACGTGGGACAGCATCGCGCCATGCGTTCGGTGGATGACCCCTTTCATGCGTGTGGTTAGTGCTTCGCCCAGAGCGGAGCTGAAGGACTTTAAGAAAGTGACTTCAGAGGACCGACACAACATCCAGACCCACGTAGACTACCTCTCCATGCTGGTGAGAGAAGTGGGAATCTTCTCAGATTCTGGCTTAAGTGAACTGTTTATGGGTGGCCAAATTAATCCATTCATTGTTAAATGCAACCATGTTGCTCTTCTGGTAATTTCAACCTCAAATTGGGTCCCCGATGGTCATGTAATGCTGCCCTCCTTATTACTGTTTGGGAAAAGTGCATATCCAAAATATTTGGTTACCATCTGAGTTGCAGCCATTTTGTTGGATTTATTACTGTGCATCTGATTTGTTTTTGAAGACTAAATGTATTGCTACTATGAATTCTTTGTATTTATGCAACTGTTCACAAATGTTCATTGTTCTTAATTGATCTTTGTCTGTTGTAGAGCGAAGCTCACCAGAGGCAGCAGGACAGCCAGGACCGACTATCCCCTGTCGCCATTGGTGGGTTTTTGACCCCTCCTAAAAGTACAGAGAAGCCAACTAATCACTGACCCTTTAGGTCCCCTCACTTGGGACCCTCTGACCAACCAGATGAAGAAATAGTTCTCTGAGCCACACCATTCCTGTTACACCTGACCAACCAGTTATTGGGAGCCACCAGGGCACCCCTGCCCTCATCCTCACTTGACGAAGCCGATGAGCCTTTGGATAATGGCTCACATTTGTGTAGCATCTTAAGACAAGCTCTTTTACTTTATATCAAGCTGGGTATCGGAGTATGCAGTACGTCTATCCAGGCTTTTTGGATTTTATAAGCTTTTCAAAAAGCCAAAATATTGAGATTGTAAGGACTATATTGAATATAGTTGCATGAAATGATCGCAACATGGTCCCTAAAACCCAAATCTTAATTTTTCAGATGGAATTTTAGAAGTAGTTCAATTTACTTCTATATTTATGAATATCTGCTGCTCGTTCTTTTGTTACTTGAAGAAGGTGATTATTACAAGGTATTGGATGTGTTGGATAGCTGAAAAGCTAAGTATTTGTTAGGTTTGCGGTGAAATGGTATCATACTGAAACAGTAAAGCGTCCCACAACTCAATTTCTGCACATGAATGTTAAGTTTTTATCATGTTATCGGTGCTGTATAGTGTGGTCCTGGATTCTCCTTGAAAAGCTCAGCCATACGATGAGACAAAGGAGTCTTGGTGCTAGCTGTGTTATTGTTACATATGAGCTATGGAAAGGACAGTGCAGTGTGAACAGCACTACAACCTTAAACCTCTTAACCCTGGTGTTTCTTGAACACATCCCGTGCCCGCAACCCTTGCAATGTTATGAATGACTCATTTCCACTCGTGCGACAGTGTAGTGTTTTTCACTGCCACTGAACACGTTCCTGAAAAACTTGACTTCAGTAGTTTGTTTGTTTTTTTACCAACCTCCAACTGCAGAATTTCTAACATTGTATTTATTTGTTCATGTAAGCCTTAGTATTACAATATTTGTCCATATGTACAAAAAAATTATTCATATGGCTATGAATTCAGTTCTTTAACTCTGCCAAAGGCAAAATAATATTTAAGTCTCGGGAAGCATGTTATTTATGATTTTATCTGTTCAAATAAACAAAAACCTGTGTAATGCAGTGAATGTTGCGTAGTTTTACGCTAGCCTAGCCTGTCCGAGGTGCCTTAGTTAAAGTGAAATAGTACGACGAAGTAAAGATGTGAAAGACTTCAGAGCCTAGAGGCTCACTTGAAAGGGCCCTTCACCCTGTCGTCCAACAAACCTGTGACTGTAAACTGTAATTGTCATTCTTGGGCAAATGTCCACTGAGGCCGCAGTGTACAAGGAACCATGTAAACTATAAAACTAAAGACAATGTGTATATGTTCATGTACATAAATGTAATGTGTTGAAATGAAAATATGTTTATATTGGGAATGTGAAATGGATGAACTAATAAATGAGATTGGCATAGCTTTTATTTAGCTTTACTTGGTCGGCTACTGTATGTAATCTGATTGGTTGAGTCATGGTATGTATAACACAGGAACATGATAACCATACTTTTATGCACAGTCATTTCCTATGGTCCATTTTTCATACACATGCTGAGTTCTCTTTACGGGGAAGACTTGCTATAAGCTTCGGTGGCATATCTTTCATAAACTGCCAGCATTAGGAAGAATTGTGTTATTTCAAATGTGTTGTGTGTGTGTGTGTGTCTTCTGAAAAGAATGTTATCCCTGCTTTTGATAGTCTTAATACACAAACTTTTAACAAATGGCCTTTTTCAATAGGTTTCTGAAATGTAAAGGTTTTCCTAAAATGTCAAATTTTGGTGATAAACATTTATGGATGTAACAGTATGTATTGATGGACACACAATCACACTAAATGGCCCATTGACACAGGATCTATACCAACCCCCCCCCCACACACACACACCTGACTGGATGGTCAATTCTGTGGGGATGGAAGAAGAGAGGGAAAGCTAGTGGCAGGGGAGGCTGGTGGAGGTAGAAATCGGAGGACGGTCTCATTGTAATCCATTAAATGGTATCAAATGTGCAAGGAATGGAATGTTTTTGATACAATTCCCTATACCCATTCCTTGCCTGACACAAATGGCTGGATTGGAGTGTTGGACTCTAATGAGGGTGAGGTGTCAGCTTCACACCTGAGCTTCCTCAGCCAACGACTACAGGAGCCAATGTTCACAGGCTGAGCAGTAGTGAGGGAAGGTGAGAGAGAAGGGCGTGGAGAGAGAGAGCGGGAAAGAGACGGTAATGTGTGTCAGCTGTCAGCATTCAACACAGGACAGTGAAATTGACTACAATGTCTTCATGAACATCATCTCTCAAAGGAGCCTTTCTAAATCCCCAGGACAACTTTAAATGTTCTGTGCTTTAAACTGTGCTCTATGTCTCTAAACAAAATCTGGATCTGTGTTACCCTGAAAATACGCAATCGCTGTCACTCATTTTCAACCTACACTCGTTTCAGAAAGGGATGAGTTGTAGCGACCAAGTGAAGCTATACAAAAAGGAAAAAAATAACAGCATAACACTTGAAAAAGAATCCAAGACACTCTCTTGTGGAAAACATTTTAAAAGGCTTTATTTTAGACAGAAAGGACGCATCAACGTGTTACAGCTCACTGGCTGAGTGCAAGCTGTAACTTTGGTTGCTGCTCTGTGAAACATAACTCATGTTATAATGACATGTCTGCTTTAGAAGTATTATCTTCGATAATGCACTTGAGTTCATGCTTGTGCATGCAATGAGAATGTATGCAAACTGTATCTACTGCAAGGGTGGGAAGGTAGCTTCAACACTTCACTGAAGAATGTCATTAGAATGACAGGCTGTGTAAAGATGCCTTTACCACGGGTGTGTCAGAGTCAGCTCTGGTGGGGGTGGCATCACAATTTAGTGCTAAACTCTCCAACAAGCAAACACCTAACAGTGTTAAAAGAGACCAGAGCAAGAAAAAAAGCAACTTGCCATCAGCTGAATGAAACAAACAAATAGGAATGTTAAAAACGATCTAACAATAACAAACAAGGTGTGGTAAAAGTGTGTAAAAAGAATGACAAGTATAGAGTCAGTTACAGTCAGTATGTGTGCTAGCCATTAAATCAGTCTGGAATTACAGTAAGTATAGCAGAAAAAAGTGAATACGTTTGTCTGTGAGTTAGGGTTAGTGGGTTAGGGTTAGGGTTAGGGTTAGTGGGTTAGGGTTAGTGAGTTAGGGTTAGGGTTAGTGGGTTAGTGGGTGAGTAAAGTAGCAATATGTACGTGTTGGTAAATTGTGTAAAAGTAGCAAATCAGTGTGGATCTCTACATTTCTTTATCTCTGTCAGTAAATAGGTTTGTACGTGACTAAGTGAACGTAAGTGAGTATAGTGAAAAGGAAATGCCCCCAGTCCATCTACAATGAGTCGTCATAGTAACCCCCACTCTGAGGAGACTGAGCGGTGACAGTGGCAGTGACCCCTACTCACTGAACTTTCATGAATCAGTCAGGCCAGCTTGGGGATCTGTGTGTGACACATCTCTCAGTGTGTGTGTGTGTGTGTGTGTGTGTGTGTGTGTGTGTGTGTGTGTGTGTGTGTGCGTTAGGGGGGGTCAGACAGAGGGACGACGAGGCAGCCATGGGCCGCTCTCCCCCCCCCCTTCCCCCTCCCAAGCTCCCTGCTGTGTGAGGTTATTGTGTGGCCTGGGAACGCGTGGCCCCCACTTCTAGATGCCAGTATTATCCCTCCTAAACCAACTCTGACAAAGACACCCCTGTGCCCCATCCCACCGCCAGAAACCTACTGCATTATTAGTTTTATGCATGCATTACTATGAAGATGCATCACCATTTTGTGTGTGCGTGTGTGTGTGTGTGTGTGTGTGTGTGTGTGTGTGTGTGTGTGTGTGTGTGTGTGTGTGTGTGGACTGACTGATGAGGGACTGTGAGTGACTGTGTGTGGGTGTGTAAGTACATTTTACAAGTTAAGAAAATATCAGTGCTCTGAACGACCTCCATTCCCAATTGTTGTATCCCTGAGGTCCTACTGTATATTTGACTCCATTATGACAACATTACACTGTATAACTGTATAAACTGTATGCTGCTGTGATGCACTGTTAAAATGTTTACATTCTATTGCTATGGAATAGGAATCAGATGAGCCTTTGGATAATGGCTCTCAGGAATGATGCTATGGAATCATGACAGCATAGATTTCAGCTCTTTATGATGCAAGATTCGGAGTTTGTCACACAAAGAGCTCACATATCATTTCTATAGTGAAACAATCCTTAGAATCCACTTCAGTTCATGACACACTGTATGTTGTTCAGTGTGGGGGCCCTACATGGTCATAGACCATGTTAACTGTCTGATTTCACCTCAGGTTAGTTAGGCTATGGTAGCACAATAATTCACTCTTGGGGATACACCTTGACACAAGGCAACCACAGAACAGAATAATACAATAGAATACAGTTTAATACAACTTTATCGTCCACTTTATTGTGATAGCTAGCCTTGCTTTACCTCAAAAGTGACACAAGGCAATCATATTACACATCACATATTGTATTAGAAACAGTGAGCTTTACATCCACACTACAGGTGTTTACAGACACCCACATGTATCCACTCTGTAATGACAGCCATGAATCTTCACATGTATCTGTTTCCTTTCTTAAATTAATTAATCTATGGCTTAGTTGAATACACTGATAAAAAGAAACATTCTATGTGAGTCTCCCACATGATATCAGTTAGGAGTGTAAGCTTTAACAAACTGGTTGTGCTTCTTGTGTTGAGAAGGTAATATACATGGAGCTGTGAATGTATATCATAGGAGGATGTCATGGGAGAATAATTTGGGGGAATAAGATAAATCTATATAGTGAATATGCACCCTTGGTTATGACAGCAACGAAACATACAAAAACAAAGTATTTACAATAGAACATGAGAACATCTGAACCTCATGAGAATGGCCCACATCATGTCAGTTGGCACTGCTTTAACCAACTAGTATTAACCAAATCTTGATATGAAAATGGCAAAAATGTGTAAATGGAAATTGAACAATAAATAATGTATTATTTATTATTATTTATGTCATAGAAGAGTTTGTTCTGTACATGAGAACATACAGTCTCTTACCTGGAGAGATGTCTCTTGGTCATGGTCTGTTACAGAGGAACAAGTGACAGAGAAGATCGTGGGTCAATCCTGAACCCAGGATAGACAGGCTCAGTGAATGTGCAGTGTGCTGTGTGAAGGTGCGTCAGTGTACCAGAGGAGACTCTGTAGAAGGACAAGATGCCAGCTGGCCAGTCCAGAAACACACCAACTCTTTGGGAAACATGGCCATGAATGAGCCATGGCGAGGCAAGCCTTCATTGTGAATATACCAGTAATTACTACCGGAACAGAGCAAACTCCACGGCTTGTTTCCTCCAATCCAGCTGTTTATTCCCTTCCTACTCATTCCTTTGTACACTACACCAATGGTAGACACACCATGTCTCTCAACCTCCCAGTAATAACGAGACCCAGATAAGACTTCTCTGCAGAGAACTTGGTAATAACAGTAAAATCTCTCTGGATGGTCTTCATAATTGTAATGACATACTCAGGAGGCCGGATACAATTCTAGGCAATGGTGTTTAGGATCCAGGCAAAGGAAGATGTTAAAAAGCTTGAATGTTACAAACTGGACCTTTAAAGAATAAACAACATAAATACAGAGAAACATTCTCACCTATTCTAGAAGATTTCAAAGGTTGGCTTTTGTGACATGAAAAATATTTTTCTCACCTCTGTGTAGGTTTTGCCATGGCCTCTGTGGTCCTCCACATCACACACCTTACAGATGAGAGTCTGGTCTGTTTTACAGAACATCTCCAGAGCTCTGTGGTGCTGCTGACAGAGTTTCTCCTCCAGGTCTCCTGTCACTTCCACCAGTGTAAGTCTCTGCAGTGCTGCTACTGGGTAGTGCTGCGTAACATGGGTCTCACAGTGGGAGGCAGTACAGGTCAGAAAGAGCTTCACAGCTTTGAGCTTTTTCTCAGAACAGAGATCACAGGCCACATCTCCAGATACAGTGTAGCAGTGAGTGGATCCTAAAGGCTGTTGCAGAGGTTCAGGTGAGAGCAAGCTGCTGATGCACTGCCTGCAGTAACTGTGTCCGCAGGGGATGGAGACTGGGTCCCTCAACTCTTTACACAGTTCACACTGTGCCAGATCCCCTGTTAGTTCACTAAAGAGAGGAGAGGATATATATAAATGTATAAATAAATTCCATTCTCATTAGTATCATGATATTAAGAGACGTTTTTCTTACTGTCATTGTGACCACCCTCTAGTAAGCGAATCCATTTAGTCCACTGTATATCTGTCAATGTTCAATTCTGGGTCCTCAAAATTAACATAATAAAGCCCAAATCATTATCAGTATTCTAACAAGTAACCGTGCAATGAAAGAAAATCTTTGAAATACACCCCTGATGGTGCAGTTACATCCACTCTCTGGAGATTGTTTTGACAATACTGCAGCAATGGCTTTAACATTGAACAATGTTGGAACACAAAAGAAGAGTTTAGGGTTACCCTATAGGAAGTGTTGGGTAAGCTTCATGTCTCTTCTACATGATAAACAAAGTTGATTACAAAACTTAGTTTAGAAATATGGTGGTATGTTCTGAATGGGTTGTCTCTGTCAAAGCTTTGACAAAGACCACTCAGTTTTGTTTATGATCCATATTTTGATTGATTTCATCTACCTAGTCCTTTAGAAGACGAATGTAGCTCACTACATCACTTTCTCTACAGCATGTCCCTATCATACCTTGTATCATCTCTCAGGGGGTCCTGGCTGAAATGAAGAGGGTGGAGCATTGAGTTGTCACTCTTCATTGACAGCAAGCTGGGTGTAGGTGATTCTGTCCATTTCATCTGGACACTGAACAAAACATAGAGAGACATTATTCCATTAACTGAAGAGTAAAAGGTATTGGTAGCTTTTCAGATGTACATTTTTGTCTCTTGCATCTTTAATCTTTAAGAGTTTATATTCATCTCTCACCTCTTAAAGCTGGGAGAGTAATTGTTTGGCAGTGTTTGAGGGAGAGTAATTTTAGAGAGACTCATTTTAGTGGTAGCGAGTCACACCCACAGAGATCAACAGTGAATTCACAAAAAGGTTGATCATTAATTAGACCAATAATCAAAAGATAAAACTTTCACTGTTCATGGTCATAGTCCACGCAATGCAACATTTATAGTGAGCCCGTTCTTTTGAAATAAATATCATTACGATATAAACAAGAAAGTATACACACTTTCCCTTTTTCTCGCTGGGCAGTACATTCAGGATGTGACCAGTTTTAATCGGTACCAATGACAGTGTGACCAGTAAACACAGCCAACGTTCATAACCATATACTATATATTGGTTATACATAATTTGTATCCTACAATTTGAAAATCAATAATTTTGTTGAATCACAGGAAAATCCACGTATGTATGATGTATGACTACTACTGCCCTCCCCTCGGTCTCTCTTTCTCTCTAAAACAATGAACTATCGCTTGAATGAAGTAAATAATCAGAAAGACTCTGACAAACCTTTGTTATTCCTGAACTGACCCTGAGCTTTGGATGCTGCATCCTGTATTACCAGCGGCTAGCTCAGGATGGTGCCTTGCTATCAGAGGTTAAGATGGAAATGTAATGTATAGATCTGATGCGATCAGTGGTATTTAATTGTGTCTGCTCTATTCTTTGTTTTTCTATATGCAACATTGTGACTGATGAACCTGAGTACACCCCAGGTGAAGGTGTTTATAGGGTCATCAGAGTTCTCTTCCTGGAGGCTTCTGGTTAGAGATGATTGATCCTGATTCTTCACCAGGGGCGTTCACTGGTCACTGGACAGAATGCTGACCTGTCTTTCAACCCTGAAATGTTCCTATTCATCAAATTATGTGGATGTTATTATATACGGTATCACTTCAGAATTTCGGCTCCCTCTGACATGTGACAACTGGATGCATTTATTTACATATGTTTCCCTGACTTGTGACATAAGTTCAACACAGCCCCCAACATGACATCTTTTTTCTTTCTTTCTTTTTCTAAAAATACAATTCACTGAATGACTAATGCAGACACTGAGCTGGTTTAGACCCATAGTTTTTCCCTTTGTAGAGATTTAGCCCCTATGCCACCTGTATGGGCTGCAAATAACCCAACCTCCTATTGATATACAGCAGGCTACCTGTCTCACCTCCTATTGACATACAGTAGGCTACAGTACTATACCTGTCTCACCTCCTATTGACATACAGTAGGCTACAGTACTGTAACTGTCTTACCTTTACATTTTTAAATTCATGGAATTTAGCAGACGCCTTTATCCAAAGCGACTTACAAAAATACATTTGTTTAAGTAAGTGAATCATCTATCCAACAGTCATCATAAGACAAAGTAATCAATGCTCACACCAGGGGCCATTGGCAGTCGTAATGCCACTAGGCTATTTATTTTTATTTTTATTTTTGAAATATATTTTATTAGCAGGAGAGAACTTGTACAGGGGGGTAGCAGGGTTGAAGAGGTCTCGGGGTTAGGGTTAGTATAGGGGGGGGGGGGGGGGGGGGGGGGGTAGTGAGGGTGATGTGGTCTTTAGGAGGGACTGTTAAGATGTAGCTTGAAGAGATGGGTTTTCAATCTACGGCGGAAGATCGGAAGTGACTCTGCAGTCCTGACAGTAGTGGGAAGCTCATTCCACCAGCGGGGCGCCAGGACAGTGAAAAGCCATGACCGAGTAGCACGGGCACTGCATCCACGTAGAGGCGGCGGTGCCAGGCGGGCAGCCGAGGTGGACGAGCGGAGTGATCTTGCAGGGGTTTGGGGGCTAACCATCGCTTGCAAGTAGGGAGGGGCTGTTCCCTTTGCCGCCCGGTAGGCAAGCACCAGGGTCTTGAATTTGATCTGAGCTGCTACCGGGAGCCAGTGGAGGGTGTGGAGGAGGGGCGTGACATGGGAGAATTTGGGGAGATTGAACACCAGATGAGCGGTAGCGTTCTGGATGAGCTGCAGAGGCCTGATCGAGGAGGCGGGGAGTCCGGCCAAGAGTGCATTGCAGTAGTCAAGGCAAGAGATGACAAGTGTTTGGACCAAAAGTTGTGCTGCTTCTCTGGTGAGGAATGGACGTATACTTCTGATGTTGTAGAGGAAGAATCTACAGGAGCAGGTTGTCGCTGTGATGTTCGCCACACAGGATAAGTGGTTGTCAAGGATCACCCCAAGGTTCTTGGCTATATGGGAGGAGGTCACAGTAGAGTTTTCTACTGCGATGTTGAAGTCTTGGAGAGGGCAGGCTTTCCCTGGGAGGAAGAGCAGCTCAGTCTTGTCAAGGTTGAGCTTTAGGTGGTGGGCTGACATCCAAGCAGAAATGTCTGCAAGACATGCCGAGACACGTGTTGCCACCTGTGAGGGGGGAAAAACAAAAAGTTGAGTGTCATCTGCATAGGTGTGGTAGGAGAAACCATGTGAAGAAATTACCGAGCCGGGAGATTTGGTATAGAGAGAGAACAGTAAAGCCCCAAGGACAGAGCCCTGGGGGACACGAGTGGTGAGGGATCGTGGAGAGGACAGCGAGAAGGAGAGAAGAGATACCGGTCTGTAGTTATGGACAGCAGATGGGTCAAGAGTTGGTTTCTTGAGAAGAGGCTTGACTCTGGCTGTCTTGAAGGCAGCTGGGACAGATCCTGTGGATAGAGAGGAATTGATTAAAGTGTTAAGGAATGGAAGGAGGTTTTTGGAGATGGATTGGAGAAAGGGGGAGGGGATAAGATCGAGGGGGCAGGTGGTTGCCCGCTTGGATGTGTCCAGCTTTAGAACATCCTCAGGGGAGAGGGGGGAGAAATCTGATAAACCAGAAACTGGGTTTTGCACAGTGGGTTCGGGAGGAGATGTTGCATTGTTGGTGAGAGGTAGAGGGAATGCTAATGTCATCGACCTTCTTTTCAAAATAGGTGACAGTCATCGGCAGACAGAGAGGAGGGAGGAGGGGGAGGAGGAGGGTTGAGGAGTGAGAAAAATGTGGAGAACAGTTTCTTTGGGTCAGAGACAGAGGATTGAATTTTGGAATGGTAGTATAAGGCTTTAGCAGCTGATGCAGATGAGGTGTAGTTGAGGAGGAGAGAGAGATAAAGGCCTAGATCAGGGGTCTCAAACTCAACTTACCTGGGGGCCGCTGGAGGTAGAGTCTGGGTGAGGCTGGGCCGCATCAAGTTAATAAAAAAAACTACTATCAATGCTTTGGCTTCTGCCTACCATACACTTTTGCAGCTCTTTGGGCACCCTTAAGGCGGGCTTTCCATTGTGATATATTTACATGTTTTTATCCCAATACCTGAGTATTTGGGATCTTATTTAGTATACTCTTTCTATACATTCTGAGAGGGATTTGAAAACTTTATCATTGTTCATAGCTTTTTTGAGCACGTCGTTTTTCTTATCATTATTAAATCTATCAATTGTGTTCTCTCTGAGGTGTTTATACCTTTCATATTCATAAATAAAGTGATCTAGATTTTCTTCTTTTTGTTTACATCCTACACATCCTTCTGCTCTACCAAATCTCTCTGGATACCATTGAGCTAACTCTGATGTCGATGTTACTCCACCTGTCTTAATTCTTAACATCAAGTGCATTGTCTCATGTTTTATGTCTTTTAATTTCTTGCTCTTTTTGATTAAATTGTTCTTGGTAAATTAGTTTTCTTTTGCGATTGCACACATCTGTCCTTTTTCCTTTTCTTTATTTCTCTTGTAATAATAATCTATAACTTCTTCTTTATAATATTCAGGTTCTAACCACCATTTAGCTTTTGTTCATGCCGCCCATCTCATGCTATTTGCTATCCATGTAATTCTTTTCCCTTTCCTATTGCAACACTCTGCTGCCTTTATTAGGTCACTGATTACTCTTGTTGAGTCCGCCCACTTCCTAAATCCTCTGTACCTTGCACTGGGTGACAGGATATATTTTCCTTCCACTTGGTGTCACTCCGGAATCACGTTTCAACCAAGTGACTAACGTTGCTAATTCGCGTTGGCTAACTTGTCAACAAACACCACCGGAAGCTGTCACGAACCTGAGCTATGGTAGCCCATAAGTGATAAAAAAAAATATAAAACGCCCAGGGCAACGACTCGGCAAAAACGTGCGTGTGAGAAAAATGCGCGGGCCGCACTAACACTAAACTTTGATGTCAAGTAGGGGGCCACAAAATATCGTCCCGCGGGCCGCGAGTTTGAGACCCCTGATGGAGACTAACAGCCTTTGTCACAATGGAAACCTTCAGCCTACATCATGGAGACGATACAACTCATCAATTGTGGAGCAGCGCTGACACAGACTTCTTTACCAAGCATCTGTTTACTGTTGTTATATCAGTATTACAAACCATTGAGATGGGACAGTTTGGGTATTTTTGCCACCAAAATGCTAACTTCGATATACTTGGGTATCCATGAACCATAAAAGAGTTTTACTGAAAAGAAAAAGGGAAACACCTAGAAACAATATCCAAATGTCTGTCAATCCTACATCTGAAGCTCTATGTCTAAACACGGTTATGTGCAAAGTGTAGGAACAAGTGATTCAAACATTTGACAATGTGCTGAATTGTTCTATGTTCAACAGTTATTTAACGAATGAACAAACATATGTCCATTAGTTCAATAAGTAGTTACATTGTTTTAAATGTTTTAACTTCTTTCAAAGCTTTCTATGAAATGATTGTTTCAAAGAAGGCCCTGCCACCATTGTTGGACCGAGGACCGTGGCTCCCATTGAAGACACACAGAGGACATGACCTTGGTTGTTTTGAGCCAGTAAAATGATTTGCAGTAAAATGATTTGTGATGAGTGTGGTCAACCCCCCCCCCCCCCCCCCCCTCTGGGATAGAGATGCTTAAGGGCCACTAAAACACCCGGGCATATTCAGTTAAAATATCCTTATTCATGTGAAATACATCTGCTGGGGAAGGATTCCTCATGAACCCCTACATGGGGTTTGCTGACCTTAGTACAAAATGGACCCTGGCTATGGTCTGTGAGGTAACAATGACTGAAGTTAGAATTCTACTAACATATTACACACATCACATCCAGTCATTAAGGATGTCACAATTGATAATGTGATGACATAACAATGTAGAACATGCAGCTGGGGTTCTAGAATCCAGCTACAGTACACATGCCATTCATTTACCTGCAATTCCTCTGTGAAGAGCTTGATAGATAGATGTTATTTGTTCTTTTCACTGTTTTTTTTCACCTCTTGTTGTCTGAAAGGGCCATTAGACATGAATCCTAATGCGCCTATTCAATCGATGGCCTCCTTGTATGTAGGAGATCTCCACAGGGACACCACTGAGGGAATGCTGCATGAGAAATTCAGCCCTTGTGGTCCAATCATCTCTATAAGAGTGTGCAGGGACATGATAACACGCCGATCTCTTGTGTATGCCTATGTCAACTTTCAACAGCAAGCTGACGCAGAGCGTGCCCTGGACACCATGAACTTTGATGATGTCAATGGAAGACCTATGCGCATCATGTGGTCTCAGCGTGACCCTTCTCTGAGGAATAGTGGGGTAGGCAACATCTTCATTAAGAATTTAGTGGAGACCTTTGACAGCAAGGACCTCTACGACAGGTTCTCTGAGTTTGGGGACATCCTTTCCTGCAAGGTAGTATCTGATGAGAATGGCTCTAAAGGCTATGGCTTTGTGCAGTATAATACCCAGGAGTGTGCTGAGAGAGCTATTAAGAGACTCAATGGCACGTTATTGAATGACAGAAAAGTGTTTGTTGGACACTTCAAATCTCGCAAAGAACGAGAGGCTGAACTTGGATCCAGGGCCCGAGAGTTCACTAACGTGTACATCAAAAACTTTGGAGAGGATATGGATGACCAACGCCTTAAGGAGAGGTTTGAAAGATTTGGACCAGCCCTGAGCATCCGTGTCATGACTGATGACACTGGTAAGTCCATGGGTTTTGGATTTGTCAATTTCCAAAGGCATGAGGATGCCAAGAGGGCCATTGATGAGATGAATGGCCGGGTGATAAATGGGAGGCGGGTCTATGTGGGCCGCGCCCAGAAGAGAGGAGAGCGCCAGACTGTGCTGAAGCGCCAGTTTGAGCAGATGAAGCAGGGCCGCAGGACCAGATACCAGGTGTGTGTATGTCAAAAAAAGATATACTAAAGAAAAAGAAAAATAAGTTGATAGTCTTGGTAAACATTGTTGATATATTTGAGGCATGAAAAACATCTCACTAAACAGGGTTTCTCTCTACCAGGGTGTCAATCTGTATGTGAAGAACTTGCACGATCGATTGGATGATGAGCAGCTGCACAAAGAGTTCTCCCACTTTGGAACAATCACCAGTGCAAAGGTGATGATGGAGGGTGGACACAGCAAGGGATTTGGCTTTGTGTGCTTCTCCTCCCCTGAGGCGGCCACCAAGGCTGTGACTGAGATGAACGGCCGCATTGTGGCCACCAAGCCCCTGTATGTGGCCCTGGCCCAGCGCAAGGAGGTGCGCCAGGCTCACAGAACCAAACAGCGCATGCAGAGGATGGCCAGTGTCGTTCGTGCCGTTCCCAACCCAGGCATCAACCTCTACCAGGTTGCTCCCCCACCTGGATTCTTCATGGCAGTCATTCCACAGGCCCAGAACTGTGCTGCCCCATACTTCACCAATCAGCTGGCTCAGCTGAGACCCACTCCTCACTTGGCTACCCAGAGTATGAAACCTCTGCACTTCCAGAACATGCCCAACACCATGTGTCCATCCGCTACCAGGCCTCAGACCTTCAATGCTATGAAGACCACACCCTCCCAGTTGCCCCATATGATGACCTTTCAGCGCATAGGTCAGTATATTTTCTGAAGCAACGCTGCTCATAGTGGTCTGACAACACCACTCGCCAAACATTTACCATAAATATCCCTTTGATTATGATGATCTTTCCTCTCAGCTACCCAGGCCTTGAGACAGCGCCCTGCCAGTGCAGATGCAGCTACAGCACGGATGCGCACCATGCCCCAGAACAAGTACACAGCTGGTGTACACTACCCCCAGCAGCACATGGCTCCCCTGCCACAGGTCCCCATGCAGCAGCCTGCTGTCCATGTCCAGGACCAGGAGCCTCTGACTGCCTCCATACTGGCTGCCATTCCCCATGAGGACCAGAAACAGATGATAGGTGAGTCTATTTGTTTGTTTTTATGGATCCCCATTAGCTGTTACTGTTACTGTTACAGATATTAATTCTCCCTCCCTCCAGGTGAGCGTCTCTTCCCATCTATCCACAACATGCACCCCAGCATCGCTCCCAAGGTCACCGGCATGCTGCTGGAGATGGACAACTCTGATCTGCTCCACATGCTGGAGTCTCCAGAGTCCCTGCGCTCCAAGGTGGATGAAGCGGTTTCTGTGCTGAAGGCCCACTGGGCTGAGGAGGCAGCACAGAAATCTGGCCACATCCCAGCTTGATTTCCAAGCGGCTAACACATAAAAAGGAGATCCGGACTTTGAAATCTACTTCACCATGAAAAAATATTGTTGTTCTGACCCTCGTCTTCCTTGGATTCCCCCTCGTCTACCTTCCACGGACCTAGTCCATTCCTGTGTTGACTACCCGCCTGCCTATCTGACCCCTGCCTGTCTGACTACCAACCTGTCTGCCCGACCCCTGCTCGTCTGACTACCCCCCTGCCTGCCGAACCCCTGCTCGTCTGACTACCCGCCTGCCTGCCGAACCCTGGACCGACCCTGGACTACTCGACTACCATTTCTGTGTTGACTACCTGCCTGCCTACCTGACCCCTGCCTGTCTGACTACCCGCCTGCCTGCCCGACTCCTGCTCGTCTGACTACCCCCCATCCTGCCGAACCCCTGCTCGTCTGACTACCCCCCTGCCTGCTGAACCCTGGACTGACCCTGGACTACTCGACTACCATTCCTGTGTTGACTACCCGCCTGCCTACCTGACCCCTGCCTGTCTGACTACCCGCCTGACTGCCCGACCCCTGCTCGTCTGACTACCCGCCTGCCTGCCGAACCCTGGACCGACCCTGGACTACTCTCTATTGGATTATCTTTCTCTCTCCTACCCCTATTCCCGTTATAATTAAATACGCCTTCGGGCTAAACCCCACCACCTTCTCTGTGTGCCATCAATCTGGTTCTTCAGACGTTCACGGGTAAAATGAGGAATGGTATGAAAGACACATGTTGGCATGGAATGGAATGATTACAATGAGCCCGTCCTCCAATTTCCACCTCTAGCCTCCACCAGCCTCCACTGTTTATGTGATGTATGAAGTTTGATTTACTAAGACAGATACATCGTTAGGATGCACCAGTTGGTCTGAGGTTAGTACTGAGGTTATGGCTACTTTGCATGTGTTCCCCAGGAGGTGGATCCTGTCCAAGACACCGCATGTGTGTGTGTGTTTTCTACATTAACAGGAAGAAGACAGATATCAAGGTCCTGGCTCCTGCTGATAACCTGTACCACCACTGGCTGATGATCATCGCCACGGCCGTGCTGCACAACTGGTGCCTCCTGGTGGTCAGCTATGGTATCACGCCTCTCTGCATCCCCCCCAACCAGTGACTGACATGGTTTATCTCCATTAATGACATGTGCCTTCTGAACAAGAGAAAACCATGTAGTGTCCTCAGGAACCCTTAAATGCCATGTCTTTTGGACGAAATACCTTCATTACCCAAAACCCATGATAAACAGCAGTAACTATAATCCATGGTAACCTAAATTGACCCATACAAACTCATGCTGCTCCACTTGCTAGTCTGGGAACCCCTTTGTGTGTGTGTGTGTGTGTGTGTGTGTGTGTGTGTGTGTGTGTGTGTGTGTGTGTGTGTGCGTGTGTGCGTGCGTGTGTGCGTGTGTGTCTGTGTGCTACAGGGCCTGATTTGATGAGTTACAGACCAGAGGTTCCATGGTGTGGCTGGTTCTGGACTACCTGTGTGATAGTCTCTACATCCTGGACATCCATTATCCAAAACCCATGATAAACAGCAGTAACTATAATCCATGGTAACCTAAATTGACCCATACAAACTCATGCTTCTCCACTTGCTAGTCTGGGAACCCCTTTGTGTGTGTGTGTGTGTGTGTCTGTGTGTGTGTGTGTGTGTGTGTCTGTGTGCTACAGTGCCTGATTTGATGAGTTACAGACCAGAGGTTCCATGGTGTGGCTGGTTCTGGACTACCTGTGTAATAGTCTCTACCTCCTGGACATGGTGGTCAGACCGAGCACAGGTCAGATGTCCTACGCTCAGTCACACCTAATCTGACTGTAACCCTACCTCTAACTAACCGTGCTCTGACCATATGTAATGTAGTCTCACCATAACCCTACCATTAACTGACCGTTCTCTGACCATGTATCGTCAAGTTGTTCTGACCATAATCCTACCGTTACCTGACCACGCTGTGACCGCGGGTATTTCTTCTCTCCCAGCTTTCCGAGAGACGAGGAGTTCCTTTTTGTGTGACTTCCTGGTTGGCGTTCTGACCTTCGCCTCAATTGTTAGCAACATTGGCGCCATGATATTGAACATGAACACCACGCGGGCGGAGTTTCAGAGCCACATCGACGCCATCAAGCACTACATGCAGTTCAGGCACGTCAGCAAGGCAAGGCCTTAGTCATTTTGGTACCCTAGGCGAGATTAGGATTAACAATGGTTTAGGTTCTAGAAAGGAGTAGTTATCCAGATTGCAACCGACTGTATGACTGAGCGTAGGACGTCTGTCCTGTCCTCAGTCTGACCACCATGTCCAGGATGTAGAGACTATCACACAGGTAGTCCAGAACCAGCCACACACACACACACACATACACACACACACACACAAAAAGATTGTGTAGTGATTTAAAGTGTTGGGCATGCGTACAGTATGTGTACCAATTAATTCATCTTGAATGGTCTATGTGGTGAAAAGCACTTGAAAAACATAATGTTGGTGTTTGCCGTATTGACCTGAACTGTTGCTTCTTGTACAGTAACTCATCATTGCATCTAGACAGATTCCTCTCACGCTCATGACTATGATATGGAGTCAAATAGCATAAAAACTGCAATGGTGAAAATCTGTAGCAAACTGAATCACCAATGAGGTAATTGTTTTAGGCAATCTGTCACAAATGTGATATTTCCTCTGAACTCTAATTTCCTGTGTTGCACAATGCATTTCCTACAGCTGTCCAGAAGTTTTCCACATGAACATGGCAAAGTGTTGAGTAATTTGATAATGTGATTTCAACTGAATTCTTCTTGAATTCCTTCTTCTTTTTGCAAATCCTATCTATGAGCAATGTAGCCGTGCAGCTTACTCACATCAGTGGTAACACATATAGATATAAGGATCAATACTCTCACACCTCAAGACTTCAAAGCATTTTTCACTGTAATGTTTAAGAGGAAGTCAGAAGTATCAAATATTTAGTTGTCTTTGTTGCCAAGCTACAAGGGGTTAATGAGGGGTGGTTGTGGGGTTCAAGGTTGACACTGGTTTGTGAAACTGGCCCAAGATTGCTCTATATGTAACACACATTCATAAGCAAAAACCTGAAAAAAAAAGAAAGAAAAAAAAGAAGCATAAGCCTAAACATTCATTGTCTCTGACTGACACTCTACAGTTGAGATGCAATCCCAACTTTCACTGATCTACCATATTTTTCCATCAACATCTAAAGCTATTTGTTGTTTTTTCTATAATGTGATAAATTCACTCCTGTGAGAGGGCACTGATAAGTCACGCACATCTTCTTGATGTCACCAATCCACTCATGAGCTCAGGGTAAATTCCTTGTATCAGTCTGTCCAAGATTGCGCAACCCTCTCCATGACTCACTTCCAGATCTGGTCTTTAAAAGGAACGACTTTCTCTCCTCAGCGCCAGATTCAAACTCCAAACCGAAGGAGACGACAGAGAGTAAAATAGTGCAGCTGGACTGAGAAAAGAAAACAAAGACTCCAAGAGAGACAAACAGCGATTAAATACTTGACAGTGCTTCACTCAGAACCAGTAAGAGCTCAACCTAAGACTGTATAAGAAGACTTCCAGTAAGACTAGACTACCTGATCAGCCAGTTTGTTAATCCAGCTCCTGTTGAACATGAAGATGAGCAGCAGAACCGTAGTCAGCTCTGTCATCATGCTCCTGGCCTTCCTGACCATCTCTGAAGGTGAGTTTGACCACTGACATCTATCTATCTATCTATCTATCTATCTATCTATCTATCTATCTATCTATCTATCTATCTATCTATCCCTCCCTGTGGTTTATAATTGAATGTGTTTCTGATCATGGTCACAGGGGTGAGTCTGACAGGTCTGGGGGTGGACCTGCGTTGTCGCTGCATCAACACAGAGAGCCGGCGGATTGGTAGACTCATTGAGAAGGTTGAGCTGATCCCTCCCAGCTCCCACTGCAAGGACACTGAGATCATGTGAGTCCTCTCACCTAACTATCGGCCCATTACTCTTACTAAGACTGACTTTAGAATAATAGCAATTATAAACAGTTCTGTGTGGGCCCTATAGTGTATCCCCTTAGCTTCAATTATTTCTGGATATGTTAATCTAAGAGCTAATTTAGTCTCTGTCTCTGTTAAGATTGTGTCAGGGTTAATTCTGGTTTTAGTGAGAATTTCATGAGGTGGTAAGGTCTGCTCTTGTTCTGGTAAGGTTTTAGTGAGGTTAGTTCTCAAGGCTTTGTAAGATTATGGTAAGGTAGGCTCTAATTGTAACCCAAGAGGCATGAACCAGGAACTGGAGCAGTAGCATTTAGTAGTAATACGTTATGTAGTAACTGACCAACTGTTCTTGCTCTACACCGCAACATAAGAGGTACATGTATAAACTATGCCATTTAGTGGCGACAATGGGTAATTGTCGATTCAATCTCACATTCCCACAGTAAGGTTACTGTAAGGTAGGTTCTAGTTGTGGTATAGATAGCCTGATCGTGGTGAGGTTAGATCTAGTTCTGACCATGTGTCTGTGCTCCCTGTCTCTCCTGCAGTGCCACTCTGAAAGAGACTGGTCAGGAGCTCTGTCTGGACCCCAACGCTGCCTGGGTCAAGAATGTCATCGAGAGGATACTGGCCAAGTAAGTAGAGGTCAAACTCACACAAAGAGATGTAGACATAAACAACAGAACTATGGCCTGTCTGTCACTAAATAATACCAAATAATATGAATAAAAACGTGATCACCAAAAAAAAGAAACAACAGAACTAGACTCTGGGTTTGGGATGGAGAAAAGGTCTGATTGATAGAATTAGAAATAAACACTTTTTTTCTTACATATTGGTAATTCTTCTCACATGTGATAACTAACTCACAACATGTGAACATCACCAGGTCTGAAACCACTCTTGATTGGATATTACTTTCTAGTATTCTAGTAACACCCATGTCTTTTTTCTCAGTGGCCAAAGGCGTTGAAGACAAGAGGAGAAGAGATTGTATCCACACTTTGGGATTGTAGACTCTTAGAATTTACAAACCAAAAAGTATTTATAAAATGATAAACTACACAGCATCATGTTTTTCTGTCAAATCTGTGAAAATATATACTTGAGATCTAGTGATAACTGAAGTTACACTTTTTAAAATGAAAAGAACCTCAACATGCACTCAGGAAATGTGTGTAAGAAATATTTATTTTGTTATTTATATGATCATGGACTTTGATCTTGGATTTCTGATTGTGTTATGAGATATCCGTGTGTCTTTGTTTCAATCATTCCTGTTGCACGGGAATCATTTCCTGTGGAAACTACTTCCTCCATTGTCACATAAGTTATGTCATATACATATTTATTAATGTATTTATTATGTTGCCTACTTATTTATATTCAACTGTATGGTCAGGTTGATCAGATGTTTATCAATTAAAAATGAATGTGTGGTAAAAGGAAATGCATTGTTTCATGTTGTTTATCTCTGTCTCTCTCTCTCACACACACACTTCTCTCAACCACTTTTATGTATCCAGTAGTGTGAAGGTGTTTCATAATTTCATGGACAAATTTATTAATCCCCATAGATTAAACCTGTCCCCAACACTTACTGAGGATGTTCTGTTGTAAATCTTCTCTCAGCGCCAGATCATGTTACCGTGTTTCAACTTTGTTGTTCACTTTCTAACATTCCAGAAGCATGATGGCTTTCCAACACATGATTGTCTCTCACTAGCATGGAGCGGGGGATACACCTTTACGCTTCCCCTGTCTGATTTCACCACAGGTTAGTTAGACCGTGGTAACTGTGTCATTTCACCACAGGTTAGTTAGGCCATGGTAACTGTGTGATTTCACCTCAGGTTAGTTAAACCGTGGTAACTGTGTGATTTCACCACAGGTTAGTTAGACCATGGTAACTGTCTGATTTCACCATAGGTTAGTTAGGCCATGGTAAACCTTACAAAAGAATCACTGCAATATTACTGCAGTACAGTGGAGCATACCTGCAATACAGTGCAGTATAACTGTGTCAGTCAAATGAGGTATTTAGTTCAACTGCAGTACCTGAAGTTTAACGGCAGTAAAGTTTTCAGTTTTGATTATTTGCAGTTCAATTGTAGTACTATTGCAGTTTGACATATACAGTGTGTAGTGTGTGGTGTTTAGTAGGATCCAGGCAAAGGTACAAAAACATGAAGGGCAAGTCCGTATTCAGGGTTGGAAAAGAGTTTGGTAACAAAGTGGTCAAAACTAATGAAGTTATCAAAGGCAAAGGCTGGACCATGTGGGGAACAGGCAAGAGGGTCCTGACAGCGTATGCGGGAGCTCTATCAATGTCCAGGGGGGGGTGGGGGTTGTCATGGGGGACAGCATCAGTCAGGGGACCAGGAACATAGTTATTGAGAGACAAAGACAATATAAAGCAGAATGTTAACACACAGAGCTCTTTGACAAAACAACTCTGCTGCCAGGGCTTTTTTTTACGTACTTGAGCATCAGTTCATATTTAGGATCCACAAGACCAGCTGAAAGCAGTGCCCCTGCGGCGTCTCCTGGGTGATTGTAGCTCAGGTCCAGCTCTCTCAGGTGTGAGGAAGGGCTTGATGTCAGAGCTGAAGCCAGAGAAGTGCAGCCTTCCTCTGTGACTTTACTGCTTGACAGTCTATAGAGAGACAGACATAAGAGTGTATGCAGTAAATGTCAATAAATCTACCTTGATACTTCATTACACAAAGCAGAACCGTTGCCATGAAATTATTATTCATATGAAAATGTCAAGTAACTGTAAAACTACACAACATTTTTTGAGTTTTAAAGTAATAAAAAAATGCTTATTTGTTTCTGTTACCTTTCAAGACTCTAATACTGATATTAGTTTTTTACTGTTAAAGGATTTTGCCCAGCTAAGGTTTTTGATACCACTTTGGTAACACATTACACAGTTATAATGTCATAATGTCATAATTCATAGCACATTACAAGACTTGTTATAAGCATGTATGACTGTATTATAAGGTTGAAATTGTGGTTATAACATGTTATGGTCATAAAGTTGTCATAATATGATATGAGATCTAAAAGGTGGTTGACAGTCAAGTTTTTATGATGTCAATCTACACTACAGCACCATGATATGTGTTTATGACACTGATATTTCTGTATGAAATGATGTGTTACCACCAGTTTCTTTGTTGGTCTGTCAAGCACTGACTGGACTATAACAAATATGTAGTTTACAGTTTGGGTCCCCCAGTCCAGCAGAGGGCAATGTAACTCCTGAGTCCTGCAGGTTGTTGACTCTCAGCTGCAGTTCTCTCAGTTGTGAGTTTAGTGAATGCAGGACTGAGGCCAGATCTGCACAGCAACCCTCGGGCTGACCATATTGACCCAGGCTGTGGGAATAGAGAACTAGTTTGAACATAAGATACATATGTGTGCATTCGGTACAACATGCAGACTCACACATACACACAGACATACACACATATAAACACACACGCACACGCACACACACGCGCACGCACACACACACACACACACACACACACACACACACACACACACACACACACACACACACACACACACACACACACACACACACACACACATACACACAGTGTAAATATTGACACAATATTGGCCATTGTGTTCAATATGGTTTCAATTTCAATCCAATTTCAAAACAAATTTACAACGTCAATACATTACCATCAATTGACCCACAATGAACAAGGCTGTGGGGAGTGGGTGCAGATTACATGTTAAAATGCATACATGATAACTCAAGTATAAAACCCAGGAGATACCAAAAAGATTCCACTCACACAAATCTCTCTAGAGATGGGCTGTTCAATCCTGCACAGAGTCGCTGTCACGCCTGAGGTTGCTTTCTGGTGACTCTGGCGCCCCCCTCTGGCTATACGGGTCAGTGCCTCCCAATCTCCCTTAAATCATACCACCTGTGTGTTCTGTCCCCTGTTTGTATAAATAGCCTGTGTGTTCCCCATGTCTTCGTCCGAGATTCTCTCCGTCTGTTGTGAGTTGCCTGCCTGCCTGCCTGCCTGCCTGCCTGCCTGCCTGCCTGCCTGCCTGCCTGCCTGCCTGCCTGCCTGCCTGCCTGCCTGCCTGCCTGCCTGCCTGCCTGCCTGCCTGCCTGCCTGCCTGCCTGCCTGCCTGCCTGCCTGCCTGCCTGCCTGCCTGCCTGCCTGCCTGCCTGCCTCGCCAGTGAAAACCGTTCGAATTATTATTCCACTTGTTAAGTGAGTACTTTATTTACGGAGCTTGTTTTCTCCACCTTTGTTTTACCGTTTGGTCCCCGTGTTTGTTTGTTCCCGACTCTCTACTTTTGATATATTAAAACCCCCGCTTTAAGAACACTACGCTGTTGTCTGAGTATCTCTCCGCACTTGGGTCCACCACACTACCACCCACCCTAACAGTAGCTTCACCCCTGGGTGTCTTAGTTCACTGTAGCTGAGGTCCAGCTCTCTCAGGTGGTAGTTGGGTGTTTGCAGAGTGGAGACCAGTATTTCACAGTATTCATATGAGTTCATAACCATCTAGTCTGGAGAGATAAGTTACATTGTTACATATTCAAGGCTTACTTGTACAAGGTTGTCGTTTCAAACATTTCAATACAAATGTAGCCCTATGGAAAGTTAGGCCTAACTATTAAAAGTTCTTTGATTAATAAATAGGAACTAATAAATAGTATAAATAGAATAAGTTCATTAATAGAATACATAGGACTTAAAAAGGGTAAAACTATTACTATGTTTGATATTGAATAGAGTTTCATGGGTTAAGTTCATGTATTGAATTATTTACATGATGTAAATAATGTATTTTGTTTTCTTAAATACTATGTTCACAATGCTGGCAATATTGTAAAGGAATTTACTTTTGATTTCTGTGAGAAAAGATTCAAATGTAAAGTGTGCATTTTGTTTATTTTCATGAGCCAATGAAAATGTGAGTTGAAGGTGAGGTGGATGAGAAGGAGAAGTTAGATTCGGGATGGCGAACGAAGAGAACGCATGGAATATGCTGCTGTGCTGAGTAAGGTTAATATTGTGGAAATAAGTAGCCCACTTATTTCTGTGTTTAGAACAAGGTAATAATGCGAGTGCACAACCCGTGCACTTTATAAGTTACTACGTTCGGCGTATGACCTGTTTTGGAACAATTTCTCTGCAGAGGAGTAACCGTTCAGACGGTCAGCCACCTTGCTTAGCCTAGCCTAGCTCAACAGTGAGATAGCTAGCTTTCTTCGGAGTGCTTATGGACTGTGATCGACCAACACGGGAGCTCAAGACGTCTATAGCCACCGGGAGAGACAGTAGCACACAAGATTCCTGCCGTTCGAGAAAACTGCACCGGTTGCCGAGAGAGGAGTTTCGCGAGGCTGCCTGCTCAAGGAACTGGGAGTTTCGTTTTTGTCTTCTAGCTCGTGAGAGTGAAGGAGCCGCCATTTTAGGTGAGCTACAACGCACGCAAGCTACAAGTGCCAGGCCTGCAACGCACTGGACTTTGGTATAAGTTATCATTGCCGGCTTTAGAATAGGTTTTATTTCTTTTCATTGAGGTTTACAGTGTTTACCATTTACATTTTGATATTTGTATGTGCAAGTGTTACTGTATTTCATTTCATGCAATCTATTTTGGGGATTTAATATCAGTGAAAGAAGACTGATTTGAATAAAATAACAAAAGACATGTAATTGGTGGGACTGTGTTAATGTGAACAGACTAAGTAAAAATACAATAATAGTTAGAGAACATTTTATTTAAAGAATTCAGGTTAGCCGCCCCTATTATTTGCCCAGAACAGCAAAGGGGCGCTACATTTAATTTACATAAAATGACATTAACAGAACTTACAGTGCAAGTAGCGCAAGTACAGTGCAGTACAGTTGGAATTTATGGAGATGGTGAGAAGGAAACGAAGGAGAAGGTCCAGATGTACATTTTTACTCATCAAGGCTTGGTTCACTGCACTCCTGTGTACGTCAGACAACTCATTATACGCACCAAACCTATCCAAAGCGACTTACAACAAATACATTTGTTGAAGTGAATCATCTATCCATCAGTCAGCTGTTGGAAAGCCAGCTTTGCTAGTTTCAGGATCATCTCCTTGTCTGACTGAGACAGTTTCTTTGGATTTGTCACTGTAGTTTGTTGTACTTCTTGTTCTTCACACTTGTTTGAATGAGCAGGAAGTGAATGTACATCTGGGCCAGAGTTTTGGGGACTCAAGGATTCTAGCTGAGGACTGTAGCAGACTATAGCTGACATCCAACAGAAGACTGATATGTGACGCATGATGTGAAGGCTCCTTGATGTCTTGTGGTGATGTCATTAGCCAACTTCAGATCTGTGATTTTCTTCTTGAGGTATTCTACCTTCTGTGGGTCGTTAACCTTGAATCTCTGTCACCTGGTGGACATACCCAGGAGGGATCTGTTTGGCTGCCAGTGGTCACGTGATTATCCAAAGGTGAGCAGAGGGAAGCAGATTCCCCTCGGTGAGGTTTGTCAGCAGCATGTCCAGAGAGGTTGACTCTGACATCACATCATCTCTCATTGTTCTGGAAATTAAGAGGGAGTCGACACTCATCCAGACCATCAAAGATGAACATAGTTTTGATTTCACCACACCAATGCTGTCAATCTCTTTCAGCTCTGGAAAGGAGTGAAACAGTCAGAAATCTGAAGAGGATGAGGCAGGTGAGAGAAATGTGAAATCTTACTTCTTATGCCCAGAAAGTTTTCTTCAAGACACCAAAGACACAGTTGGTCAGCTCCTCTTTGAAGAGGTTCAGCTCTTCCATCTTCCCCAGTGTCTGCTGGAGCACAGATGGAGTGTCTAACGCTGTGGGGATCTGCAAATAAGAGATGAAGAATATATTGAGTGTACTGACATTTATATAAAAGTCTGCCACCTCTGACCAACCAGCGAAATTCAGTTATTAATAATAATATAACCCCCTGAAATTTACATGCAGACTTGCAGTGTTGGACATTACCAGTTTCTGCATGCGCGCACGATTGTAAAAGGCCAAAGACAGAATGGCGAAAATCGGTGAGTCCACTGTCTGAGAACATCCCTGGCAGTAACATGTTCATATGCAGACCGAGTGTCAGGTAGGACACTGTTTGAGAAAGTGCTTTTTCAAAACAAAAATGTTGGTAAATGAAATATCTCATTCCTAATCATGACCGATTATACAGTCATTACATCCATTAGGAAGATTTTAAAAAGCTTGAGTGTTACAAACTGGACCATTAAAGAATAAACAACATAAATACAGAGAAACATTCTCACCTATTCTAGAAGATTTCAAAGGTTGGCTAATGTATGTTTTTGTGACATAAAAAATATTTTTCTCACCTCTGTGTAGGTTTTGCCATGGCCTCTGTGATCCTCCACATCACACACCTTACAGATGAGTCTGGTCTGTTTTACAGAACATCTCCAGAGCTCTGTGGTGCTGCTGACAGTTTCTCCTCCAGGTCTCCTGTCACTTCCACCAGTGTAAGTCTCTGCAGTGCTGCTACTGGGTAGTGCTGCCTAACATGGGTCTCACAGTAGGAGGCAGTACAGGTCAGAAAGAGGTTCACAGCTTTGAGCTTTTTCTCAGAACAGAGATCACAGGCCACATCTCCAGATACAGTGTAGCAGTGAGTGGATCCTAAAGGCTGTTTCAGAGGTTCAGGTGAGAGCAAGCTGCTGATGCACTGCCTGCAGTAACTGTGTCCGCAGGGGATGGAGACTGGGTCCCTCAACTCTTTACACAGTTCACACTGTGCCAGATCCCCCGTTGGTCCACTATAGGAGAGGATATATATGAATGTATAAATAAATTCCATTCTCATTAGTATCATAATATTAAGAGACGTTTTTCTTATTGTCATTGTGACCACCCTCTAGTAAGCGAATCCATTTAGTCCACTGTATATCTGTCAATGTTCAATTCTGGGTCCTCAAAATTAACATAATAAAGCCTAAATCAGTATTCTAACAAGTAACCGTGCAATGAAAGAAAATCTTTGAAATACACCGCTGATGGTGCAGTTACATCCACTCTCTGGAGATTGTTTTGACAATACTGCAGCAATGGCTTTAACATTGAACAATGTTGGTTTGAACATTTACAGTGGGGGAAATAATTATTTGATCCCCTGCTGATTTTGTTAGTTTGCCCGATTACAAAGAAATGAGCGGTCTATAATTTTTATGGTACTTTTATTTTAACAAATAGAGACAGAATATCAACAAAGAAGTCCAGAAAAAACACATTATATAAAGTTATAAATTCATTTGCATTTGATCGAAGGAAATAAGTATTTGATCCCCTACAAACCAGCAAGAATTCTGGCTCATACAGACCGGTTATATGCCCATGAGGCACACAGATTATTCCTGTCACTTTAGGAAAAGTACTCCTAATCTCTGCTTGTTATGGGTATAAAAGACACCTGTCAATAGAATCAATCTCTTCCATTCCAACCTCTCCACCACCATGGGCAAGACCAAAGAACATTCAAAGGACATCAGGGTAAGAGTTGTAGACCTGCACAAGGCTGGAATGGGCTACAAGACCATCAGCAAGAAGCTTGGTGAGAAGGAGACAACTGTTGGTGCAATTATTAGAAAATGGAAGAAATACAAAATAACCATCAATCGCCCTCGACCTGGAGCTCCATGCAAGATCTTGCCTCGTGGGGTAAGGATGATCATGAGAAGGGTGAGGGATCAGCCCAGAACTACACGGGAGGAGCTTGGTAATGATCTCAAGGCAGCTGGGACCACAGTCACCAAGAAAACCATTGGTAACACACTACACCGTAACGGATTGAAATCCTGCAGTGCCCGCAAGGTCTCCCTGCTCAAGAAGGCACATGTACAGGCCCATCTGAAGTTTGCCAATGAACACCTAAATGATTCAGAGAAGGCTTGGGAGAAGGTGATGTGGTCAGATGAGACCAAAATTGAACTCTTTGGCATAAATTCGACTCTTCGTGTTTGGAGGGAGAGAAATGCTGAATGCTACAATCCCAAGAACACCATCCCCACCGTCAAACACGGAGGTGGAAACATTATGCTTTGGGGTTGTTTCTCTGCTAAGGGTACAGGACGACTTCACTGCATTGAGGGGCCAATGGACGGGGCCATGTACCGTAAGATCTTGGACGAGAACCTCCTTCCCTCAGCCAGAGCACTGAGGATGGGTCGTGGATGGGTCTGCCAGCATGACAATGACCCAAAACATACAGCCAAGGCAACAAATGTGTGGCTCAAGAAGAAGCACACTAAGGTCATGGAGTGGCCTAGCTAGTCACCAGACCTTAATCCTATAGAAAATTTGTGGAGGGAGCTGAAGCTTCGAGTTGCCAAGCAAAAGCCTTGAAACCTTCAGGATTTGGAGAGGATCTGCAAAGAGGAGTGGACCAAAATCCCTCCTGAGATGTGTGCAAACCTGGTGACCAACTATAAGAAATGTCTGACTTCTGTGCTTGCCAGCAAGGGTTTCTCCACCAAGTACTAAGTCATGTTTTGCTTGGGGATCAAATACTTATTTCCTTTGATCAAATGCAAATGAATGTATAACTTTATATAATGTGTTTTTTCTGGACTTCTTTGTTGATATTCTGTCTCTATTTGTTAAAATAAAAGTACCATAGACCGCTCATTTCTTTGTAATCGGGCAAACTAACAAAATCAGCAGGGGATCAAATAATTATTTCCCCAACTGTATGTTGCAATGGTTTTAACATTGAACAATATTAGTTTTAACATGTACTGTATGTTGCAATGTTTTTAACATTGAACAATGTTAGTTTTAACATGTACTGTATGTAGCGGTGGTTTTAACATCGAACAATGTTAGTTTTAACATGTACTGTATGTAACAATGGTTTTAACATTTACATTAAAAACGAGTCTTTACTACTAGGCTACGGTGCATGTAAATAAAACAAATTAACTGGATGATTAACTGGTTAATACTACAAGTTAGAGCTTCATTTATCGCCTTTATGATGAACAAAGTTGATTACTTTATCATGCTCTTTTATTAGAAAGGTGCTGGTACGTTCTGTAATTTTGTTTATGGTTCATATTTTGGTAGTTGAACTCTACCCCTCTCCTTTAGAAGACGAATGTAGCTCACTACATCACTTTCTCTACAGCATGTCCCTATCATACCTTTTATCATCTCTCAGGGAGTCCTGGCTGAAATGAAGAGGGTGGAGCATTGAGTTGTCACTCTTCATTGACAGCAAGCTGGGTGTAGGTGATTCTGTCCATTTCATCTGGACACTGAACAAAACATAGAGAGACATTATTCCATTAACTGAAGAGTAAAAGGTAGTGGTAGCTTTTCAGATGTACGTTTTTGTCTCTTGCATCTTTAATCTTTAAGAGTTTATATTCATCTCTCACCTCTTAAAGCTGGGAGAGTAATTGTTTGGCAGTGTTTGAGGGAGAGTCATTTTAGAGAGACTCATTATAGTGGTAGCGAGTCACACCCACAGAGATCAACAGTGAATTCACAAAAAGGTTGATCATTAATTAGACCAATAATCAAAAGATAAAACTTTCACTGTTCATGGTCATAGTCCACGCAATGCAACATTTATAGTGAGCCCGTTCTTTTGAAATAAATATCATTACGATATAAACAAGAAAGTATACACACTTTCCCTTTTTCTCGCTGGGCAGTACATTCAGGATGTGACCAGTTTTAATCGGTACCAATGACAGTGTGACCAGTAAACACAGCCAACGTTCATAACCATATACTATATATTGGTTATGTACAGATACATCATTTGTATCCTACAATTTGAAAATCAATGATTTTGTTGAATCACAGGAAAATACACGTATATATGATGTATGACTACTACTGCCCTCCCCTCGGTCTCTCTTTCTCTCTAAAACAATGAACTATCGCTTGAATGAAGTAAATAATCAGAAAGACTCTGACAAACCTGTTATTCCTGAACTGACCCTGAGCTTTGGATGCTGCATCCTGTATTACCAGCGGCTAGCTCAGTATGGTGCCTTGCTATCAGAGGTTAAGATGGAAATGTAGTGTATAGATCTGATGCGACTGTTGAACCTGAGTACACCCCAGGTGAAGGTGTTTATAGGGTCATCAGAGTTCTCTTCCTGGAGGCTTCTGGTTAGAGATGATTGATCCTGATTCTTCACCAGGGGCGTTCACTGGTCACTGGACAGAATGCTGACCTGTCTTTCATCAAATTATGTGGATGTTATTATATACGGTGTGCACCTCTGCTGTGTGTGTGTGTGTGTGTGTGTGTGTAGATGGAGTTGCATGGGAAGAGTGAAAGAGTGATAGTGTTTATGACGGAATTATTAAATGAGCCAGCCATGACATCACTGCTGTCACCAGATCCTCTCTGTGGTGCATCCCCTTTTCAGGGCTCCCTCTGACATGTGATATCTGGATGCATTTATTTACATATGTTTCCCTGACTTGTGACATAAGTTCAACACAGCCCCCAACATGACATCTTTTTTCTTTCTTTCTTTTTCTGAAAATACAATTCACTGAATGACTAATGCAGACACTGAGTTGGTTTAGACCCATAGTTTTTCCCTTTGTAGAGATTTAGCCCCTATGCCACCTGTATGGGCTGCAAATAACCCAACCTCCAACCCAACCTTGATATACAGCAGGCTACCTGTCTCACCTCCTATTGACATACAGTAGGCTACAATACTGTAACTGTCTTACCTTTACATTTTTACATTCATGGCATTTAGCAGATGCCTTTATCCAAAGCGACTTACAAAAATACATTTGTTTAAGTAAGTGAATCATCTATCCAACAGTCATCATAAGACAAAGTAATCAATGCTCACAACAGGGGCCATTGGCAGTCATAATGCCACTAGGCTATTTTTTATTTTATTTAAAAAAAAAATATATATATATATAATATATATATAATATATATATATATTAGCAGGAGAGAACTTGTACAGGGGGGTAGCAGGGTTGAAGAGGTCTCGGGGTTAGGGTTAGTATGGGGGGGGGGTTAGTGAGGGTGATCTTTAGGAGGGACTGTTAATATGTAGCTTGAAGAGATGGGTTTTCAATCTACGGCGGAAGATCGGAAGTGACTCTGCAGTCCTGACAGTCGTGGGAAGCTCATTCCACCAGCGAGGCGTCAGGACAGTGAAAAGCCATGACCGAGTAGCACGGCCACTGCATCCACGTGGAGGCGGCGGTGCCAGGTGGGCAGCCGAGGTGCTAACCATTGCTTGCAAGTAGGGAGGGGCTGTTCCCTTTGCCGCCCGGTAGGCAAGCACCAGGGTCTTGAATTTGATGTGAGCTGCTACCGGGAGCCAGTGGAAGGTCCGGAGGAGGGGCGTGACATGGGAGAATTTGGGGAGATTGAACACCAGATGAGCGGTATCGTTCTGGATGAGCTGCAGAGGCCTGATGGAGGAGGCGGGGAGTCCGGCCAAGAGTGCATTGCAGTAGTAAAGGCGAGAGATGACAAGTGTTTGGACCAAAAGTTGTGCTGCTTCTCTGATGAGGTATGGACGTATTCTTCTGATGTTGTAGAGGAAGAATCTACAGGAACGTGCTGTCGCTGTGATGTTTGCCACACAGGATAAGTGGTTGTCAAGGATCACCCCAAAGTTCTTGGCTGTATGGGAGGAGGTCACAGTAGAGTTTTCTACTGTGATGTTGAAGTCTTGGAGAGGGCAGGCATTCCCTGGGAGGAAGAGCAGCTCAGTCTTGTCAAGGTTGAGCTTTAGGTGGTGGGCTGACATCCAAGCAGAAATGTCTGCAAGACATGCTGAGACACGTGTTGCCACCTGTGATTCAGAAGGGGGGAAAGAGAGAAAAAGTTGAGTGTCATCTGCGTAGGTGTGGTAGGAGAAACCATGTGAAGAAATTACAGAGCCGGGAGATTTGGTATAGAGAGAGTAAAGCCCCAAGGACAGAGCCCTGGGGGACACGAGTGGTGAGGGATTGTGGAGAGGACAGCGAGAAGGAGAGAAGAGATACCGGTCTGTAGTTATGGACAGCAGATGGGTCAAGAGTTGGTTTCTTGAGAAGAGGCTTGACTCTTGCTGTCTTGAAGGCAGCTGGGACAGATCCTGTAGATAGAGAGGAATTGATTAAAGTGGTAAGGAATGGAAGGAGGTCTTTGGAGATGGATTGGAGAAAGGGGGAGGGGATAAGATCGAGGGGGCAGGTGGTTGCCCACTTGGATGTGTCCAGCTTTAGAACATCCTCAGGGGAGAGGGGGGAGAAATCTGATAAACCAGAGACTGGGTGTTGCACAGTGGGTTTGGGAGGAGAGGTGGCATTGTTGGTGAGAGGTAGAGGGAAGGAGCTGCTAATGTCATCAACCTTCCTTTCAAAATAGGTGACAAAGTCATCGGCAGACAGAGAGGAGGGAGGAGGGGGAGGAGGAGGGTTGAGGAGTGAGAAAAATGTGGAGAACAGTTTCCTTGGGTCAGAGACAGAGGATTGAATTTTGGAATGGTAGTATAAGGCTTTAGCAGCTGATGCAGATGAGGTGTAGTTGAGGAGAGAGAGATAAGGGCCTA
This sequence comes from Argentina silus, assembly GCF_951799395.1. Classification (NCBI taxonomy): domain Eukaryota; kingdom Metazoa; phylum Chordata; class Actinopteri; order Argentiniformes; family Argentinidae; genus Argentina; species Argentina silus. The sequence goes on from NC_139664.1 coordinate 19,747,298, forward strand.
GATAATCAGGAAGGCCAGATTTTCTCCATTTACTCTCAGCTATCCCCCCACCCCCCCTATTCATCCACGACAAACACCTGTCAGTGGTATTAAAGCAACCTGCGTAATAATGTGAACACACTAAGTCTGTGTCTGCATCTGACCCACAGTCATACTTAAAGGTGGACTTTGAGTTGGTGGACAGCTTCCTTTGTCCTGAGATCATGTCTGTACTGTAATGCTGAGTTCCTGTTGGCTTCTATTTTATTTTACTGAGGAATTAATGATGTGTGTGTTTGAAAGTGATTGTGTAGTGATTTAAAGTGCTGGGCAGTATGTGTACCAATGAATTCATCTTGAATGGTCTATGTGGTGAAAAGCACTTGAAAAACATGTTGGTGTTTGCCATATTGACCTGAACTGTTGCTTTTTGTACAGTAACTCATCATTGCATCTAGACAGATTCCTCTCACGCTCATGACTATGATATAGCATAAATAGCATAAAAACTGCAATGGTGAAAATCTGGAGCAAACTGAATCACCAATAACAAGGAAATTGTTTTAGGCAATCTGTCACAAATGAGATATTTCCTCTGAACTCTCATTTCCTGTGTGGCACAATGCATTTCCTACAGCTGTGCAGAAGTTTTCCACATCAACATGACAAAGTGTTTTACATCGGATGTGATTTGAACTGAATTCTTCTTGAATTTCTTCTTCTTCTTGCAAATCTATGAGCAATTTAGCCGTGCAGCTTACTCACATCAGTGGTAACACATATAGTTATAAGATCAATACTCTCACACCTCAAGACTTCAAAGCATTTTTCACTGTAATGTTTAAGAGGAAGTCAGGAGTATAAAATATTTAGTTGTCTTTGTTGCCAAGCTACAAGGGGTTAATGAGGGGTGGTTGTGGGGTTCAAGGTTGACACTAGTTTGTGAAACTGGCCCAAGATTGCTCTGTATGTAACACAGATTCATAAGCAAAAATCTTTTAAAAAAAGCCAAAAAAAGCTTAAACATTCATTGTCTATGACTGACACTCTACAGTTGAGACGCAATCCCAACTTTCACTGATCTACCATATTTTTCCATTAACATCAAAAGCTATTTGTTGTTTTTTCTATAATGTGATAAATTCACTTCTGTGAGAGGGCACTGATAAGTCACACACATCTTCTTGCTGTCACCAATCCCCTCATGAGTTCAGGGTAAATTCCTGTATCAGTCTTTCCCAGATAGCGCAACCCTCTCCATGACTCACTTCCAGATCTGGTCTTTAAAAGGAACGACTTTCTCTCCTCAGCGCCAGATTCAAACTCCAAACAGAAGGAGACGACAGAGAGTAAAATAGTGCAGCTGGACTGAGAAAAGAAAACAAAGACTCCAAGAGAGACAAACAGCGATTAAATACTTGACAGTGCTTCACTCAGAACCAGTAAGAGCTCCACCTAAGACTGTATAAGAAGACTTCCAGTAAGACTAGACTACCTGATCAGCCAGTTTGTTACTCCAGCTCCTGTTGAACATGAAGATGAGCAGCAGAACCGTAGTCAGCTCCGTCATCATGCTCCTGGCCTTCCTGACCATCTCTGAAGGTGAGTTTGACCACTGACATCTATCTATCTATCTATCTATCTATCCCTGTGGTTTATAATTGAATGTGTTTCTGATCATGGTCACAGGGGTGAGTCTGAGAGGCCTGGGGGTGGACCTGCGTTGTCGCTGCATCAACACAGAGAGCCGGCGGATTGGTAGACTCATTGAGAAGGTTGAGCTGATCCCTCCCAGCTCCCACTGCAAGGACACTGAGATCATGTGAGTCCTCTCACCTAACTATCGGCCCATTACTCTTACTAAGACTGACTTTAGAATAATAGCAATTATAAACAGTTCTGTGTGGGCCCTATTGTGTATCCCCTTAGCTTCAATTATTTCTGGATATGTTAATGTAAGAGCTAATTTAGTCTCTGTCTCTGTTAAGATTGTGTCAGGGTTAATTCTGGTTTTAGTGAGAATTTCATGAGGTCATAGTTGGTTGTGGTAAGGTCTGCTCTTGTTCTGGTAAGGTTTTAGTGAGGTTAGTTCTCAAGGCTTTGTAATATGATGGTAAGGTAGGCTCTAATTGTAACCCAAGAGGCATGAACCAGGAACTGGAGCAGTAGCATTTAGTAGTAACACGTTATGTAGTAACTGACCAACTGTTCTTGCTCAACACCGCAACATAGGAGGTAGATGTATAAACTATGCCATTTAGTGGGGACAATGGGTAATTGTCTATTCAATCTCACATTCCCACAGTAAGGTTACTGTAAGGTAGGTTCTCGTTGTGGTATAGATAGCCTGATCGAGGTGAGGTTAGATCTAGTTCTGACCGTGTGTCTGTGTTCCCTGTCTCTCCTGCAGTGCCACTCTGAAAGAGACTGGTCAGGAGCTCTGTCTGGACCCCAACGCTGCCTGGGTCAAGAATGTCATCGAGAGGATACTGGCCAAGTAAGTAGAGGTCAAACTCACACAGAGAGATGTAGACAGAAACAACAGAACTATGGCCTGTCTGTCACTAAATAATACCAAATGATATGAATAAAAATGTGATCACCAAAAAAAAGAAACAACAGAACTAGACTCTGGGTTTGGGATGGAGAAAAGGTCTGATTGATAGAATTAGAAATAAACACTTTTTTTCTTACATATTGGTAATTCTTCTCACATGTGATAACTAACTCACAACATGTGAACATCACCAGATCTGAAACCACTCTTGATTGGGTATTACTTTCTAGTATTCTAGTAACACCCATGTCTTTTTTCTCAGTGGCCAAAGGCGTTGAAGACAAGAGGAGAAGAGATTGTATCCACACTTTGGGATTGTAGACTCTTAGAATTTACAAACCAAAAAGTATTTATAAGATGATAAACTACACAGCATCATGTTTTTCTGTCAAATCTGTGAAAATATATACTTGAGATCTAGTGATAACTGAAGTTACACTTTTTAAAATGAAAAGAACCTCAACATGCACTCAGGAAATGTGTGTAAGAAATATTTATTTTGTTATTTATATGATCATGGACTTTGATCTTGGATTTCTGATTGTGTTATGAGATATCCGTGTGTCTTTGTTTCAATCATTCCTGTTGCACGGGAATCATTTCCTGTGGAAACTACTTCCTCCATTGTCACATAAGTTATGTCATATACATATTTATTAATGTATTTATTATGTTGCCTACTTATTTATATTCAACTGTATGGTCAGGTTGATCAGATGTTTATCAATTAAAAATGAATGTGTGGTAAAAGGAAATGCATTGTTTCATGTTGTTTATCTCTGTCTCTCTCTCACACACACACACTTCTCTCAACCACTTTTATGTAACCAGTAGTGTGAAGGTGTTTCATAATTTCATGGACAAATTTATTAATCCCCATCGATTGAACCTGTCTGATTTCACCACAGGTCAGTTAGGCCAAGGTAACCCTTACAAAATAATCACTGCAATATTACTGCAGTACAGTGGAGCATAACTTCAGCACAGTGCAGGATACCTGTAATACAGTGCAGTATAACTGTGTCAGTCAAATGAGGTATTTAGTTCAACTGCAGTACCTAAAGTTTAACGGCAGTAAAGTTTTCAGTTTAGATTATTTGCAGTTCAATTGTAGTACTATTGCAGTTTGACATATACAGTGTGTAGTGTGTGGTGTTTAGTAGGATCCAGGCAAAGATACAAAAACATGAAGGGCAAGTCTGTATTCAGGGTTGGAAAAGAGTTTGGTACCAAAGTGGTCAAAACTAATGAAGTTATCAAAGGCAAAGGCTGGACCATGTGGGGAACAGGCAAGAGGAGAGGGTCCTGACAGCGTATGGAGCTCTATCAATGTCCAGGGGGGGTGGGGGTTGTCATGGGGGACAGCATCAGTCAGGGGACCAGGAACCACAAGCCTGAGGGGGGAGACATGAAAAGTGGGTGAGATGCAATAGTGACTGGGTAGTTGTAGCCTATATGATACCTCATTGACCCTCTGGAGGACCTTGAAGGGTCCCACAAACCGTGGGCTCAGTTTTTGGCAGGGGATGATTCACTTACTTAGACAAATGTACTTGTTCCAAGTCGCTTTGAATAAAGGCGTCTGCTAAATGTCTAAAATGTATAGGTGTGAATCCAGTTGAGCAAGATTAGAGGGACTTAGATTTTCTCAGCCCTGATTGAGCCTGCACAGTCCGCCATGATCCACACTGTTGGATAAACAACATAGTTATTGAGAGACAAAGACAATATAAAGCAGAGTGTTAACACACAGAGCTCTTTGACAAAACAACTCTGCTGCCAGGGCTTTTTTTTACTTACTTGAGCATCAGTTCATATTTAGGATCCACAAGACCAGCTGAAAGCAGTGCCCCTGCGGCGTCTCCTGGGTGATTGTAGCTCAGGTCCAGCTCTCTCAGGTGTGAGGAAGGGCTTGATGTCAAAGCTGAAGCCAGAGAAGTGCAGCCTTCCTCTGTGACTCTACTGCTTGACAGTCTATAGAGAGACAGACATAAGAGTGTATGCAGTAAATGTCAATAAATCTACCTTGATACTTCATTACACAAAGCAGAACCGTTGCCATGAAATTATTATTCATATGAAAATGTCAAGTAACTGTAAAACTACACAACATCTTTTGAGTTTTAAAGTAATAAAAAAAAGCTTATTTGTTTCTGTTACCTTTCAAGACTCTAATACTGATATTAGTTTTTTACTGTTAAAGGATTTTGCCCAAAGCTAAGGTTTTTGATACCACTTCGGTAACACATTACACGGTTATAATGTCATAATGTCATAATTCATAGCACAATACAAGACTTGTTATAAGCATGTATGACTGTATTATAAGGTTGAAATTGTGGTTATAACATGGTATGGTCATAAAGTTGTCATAATATGATATGAGATCTAAAAGGTGGTTGACAGTCAAGTTTTTATGATGTCAATCTACACTACAGCACCATGATATGTGTTTATGACACTGATATTTCCGTATGAAATGATGTGTTACCACCAGTTTCTTTGTTGGTCTGTCAAGCACTGACTGGACTATAACAAATATGTAGTTTACAGTTTGGGTCCCCCTGTCCAGCAGAGGGCAGTGTAACTCCTGAGTCCTGCAGGTCGTTGACTCTCAGCTGCAGTTCTCTCAGTTGTGAGTTTAGTGAATGCAGGACTGAGGCCAGATCTGCACAGCAACCCTCGGGCTGACCATATTGACCCAGGCTGTGGGAATAGAGAACTAGTTTGAACATAAGATACATATGTGTGCATTCGGTACAACATGCAGACTCACACATACACACAGACACACACAGACATACACAGACATACACACACATAAACACACACACACACGCACACGCACACGCACACACGCACACACACACACACACACACACACACACACACACAGTGTAAATATTGATACAATATTGGCCATTGTGTTCAATATGGTTTCAATTTCAATCCAATTTCAAAACAAATTTACAACGTCAATACATTACCATCAATTGACCCACAATGAACAAGGCTGTGGGGAGTGGGTGCAGATTACATGTTAAAATGCATACATGATAACTCAAGTATAAAACCCAGGTGATACCAAAAAGATTCCACTCACACAAATCTCTCTAGAGATGGGCTGTTCAATCCTGCAGAGTAGCTGTCACGCCTGAGGTTGCTTTCTGGTGACTCTGGCGCCCCCCTCTGGCTATACGGGTCAGTGCCTCCCAATCTCCCTTAAATCATGCCACCTGTGTGTTCTGTCCCCTGTTTGTATAAATAGCCTGTGTGTTCCCCATGTCTTCGTCCGAGATTCTCCCTGTCTGTCTGTCTGTCTGTCTGTCTGTCTGTCTGTCTGTCTGTCTGTCTGTCTGTCTGTCTGTCTGTCTGTCTGTCTGTCTGTCTGTCTGTCCCCAGTGATTCCCGTTCGAATAATTATTCCACTTGTTAAGTGAGTACTTTATTTACGGAGCTTGTTTTCTCCACCTTTGTTTTACAGTTTGGTCCCCGTTTTTGTTTGTTCTGTCTGTCTCCCTACTTTTGACATATTAAAACCCCCGCTTTAAGAACACTTTACGCTGTTGTCTGAGTATCTCTCTGCACTTGGGTCCACCACACTACCACCCACCCTAACAGTAGCTTCACCCCTGGGTTTCTTAGTTCACTGTTGCTGAGGTCCAGCTCTCTCAGGTGGTAGTTGGGTGTTTGCAGAGTGGAGACCAGTATTTCACAGTATTCATATATGAGTTCATAACCATCTAGTCTGGAGAGATAAGTTACACTGTTACATATTCAAGGCTTACTTGTACAAGGTTTTGTCGTTTCAAACATTTCAATACAACATATTTAATTGACATAAAATGACATTAACAGAACTTACAGTTCAAGTAGCGCAAGTACAGTGCAGTACAGTTGGAATTCATGGAGATGCTGAGAAGGAAACGAAGGAGAAGGTCCAGATGTACATTTTTTCTCATCAAGGCTTGGTTCACTGCACTCCTGTGTACGTCAGACAACTCATTATACGCACCAAACCTATCCAAAGCGACTTACAACAAATACATTTGTTTAAGTAAGTGAATCATCTATCCATCAGTCAGCTGTTGGAAAGCCAGCTTTGCTAGTTTCAGGATCATCTCCTTGTCCGACTGAGACAGTTTCTTTGGATTTGTCACTGTAGTTTGTTGTACTTCATACTTGTTTGAATGAGCAGGAAGTGAATGTACATCTGGGCCAGAGTTTTGGGGACTCAAGGATTCTAGCTGAGGACTATAGCTGACTATAGCTGACATCCAACAGAAGACTGATATGTGACACATGATGTGAAGGCTCCTTGATGTCTTGTGGTGATGTCATTAGCCAGCTTCAGATCTGTGATTTTCTTCTTGAGGTATTCTACCTTCTGTGGGTCGTTGAAACCTTGAATCTCTGTCACCTGGTGGACATACCCAGGAGGGATCTGTTTGGCTGCCAGTGGTCACGTGATTATCCAAAGGTGAGCAGAGGGAAGCAGATTCCCCTCGGTGAGGTTTGTCAGCAGCATGTCCAGAGAGGTTGACTCTGTGACATCACATCATCTCTCATTGTTGTGGAAATTAAGAGGGAGTCGACACTCATCCAGACCATCAAAGATGAACACAGTTTTGATTTCACCACACCAATGCTGTCAATCTCTTTCAGCTCTGGAAAGGAGTGAAACAGTCAGAAAAATCTGAAGAGGATGAGGCAGGTAAGAGAAATGTGAAATCTTACTTCTTATGCCCAGAAAGTTTTCTTCAAGACACAGCTGGTCAGCTCCTCTTTGAAGAGGTTCAGCTCTTCCATCTTCCATGTTCCCCAGTGTCTGCTGGAGCACAGATGGAGTGTCTAACACTGTGGGGATCTGCAAATAAGAGATGAACAATATATTGAGTGTACTGACATTTATATAAAAGTCTGCCACCTCTGAACAGCCAGCGAAATTCAGTTTGAAGTTCCAAACCTCCCTAATAATAATATAACCCCCTGAAATGTACATGCAGACTTGCAGTGTTGGACATTACCTGTTTCTGCATGCGCGCACGATTGTAAAAGGCAGCTACCAAAGACAGAATGGCAAAATCGGTGAGTCCACTGTCCGAGAACATCCCTGGCAGTAACAACATGTTCATATGCAGACCGAGTGTCAGGTAGGACACTGTGTTTTAGAAAGTGCTTTTTCCAAACAAAAATGTTGGTAAATGAAATATCTCATTCCTAATCATGACCGATTAAACAGTCATTACATCCATTAGGAAGATTTTAAAAAGCTTGAATGTTACAAATTGGACCATTAAAGAATAAACAACATAAATACAGAGAAACATTCTCACCTATTCTAGAAGATTTCAAAGGTTGGCTAATGTATGTTTTTGTGACATAAAAAATATTTTTCTCACCTCTGTGTAGGTTTTGCCATGGCCTCTGTGGTCCTCCACATCTCACACCTTACAGATGAGAGTCTGGTCTGTTTTACAGAACATCTCCAGAGCTCTGTGGTGCTGCTGGCAGAGTTTCTCCTCCAGGTCTCCTCTCACCTCCACCAGTGTAAGTCTCTGCAGTGCTGCTACTGGGTAGTGCTGCCTAACATGGGTCTCACAGTAGGAGGCAGTACAGGTCAGAAAGAGCTTCACAGCTTTGAGCTTTTTCTCAGAACAGAGATCACAGGCCACATCTCCAGATACAGTGTAGCAGTGAGTGGATCCTAAAGGCTGTTGCAGAGGTTCAGGTGAGAGCAAGCTGCTGATGCACTGCCTGCAGTAACTGTGTCCGCAGGGGATGGAGACTGGGTCCCTCAACTCTTTACACAGTTCACACTGTGCCAGATCCCCTGTTAGTTCACTAAAGAGAGGAGAGGATATATATAAATGTATAAATAAATTCCATTCTCATTAGTATCATGATATTAAGAGACGTTTTTCTTACTGTCATTGTGACCACCCTCTAGTAAGCGAATCCATTTAGTCCACTGTATATCTGTCAATGTTCAATTCTGGGTCCTCAAAATTAACATAATAAAGCCCAAATCAGTATTCTAACAAGTAACCGTGCAATGAAAGAAAATCTTTGAAATACACCGCTGATGGTGCAGTTACATCCACTCTCTGGAGATTGTTTTGACAATACTGCAGCAATGGCTTTAACATTGAACAATGTTGGTTTGAACATTTATGTTGCAATGGTTTTAACATTGAACAATATTAGTTTTAACATGTACTGTATGTTGCAATGTTTTTAACATTGAACAATGTAGCGGTGGTTTTAACATTGAACAATGTTAGTTTTAACGTACTGTATGTAACAATGGTTTTAACATTTACATTAAAAACGAGTCTTTATTACTAGGCTACGGTGCATGTAAATAAAACAAATTAACTGGATGATTAACTATTCTTTGTTTTTCTATATGCAACATTGTGACTGATGAACCTCAGGTACACCCCAGGTGAAGGTGTTTATAGGGTCATCAGAGTTCTCTTCCTGGAGGCATCTGGTTAAAGATGATTGATCCTGATTCTTCACCAGGGGCGTTCACTGGTCACTGGACAGAATGCTGACCTGTCTTTCAACCCTGAAATGTTCCTATTCATCAAATTATGTGGATGTTATTATATACGGTATCACTTCAGAATTTCGATGTCACCCCCCCACACACACATACCACCTCTGCAGTGTGCGTGTGTGTGTGTGTAGATGGAGTTGCATGGGAAGAGTGAAAGAGTGATAGTGTTTATGACAAAAAAAAACATCCAAATGGTTTGATTGAATGACGGAATTATTAAATGAGCCAGCCATGACATCACTGCTGTCACCAGATCCTCTCTGTGGTGCATCCCCTTTTCAGGGCTCCCTCTGACATGTGACAACTGAATGCATTTATTTACATATGTTTCCCTGACTTGTGACATAAGTTCAACACAGCCCCCAACATGACTTTTTTTTTTTTCTCTCTTTTTCTAAAAATACAATACTTTGTAGAGATTTAGCCCCTATGCCACCTGTATGGGCTGCAAATAACCCAACCTCCTATTGATATACAGCAGGCTACCTGTCTCACCTCCTATTGACATACAGTAGGCTACAGTACTATACCTGTCTCACCTCCTATTGACATACAGTAGGCTACAGTACTGTAACTGTCTTACCTTTACAATTTTACAGCAGGCTACCTGTCTCACCTCCTATTGACATACAGTAGGCTACAGTACTATACCTGTCTCACCTCCTATTGACATACAGTAGGCTACAGTACTGTAACTGTCTTACCTTTACAATTTTACATTCATGGCATTTAGCAGATGCCTTTATCCAAAGCGACTTACAAAAATACATTTGTTTAAGTAAGTGAATCATCTATCCAACAGTCATCATAAGACAAAGTAATCAATGCTCACAACAGGGGCCATTGGCAGTCGTAATGCCACTAGGCTATTTTTTTTAATTTTTATCTTTTAAATATATTTTATTAGCAGGAGAGAACTTGAACAGGGGGGTAGCAGGGTTGAAGAGGTCTCGGGTTTAGGGTTAGTATGGGGGGGGGGGGTAGTGAGGGTGATCTTTAGGAGGGACTGTTAAGATGTAGCTTGAAGAGATGGGTTTTCAATCTACGGCGGAAGATCGGAAGTGACTCTGCAGTCCTGACAGTCGTGGGAAGCTCATTCCACCAGCGAGGCGTCAGGACAGTGAAAAGCCATGACCGAGTAGCACGGCCACTGCATCCACGTAGCGACGGCGGTGCCAGGTGGGCAGCCGAGATGCTAACCATTGCTTGCAAGTAGGGAGGGGCTGTTCCCTTTGCCGCCCGGTAGGCAAGCACCAGGGTCTTGATTTTGATGTGAGCTGCTACCGGGAGCCGGTGGAGGGTGCGGAGGAGGGGCGTGACATGGGAGAATTTGGGGAGATTGAACACCAGATGAGCGGTAGCGTTCTGGATGAGCTGCAGAGGCCTGATGGAGGAGGCGGGGAGTCTGGCCAAGAGTGCATTGCAGTAGTCAAGGCGAGAGATGACAAGTGTTTGGACCAAAAGTTGTGCTGCTTCTCTGACGTCTGAATGGACGTATCCTTCTGATGTTGTAGAGGAAGAATCTACAGGAACGTGCTGTCGCTGTGATGTTTGCCACACAGGATAAGTGATTGTCAAGGATCACCCCAAAGTTCTTGGCTGTATGGGAGGAGGTCACAGTAGTTTTCTACTGCGATGTTGAAGTCTTGGAGAGGGCAGGCTTTCCCTGGGAGGAAGAGCAGCTCAGTCTTGTCATTGTTGAGCTTAAGCAGAAATGTCTGCAAGACATGCCGAGACACGTGTTGCCACCTGTGAGTCAGAAGGGGGGAAAGAGAGAAAAAGTTGAGTGTCATCTGCGTAGGTGTGGTAGGAGAAACCATGTGAAGAAATTACAGAGCCGGGAAATTTGGTATAGAGAGAGAACAGTAAAGCCCCAAGGACAGAGCCCTGGGGGACACGAGTGGTGAGGGATCGTGGAGAGGACAGCGAGAAGGAGAGAAGAGATACCGGTCTGTAGTTATGGACAGCAGATGGGTCAAGAGTTGGTTGCTTGAGAAGAGGCTTGACTCTGGCTGTCTTGAAGGCAGCTGGGACAGATCCTGTGGATAGAGAGGAATTGATTAAAGTGGTAAGGAATGGAAGGAGGTCTTTGGAGATAGATTGGAGTAAGGGGGAGAGGATAAGATCGAGGGGGCAGGTGGTTGCCCGCTTGGATGTGTCCAGCTTTAGAACATCCTCAGGGGAGAGGGGGGAGAAATCTGATAAACCAGAGACTGGGTGTTACACAGTGGGTTTGGGAGGAGAGGTGGCATTGTTGGTGAGAAGTAGAGGGAAGGAGCTGCTAATGTCATCGACCTTCTTTTCAAAATAGGTGACAAAGTCATCGGCAGACAGAGAGGAGGGAGGAGGGGGAGGAGGAGGGTTGAGGAGTGAGAAAAATGTGGAGAACAGTTTCCTTGGGTCAGAGACAGAGGTTGAATTTTGGAATGGTAGAATAAGGCTTTAGCAGCTGATGCAGATGAGGTGTAGTTGAGGAGGAGAGAGAGATAAGGGCCTAGATCATCAGGAAGGCCAGATTTTCTCCATTTCCTCTCAGCTACTCCCCCCCCCCCTATTCATCCACGACAAACACCTGTCAGTGGTATTAAAGCAACCTGCGTAATAATGTGAATACACTAAGTCTGTGTCTGCATCTGACCCACAGTCACACTTAAAGGTGGACTTTGAGTTGGTGGACAGCTTCCTTTGTCCTGAGATCATGTCTGTACTGTAATGCTGAGTTCCTGTTGGCTTCTATTTTATTTTACTGAGGAATTAATGATGTGTGTGTTTGAAAGTGATTGTGTAGTGATTTAAAGTGTTGGGCATGCGTACAGTATGTGTACCAATTAATTCATCTTGAATGGTCTATGTGGTGAAAAGCACTTGAAAAACATAATGTTGGTGTTTGCCATATTGACCTGAACTGTTGCTTCTTGTTCAGTAACTCATCATTGCATCTAGACAGATTCCTCTCACGCTCATGACTATGATATAGCATAAATATCATAAAAACTGCAATAGTGAAAATCTGTAGCAAACTGAATCACCAATAACAAGGTAATTGTTTTAGGCAATCTGTCACAAATGTGATATTTCCTCTGAACTCTAATTTCCTGTGTTGCACAATGCATTTCCTACAGCTGTGCAGAAGTTTTCCACATCAACATGACAAAGTGTTTTACATCGGATGTGATTTCAACTGAATTCTTCTTGAATTTCTTCTTGCAAATCTATGAGCAATGTAGCCGTGCAGCTTACTCACATCAGTGGTAACACATATAGTTATAAGATCACCTCAAGACTTCAAAGCATTTTTCACTGTAATGTTTAAGAGGACGTCAGGAGTATCAAATATTTAGTTGTCTTTGTTGCAAAGCTACAAGGGGTTAATGAGCGGTGGTTGTGGGGTTCAAGGTTAACACTGGTTTGTGAAACTGGCCCAAGATTGCTCTGTATGTAACACAGATTCATAAGCAAAAACCTAAAAAAAAAATGAAAAAAAAAGAAGCTTAAGCCTAAACATTCATTGTCTCTGACTGACACTCTACAGTTGAGATGCAATCCCAACTTTCACTGATCTACCATATTTTTCCATCAACATCTAAAGTTATTTGTTGTTTTTTCTATAATGTGATAAATTCACTCCTGTGAGAGGGCACTGATAAGTCACGCACATCTTCTTGATGTCACCAATCCACTCATGAGCTCAGGGTAAATTCCTGTATCAGTCTGTCCCAGATTGCGCAACCCTCTCCATGACTCACTTCCAGATCTGGTCTTTAAAAGGAACGACTTTCTCTCCTCAGCGCCAGATTCAAACTCCAAACAGAAGGAGACGACAAAGAGTAAAATAGTGCAGCTGGACTGAGAAAAGAAAACAAAGACTCCAAGAGAGACAAACAGCGATTAAATACTTGACAGTGCTTCACTCAGAACCAGTAAGAGCTCCACCTAAGACTGTATAAGAAGACTTCCAGTAAGACTAGACTACCTGATCAGCCAGTTTGTTACTCCAGCTCCTGTTGAACATGAAGATGAGCAGCAGAACCGTAGTCAGCTCCGTCATCATGCTCCTGGCCTTCCTGACCATCTCTGAAGGTGAGTTTAACCACTGACATCTATCTATCTATCTATCTATCTATCTATCTATCTATCTATCTATCTATCTATCTATCCCTCCCTGTGGTTTATAATTGAATGTGTTTCTGATCATGGTCACAGGGGTGAGTCTGAGAGGTCTGGGGGTGGACCTGCGTTGTCGCTGCATCAACACAGAGAGCCGGCGGATTGGTAGACTCATTGAGAAGGTTGAGCTGATCCCTCCCAGCTCCCACTGCAAGGACACTGAGATCATGTGAGTCCTCTCACCTAACTATCGGCCCATTACTCTTACTAAGACTGACTTTAGAATAATAGCAATTATAAACAGTTCTGTGTGGGCCCTATAGTGTTTCCCCTTAGCTTCAATTATTTCTGGATATGTTAATGTAAGAGCTAATTTAGTCTCTGTCTCTGTTAAGATTGTGTCAGGGTTAATTCTGGTTTTAGTGAGAATTTCATGAGGTCATAGTTGGTTGTGGTAAGGTCTGCTCTTGTTCTGGTAAGGTTTTAGTGAGGTTAGTTCTCAAGGCTTTGTAAGATGATGGTAAGGTAGGCTCTAATTGTAACCCAAGAGGCATGAACCAGGAACTGGAGCAGTAGCATTTAGTAGTAACACGTTATGTAGTAACTGACCAACTGTTCTTGCTCAACACCGCAACATAGGAGGTAGATGTATAAACTATGCCATTTAGTGGGGACAATGGGTAATTGTCTATTCAATCTCACATTCCCACAGTAAGGTTACTGTAAGGTAGGTTCTAGTTGTGGTATAGATAGCCTGATCGTGGTGAGGTTAGATCTAGTTCTGACCATGTGTCTGTGCTCCCTGTCTCTCCTGCAGTGCCACTCTGAAAGAGACTGGTCAGGAGCTCTGTCTGGACCCCAACGCTGCCTGGGTCAAGAATGTCATCGAGAGGATACTGGCCAAGTAAGTAGAGGTCAAACTCACACAGAGAGATGTAGACAGAAACAACAGAACTATGGCCTGTCTGTCACTAAATAATACCAAATGATATGAATAAAAATGTGATCACCAAAAAAAAGAAACAATAGAACTAGACTCTGGGTTTGGGATGGAGAAAAGGTCTGATTGATAGAATTAGAAATAAACACTTTTTTTCTTACATATTGGTAATTCTTCTCACATGTGATAACTAACTCACAACATGTGAACATCACCAGATCTGAAACCACTCTTGATTGGGTATTACTTTCTAGTATTCTAGTAACACCCATGTCTTTTTTCTCAGTGGCCAAAGGCGTTGAAGACAAGAGGAGAAGAGATTGTATCCACACTTTGGGATTGTAGACTCTTAGAATTTACAAACCAAAAAGTATTTATAAGATGATAAACTACACAGCATCATGTTTTTCTGTCAAATCTGTGAAAATATATACTTGAGATCTAGTGATAACTGAAGTTACACTTTTTAAAATGAAAAGAACCTCAACATGCACTCAGGAAATGTGTGTAAGAAATATTTATTTTGTTATTTATATGATCATGGACTTTGATCTTGGATTTCTGATTGTGTTATGAGATATCCGTGTGTCTTTGTTTCAATCATTCCTGTTGCACGGGAATCATTTCCTGTGGAAACTACTTCCTCCATTGTCACATAAGTTATGTCATATACATATTTATTAATGTATTTATTATGTTGCCTACTTATTTATATTCAACTGTATGGTCAGGTTGATCAGATGTTTATCAATTAAAAATGAATGTGTGGTAAAAGGAAATGCATTGTTTCATGTTGTTTATCTCTGTCTCTCTCTCACACACACACACTTCTCTCAACCACTTTTATGTAACCAGTAGTGTGAAGGTGTTTCATAATTTCATGGACAAATTTATTAATCCCCATCGATTGAACCTGTCTGATTTCACCACAGGTCAGTTAGGCCAAGGTAACCCTTACAAAATAATCACTGCAATATTACTGCAGTACAGTGGAGCATAACTTCAGCACAGTGCAGGATACCTGTAATACAGTGCAGTATAACTGTGTCAGTCAAATGAGGTATTTAGTTCAACTGCAGTACCTAAAGTTTAACGGCAGTAAAGTTTTCAGTTTAGATTATTTGCAGTTCAATTGTAGTACTATTGCAGTTTGACATATACAGTGTGTAGTGTGTGGTGTTTAGTAGGATCCAGGCAAAGGTACAAAAACATGAAGGGCAAGTCTGTATTCAGGGTTGGAAAAGAGTTTGGTACCAAAGTGGTCAAAACTAATGAAGTTATCAAAGGCAAAGGCTGGACCATGTGGGGAACAGGCAAGAGGGTCCTGACAGCGTATGGAGCTCTATCAATGTCCAGGGGGGGTGGGGGTTGTCATGGGGGACAGCATCAGTCAGGGGACCAGGAACCACAAGCCTGAGGGGGGAGACATGAAAAGTGGGTGAGATGCAATAGTGACTGGGTAGTTGTAGCCTATATGATACCTCATTGACCCTCTGGAGGACCTTGAAGGGTCCCACAAACCGTGGGCTCAGTTTTTGGCAGGGGATGATTCACTTACTTAGACAAATGTACTTGTTCCAAGTCGCTTTGAATAAAGGCGTCTGCTAAATGTCTAAAATGTATAGGTGTGAATCCAGTTGAGCAAGATTAGAGGGACTTAGATTTTCTCAGCCCTGATTGAGCCTGCACAGTCCGCCATGATCCACACTGTTGGATAAACAACATAGTTATTGAGAGACAAAGACAATATAAAGCAGAGTGTTAACACACAGAGCTCTTTGACAAAACAACTCTGCTGCCAGGACTTTTTTTTACTTACTTGAGCATCAGTTCATATTTAGGATCCACAAGACCAGCTGAAAGCAGTACCCCTGCGGCGTCTCCTGGGTGATTGTAGCTCAGGTCCAGCTCTCTCAGGTGTGAGGAAGGGCTTGATGTCAGAGCTGAAGCCAGAGAAGTGCAGCCTTCCTCTGTGACTCTACTGCCTGACAGTCTATAGAGAGACAGACATAAGAGTGTAAATGTCAAAAAATCTACCTTGATACTTCATTACACAAAGCAGAACCGTTGCCATGAAATTATTATTCATATGAAAATGTCAAGTAACTGTAAAACTACAAAACTTTTTTTGAGGTTTAAAATAATAAAAAAAAGCTTATTTGTTTCTGTTACTAATACTGATATTAGTTTTTTACTGTTAAAGGATTTTGCCCAGCTAAGGTTTTTGATACCACTTCGGTAACACATTACACGGTTATAATGTCATAATGCCATAATTCATAGCACATTACAAGACTTGTTATAAGCATGTATGACTGTATTATAAGGTTGAAATTGTGGTTATAACATGGTATGGTCATAAAGTTGTCATAACATGATATGAGATCTAAAAGGTGGTTGACAGTCAAGTTGTTATGATGTCAGTCTACACTACAGCACCATGATACGTGATTATGACACTGATATTTCTGTATGAAATGATGTGTTACCACCAGTTTCTTTGTTGGTCTGTCAAGCACTGACTGGACTATAACAAATATGTAGTTTACAGTTTGGGTCCCCCAGTACAGCAGAGGGCAGTGTAACTCCTGAGTCTATTCCACTTCTTTATTATTCCACTTCTTATTTTTGATATATTAAAACCCCCGCTTTAAGAACATTTTACGCTGTTGTCTGAGTATCTCTCCGCACTTGGGTCCACCACACTACCACCCACCCTAACAGTAGCTTCACCCCTGGGTGTCTTAGTTCACTGTAGCTGAGGTCCAGCTCTCTCAGGTGGTAGTTGGGTGTTTGCAGAGTGGAGACCAGTATTTCACAGTGTTCATATATGAGTTCATAACCATTTACACTGTTACATATTCAAGGCTTACTTGTACAAGGTTTTGTCGTTTCAAACATTTCAATACAACATATTTAATTGACATAAAATGACATTAACAGAACTTACAGTGCAAGTAGCGCAAGTACAGTGCAGTACAGTTGGAATTCATGGAGATGCTGAGAAGGAAACGAAGGAGAAGGTCCAGCTGTACATTTTTACTCATCAAGGCTTGGTTCACTGCACTCCTGTGTACGTCAGACAACTCATCATACGCACCAAACCTATCCAAAGCGACTTACAACAAATATATTTGTTTAAGTAAGTGAATCATCTATCCATCAGTCAGCTGTTGGAAAGCCAGCTTTGCTAGTTTCAGGATCATCTCCTTGTCTGACTGAGACAGTTTCTTTGGATTTGTCACTGTAGTTTGTTGTACTTCATACTTGTTTGAATGAACAGGAAGTGAATGTACATCTGGGCCAGAGTTTTGGGGACTCAAGGATTCTAGCTGAGGACTGTAGCTGACTGTAGCTGATGTCTAACAGAAGACTAGTATGTGACACATGATGTGAAGGCTCCTTGATGTCTTGTGGTGATGTCATTAGCCAGCTTCAGATCTGTGATTTTCTTCTTGAGGTACTCTACCTTCTGTGGGTCGTTAACCTTGAATCTCTGTCACCTGGTGGACATACCCAGGAGGGATCTGTTTGGCTGCCAGTGGTCACGTGATTATCCAAAGGTGAGCAGAGGGAAGCAGATTCCCCTCGGTGAGGTTTGTCAGCAGCATGTCCAGAGAGGTTGACTCTGTGACATCACACCATCTCTCATTGTTGTGGAAATTAAGAGGGAGTCGACACTCATCCAGACCATCAAAGATGAACACAGTTTTGATTTCACCACACCAATGCTGTCGATCTCTTTCAGCTCTGGAAAGGAGTGAAACAGTCAGAAAAATCTGAAGAGGATGAGGCAGGTGACGGACAGATCCCAGGAGGTGAGAATAGGCAGCATCACCTCTTCCAATAGGCAGCATCACCTCCTCTTGACTCTCAACACGGAGGCCAAGACAGCACACAGGTCTCCACACTACTACTGAGATAGAAGAGACAAAATGATGGAGAATGACAGATATGAAAGAGAAAACATAGACCATGAGAGAAGTCCATATTCATGATGTTAACTGATAAATAATCTGTAGTCATGGATGATGTAGATAATGATGGAACCAAGCTGGAAAAGCTTGAGGCAGAACAAGAAAAGCCCACCAAGGAAATGACACTATCCTCTAAAGGCCTGGAGACAGGAAGCAATAGTCAACATAATCAGCCCACACGCGACCAGATCAATTCTAAGTTGAATCCTTTACCTGGTAAGTAACTCTCTCTCACAGACACAAGGTTGTATGTTGTATTACTATTCATTTGATTGGACAATACAGTAGATGCACATTTGTGTTTTACGCAGATATAAATATGATGTATCTGGCAAGTTTATCTCCATTACTTTCACAGTTTGGAAGGATCATGTGCACTGCATGCAAAACCAACAGAATAGAAGATGACTTTTTCTCTCATATCATTCCAGGTGTGGTGCAGAAAACCGTTGGCTACAATACTGGGCCTGGGGTTCCTCAAGGTAATGTCGGGATGATGCTGCTTATCAAGGTGGACATTTTCAGAGTGAGGCTTTCTGACCAGGCTCTCCAGCTGGGTGAAGCAGCCCAGTTCCCTGGGAGGCCACTAGGAGATGAGATGGGTCTTTGCCCAGTGGATGATGGTTGTAGTGGTGGAGGACATGTATGCAGAGAGATCAGGTGCCATGCACAGGTCCAGAGCCTCCTGTCTGCAGGGTGAATCTGGCCGGTGTCCAAGAGACCTCTGACCCAACATGAAGGAGAGCCGTGAGGGGCCACCTGAGAGGGAGAAAGACTGAGCAGCCTAGGAGTTGGGATGGACATACAGTATCAAACAACAGCAAAGGAAAAGCATGGGTAGAGACTTCAAATTTGACAGTGAGTCAGTTGTTTATAATACATCTGTTCCCATTAATGAGGTGTTTATGATTTAAATCCCTGAGAATGTGTTATCTTCCAGAGCCAGTGCATTCTAGAGATCTTGGTGTGTGTGCCTGTTTGTAGGGGTTTACTGGATGAAGCTAAGTGGAACCCTAGAATTGAATAGCATATCATAATGCTCTATTCTGCTCTGTTCTGTTCTGAAGATGGAAATGTGTCTGGTAGTCACAACTGTCCTCATACATCCTCAGTAAGTATAGGAGAGTCCTTATCACCCTTGTTTTTATTATAATAACAACAACACTTCAATTTAGTTGGTGCCGGTAATTTACTGGTACATTTTCCTCTGCACAATGCCTTTGTGTAAATGGTTTAAGAGAGCAGTATCTTTTAAGTGGTTGTACCCCCATCTAGTGGCCACACTGAAGCTGTACATTCAGACAGCAGTCAGGAGGCCCACCCCCTACAGCAGCAGAGCACCTTCAGTTGACAAATCATGTTATTGAGGTGCTCCACACAGAGAATCAGGAGGTATTTCATACCAGCAGCTTTAATTAGAGGGCACTTTTGCATAATTGCCATTAAATCTGCCTAGGAAGGATTTTACATAAGAGTTTTAAAATAATGCATTTGTTTTCTGATAGATTTTCCTGTCAATCGGAAAAGATAGATAAAAATGTAGATGTAATGCCCACCAGTCAGAGCCAAAGATGTCATCAGGATTTGTGATGGTGAAACTGTCTTACTTTTTAACATTGTACTTTGGTGTGATATATTACCTCCCATCCTGTAACATTTGTAATGTAATCTTGTTTCCGTATTTTCCACTTCACTTAAACATGTTCCTTTCCTTCCCTTTCTGTTTTGTAGCTACAGTATTTAATTAAAAAAGTAAAAATAATCTTGGTAATTTTCACCTGTAGTTGTATTGTCTCATCCGCGTAAACATTTTATATTATATAAAATATTCAATTTCACCAGAAGAGGGTAGTCTCTTCCTACGCTAGGACTAATAACACACACACACACACACACACACACACACACACACACACACACACACACACACACACACACACACACACACACACACACACACACACACACACACACACACACACACACACACACACAGCTTCCTCCAGATGTTTTTTGGAGAAGGAAAGGGAGAGAAAAAAACTGGCGTCCTACAGCTGCACCATCTCATAGTCAGGTCAGTCTGACCAGGAGTCAGTTGAACTCATTAATTCTGAGTGAGCTGCTAATTGATGTCTGTTTGACATGACTGATGTCTGTTGATGTCATGTTTGTCCTTGTCAAACTAATTGCACAGCATCACAGCTGGACAATGTTTGATGTCATCTTCTGGTTCATTTAGCATAACATAACCCATGTATTATATTAGAATGAAGATACAGAGAGTTTATGTGATCAAATTGAACAAATTAATTCAGAACACAGTCATTGATGGTGGGTGAAAGAAAACTACAAAATGTGGAAGAAAGAAAATGACAAAATCAAAATGGCAATGCCTTGAGGAAAAGTTATTTTTATTAAAAGTCATATACAAAAGGGATATTTGACGTTAGGTTGCTATAAAACGTACATATGTACATTGTATATACATAATAACATGGGGCAAGGGCCTTGATTCCCAAATACAATGGGTAGGAGGGAATGTTGGGTGGTTGTCGAGGTGCAAAGAGTGGGGGGTCACTTACAGAATAACACAAATAGTGTTTGCAGATGAATGTGTATGTGTGTGACTGTGTATATGAACGCAGCCATGTATACCCATTATAACTGTAATATATACAAAAATGTGAATTGAATTGAATCCCTTATTGAACCATTTAAGGCTATGGAGCAGAAACCAGCAAACAATTGGCACCCCCTGGAACTTGATTTGGATACATAGCTTGAGTACAGTTTCTAGTAGAGACACTTGAATTTTGGATACAGCGTGAGCAGATGTTAGACAGAGGGGATTAAAAGTGTGTTTATCAGTGTTTGTGTGTGTGTAGTGCAGTATGTGAATGTGTGTGCGTGTGTGGTAAATAATGTAGTCACGGTTCTCACATTTCCCCTCAGTGCATCAAAGTACCTCTACAGAGATGGAAAATTATTTGTACAGCTATCCAGTACATATAAGGAGCAATCAAGTTCTCTCTCGTTGTTCAATGGCCAGACAACTGGTTTCTTTTAGACTTGTTTTTGAACAGAAATATAAAGCGAGAACATTTTTGGAGAGCTTGTGTCTTGGGTTTCTCACTAACCTATAGCAACGAAAATAGAACTATTTAAATCCGGCCATTCAAGACAACTGTAGGCAAATTGAATATATGTGATTGTACTGTTCGCCTTTTCTTTGACAACTCAAAACTTTTTACGTCCCAGCATACTCCTGTACTTGTGTGGACATTTCCCTGGCTCCTTTAGCACGATTACATTCATCAGACGTTGTCACAACATTGTCGGGACACATTGTCCTCTCATCTCCAAGACGATAGACACAGGAAGTGTCAGAAATTATTGGCATCACATGCCACCGCAACCTTCGTACCAACATAGAGCTAGAAATAGAAGAAGAACCCCCCCCACCACGTCCTTGTATGACACATCAACACAGTGCACAATCAGGGGTGAACTCAACTGGATTCATGATATCTATATTGGAGTACAAAAATAATTAGTTTCCTATATCTTCAACCTATTGTCATATACTATAATACACGTTTGCAATGCAGAGAAACTGTTTTTGACCAGGCATGCCGACTGGGCTTTTGTTGTTCTCAGCATTTTAAGGTTTGTACTTATTGTTTTTGGCAAATGGATTCCGCAGTTCCATTGATGGGACTGAGAATCATCCACTAGTGCAATTGGACCCTGACCTAAAAGGGAAAGAAAAGTCTAAATACTGTGTTTGAGTATAGTCTTGGCTCTGTCTCAACAAAACATCTGCTGCTTATAAACTACCTGTAACTCATATACTGTATATTGTGCAGATGTGGTTTTGATAGATTTCAAAATGTCAAAACATGTTCCCTTTTTATAAATGGTTGCTTGTATATATATGATATACCTCAAACTCCTCATGTGTGGAGAAAAATACAGAAGAAATAAGATGGCCGCCCAATTCTCACTGGACAGAATGTTGGAAAAGAAAAAAGTAAAAGCCTCTCTGATGTCTAAGAATGACATGAACATAACCGTTCCTTAGCATGACTTATAGTCATAATCCAATAAGAAGTCTGAAACTCTAACTTTATAACACACCAAAAAATAATAGGCATAACTTACATTGAACCACCCATGACATTGAGTTCAAAGTCTTCCATATGATGTAGAAGAGCCATACTTGTGACGATAAAATAAATACACTACATGTAATGCTTTAGAGAGAGAAATAAAAGCCAATAAATAAATCTCCTCATCTCAATGTGACGTTCAACCCCTCTTCCCACCATGTAAAGCTTATACAAACCCATCACAAATCAACAGGAACCCATTTTCTGTGTGCTTTGTTCCCTCACAACCAAGCGGCACTGACGCACCACACACAGACATAAACAAGTATTACTGTAAGTCAGTCTGGGTTTGCTGTGGATGGTGATGGTGGTTTGCCGGGACCCCTAAAGTGGGTGTGGCAGGTGGTCCTGACTGTGGCTCCTCTGGCTGTAGTTCACAGCGTCCCTGTACGTCAGCGCCAGCTCCGGACGCTCGTACATCTCGCTTAGCGCCTCAAACTTTGACCCCCAGTGTGACAGCCGGTCGTAGCTAAAGCCGCCTTCTCCGTCCTCGCCGTTGCCGTGAGAGATGGCCGAGCCCAGCGAGCTGAGGCTTCCCACCGAGGAGCCGGCGCCCTCGATGCACCACACGTGGTAGCTGTCCGGTGGGAGCACCTGGCTGTCGTTGTCCGCCTCCCAGATGATGCGCGCCACGTAGCTCTTGAAGTCCATGGGGCAGTGGCTGGCGCCGCCGGAGCTAGCGTTGGCCTCGTTAGAGTACTTAGCCTCATTAGCATAGCTAGCATTACTAACATGGTGGTGGTGGTGGTGGTGATGGTGGGGGATGTGGAGGTAGGGGGCCCCCGAGCTGCAGGCTGACCCGGCAGGGTGCACTTCCTCCTGGGAGCCCTGTGAGGACTTGATGAGGGGGGCGGTGGTGCAGGAGGAGGACTGGGACAGGCTGGAGCACAGGGGCCTCTTCAGCTCTGTGATGTCATAGGCGTTCTAGAGGGATGGAAGGGTGTAGAATGAACACAGGTCAAATCTAAGACAACATATGATTCTGGGTAAAATGGCTGTTGGGAATCAAATATCGTGTGAAGTCAGGCCATCGAATTAGAATGGGGCTAGCAGCGATATTTATGGCGTTTACCATTTTTGCTCACTCAAACAATCATTTTCAAATTCAAAAGAAGCCCAGGCACTCAAACTAATGTTACTCTAATGGTGTGTGTGTGTGTGCGTGTGTGTTTGTTTGTGTATGTATGTGTGTGTGTGTGTGTTTATGTGTGTGTGTGTGTGTGTGTGTGTGTGTACCTGGTCCTGCTCTCCCCCTCCCTCTTCGTTGTAGTTGAGGATGTTCTCTCGGATGTCCTCCCAGCTCTCGTGTTCGGCGGGGATGTGGTAGACGCCTCTCTTCTGGAACTTACTACGGCTCCCCTTCTGGTTCCACACTGTCACAGCTACTAGAACAGCTACATGAGAGACAGAGAGAGAGAGAGAGAGAGTATGATCACTATATTTTGAAAATATTTGATAAACAGAGATTGTGTGTGTGTGTGTGTGTTTTTGGTGCAACCAGAGACTCCTCTATCCATCTTTTAGCCACCCACTGTCCCTTAGGCAGCCATACCTCCTCTCTTCCTCCTTCCCTCCCTTTCTCTCCCTCTCTTTCCCTCCGTGTGTCTACCCATCTGACAATCTGTCCCGGAATTCAAGACATTCGCCACTGTTTTCACCCTCCTCTCTCCATCTCTCTTGACACATTTAGTTGTACTCTGATACTACTTCTGTTATTCCACTTTCTTCCCCCTCTTTTTCTTTCTCTCCCCCCCCCCCCATCTCCCTGGCATGGCACTGTGATCCGGCAGATGTGGGCATCAGGGCCGTCAGCGTTGGCAGAGGGGCCCTCGGGGGGGCACTGCCAGTCTGACATGACGTAGCTGTGGCACCCCGTCAGAGACTGGTACGATACAGACAAGCCTACATGTTACCTGTCACGTGTCACTGTCATCGAGCGCCTCTCTAGTCTCTGCTATCCCCCTTCCCTGCTCTCCTTTGTACATGTTATCTAAGAACAGCTACTACTGTGTATAGTTCTGTCCCCTATTGATATGTTTACCCGTACATGTAGATGGACAATGTCGTGATGGCTATTGGGGGTAAAAGGTCATTTGAGGAGGGGATTTGTTTCTGTGTGTGTGTGTGTGTGTGTGTGTGTGTGTACGTACGCCCACACGCAGTACTTGTCTGTGGGAGTGTGACAGACACCACTTCCACTTCTTCAACTCTCTTGTAAGCGTATCGTGACGATTTCGAGCCGAACGATTTTGAAAACAAACCCTTTTCCGTTTTCCAGTTTTTCCCCCTCTCCTGCACATCATTTCGCTTTACATTTTTTGTAAAGTATTTTTTTTTGGAAACAAACAAAACAAAACAACAGAACAACAAACAGAACAGAACAGATAAGGTTGCAGCCTTTACCGAAGAAGACGAGCAGACACATGCTGATGGCCAGGATGGAGCTGGGGCTGAGGGCGGCGGCGCGATGGGCCTTCACCTGACCCACCTCGCACCGCTGGCCCTTGAAGCCCGCCGCGCAGCGGCACTGGTAGCTGTCGGCACTCAGGGCCTGGCAGGCACCCCCGTTGCGGCAGGCCGAGGGTCCGCAGGGCGAGGGGACGCAGCGCTGGAGGCCCGACGCCTCGTCTGTCACCATCACCTGGCCGCCGGGACACCTGGGAGGAGGAGGAGGAGGAGGAGGAATGCGATGCTAACATTAGCCTATTGTGGCTGTGGTAATGAGTGTGTGTGTGTGTGTGTGTGTGTGTCTGTCTGTGTGAATAGGTGTGTCTCTGTCTCAGAGAATGAGTGAGCATGTTTGAGTGAACGTGTGAGAGTGTGTGTGTGTACTGTATATGTGTGTGTGTGTACTGTATATGTGTGTGTGTGTACTGTATATGTGTGTGTGTGTGTGTGTGTGTGTGTGTGTGTGTGTGTGTGTGTGTGTGTG
>NC_139664.1:19777523-19780023 GCF_951799395.1 Argentina silus
CACCCACCCATCCATCCACCCACCCACACATCCATCCATCCATCCATCCATCCATCCATCCATCCATCCATCCATCCATCCATCCATCCATCCATCCATCCATCCATCCATCCATCCATCCATCCATCCATCCATCCACCTACCTCTGGTTCCCAGGGGTCTCTCCAAAGGCCCTGCACCCTGTCTGGTCCGTCTCCAGCACCTCCACCCCCAGACCCTCCACCTCGTTCACCACCGCTCCCGAACACTGGTCCAGGATCAGCTGCACCGTCTACAGAGACACCAGAGAGCCCAGAGAGTCACACTCACAAACAGGCCCCAGTTCAGACTCAGTCACAACACATGCTCAAGTTCAGGTTGACGTTCACAGCTGAAGCTCGAGTTCAAGATAGTTTATTTCTATAAACATTTGAAGTCAATACTCACTCAGACTATTCCTTGTTTAAGTTAGAAATGTCTCTCAGTCTCACAGTATGATAAGGGTAGGTGTTAAGGTTAAGCCTAAGGATGAGAATTCTCCTTCCGGGAATTGACCCTTTACACTTTGTTGTAAATACGAACATACTTTTCCGTCACTAATGATGTCCAGACGGTGCCAGCGACGGTCCGTGACAGTGGACTTGGCTGGGAGTTGGAGAGTCAGAGTTCCTGATCCGTGGTTGATGCTGAGGGCTGGAACGCCGTTCCTTAGTTCTGGAAGGGAGGCGGGAAAACATATTTATTACATTCAGAGCTTTCGCTCGACCTCGAGAGGACTGGTAGCAGCATATATTTAAGCTTAGGTCCGAAAATGTCAGATTGTAACCCGGTTCCAACCACCTTACAACAAGTCAGAAGCAGCTTAAACCTGTTGAGAACCATCAATCTTGCCACCATAAATAAACGTGAAACACGTTTTTTTTCCTGTGGAGATCATACGGCCAGAAAACAAACTCCAAGCCCTACAGCGGCTGTGTTATATTGCTGTGTAAGCCATTATATCATATTAACAGTTTCCTGTCACGGTGTGCATGACTAACATCCGTCCGGTGGTGTGTGTGTGACCCAATCAACCTCTATGGCACTCTATTGAGCCGCAGCAGTGAAAAATGCTTCGTTGCGATCAATGCAGCGGCCATCTTCGATTTCCTGTCCCCGGGGCAGGGAACACGGTTCGGGCTCGATAATTACATAACTTAATGTGACGATGGGTAACAAACACATTATGTACAGCTTTTTAAAAAGGCCAGGTAGGGGTAATTCTTTAAGGCCGTACAGCCACTGGGACATGACATTAGGACTATGTAGGGCCATGACCTGTCATAACGGGTGTCTGGCATACATTATGCCTTATGAAGACCTGAATATGACACAGTCTTATTAGGACTTGATTACGCCACATCTTATATAGGTTTAGAACAAGTAGGCTGGCTTGCTAGTCGTTGTTTCCTATCCACCGGACCAACAAGCACTTTACAACAACGGTGAACGACCACTCAAAGAGGATAGCACTCTCTAGCTTTACTTGTTGTCCATTAAATCGGAATCAATACGCTCAGTATTCATATTCACTTTATATTTAGGGTCTCTATTCATTCAGCATATAGTGCCAATATGGTTCCACACTTTCCAATGGGCTCATTCAGCCCCTCGTCCCTCCTAAGTCACTGCTGGAAATGAGAATGTGTCCTTTGGTAACATACTTGGTAAAATAAGGGTTAAACGGAACAAAATGAAAATGTTCTCTAGTCACTCTATACCTCTACCTCTATACCATAGTCACTCTATGTATATCTATGGTCTCTAGTCACTCTATATCTATGATCTCTAGTTACTCTATATCTATGTTCTCTAGTCACTCTATATCTATGTTCTCTAGTCACTCTATATCTATGGTCTTGAGTCACTCTATATCTGTAGTTTCAGCTCTTACCCAGAGCGATGAAGTCCTCCTGCTCCCCGGAGTGGGCGGGGCCCAGAGGGCCGTCGTAGAGCAACAGCCCATTGGCCGACTCGGCCAGGAACTCCACGGAGATATGACTCTGGAAGCAAGGCCTGATGGGAGGGAACCAGGCGTAGCCCT
The DNA here is from genome assembly GCF_951799395.1 of Argentina silus. Taxonomy (NCBI): domain Eukaryota; kingdom Metazoa; phylum Chordata; class Actinopteri; order Argentiniformes; family Argentinidae; genus Argentina; species Argentina silus. The sequence continues at coordinate 19,779,586 of NC_139664.1, forward strand.
GGCCACGGAACGTGTGCTTGGTCTGCTGGCACTCGGGCCCGTCGTACATGGGCGGGCATTTACACCTGAGGAAGACGACAGGACAGGACTGTGTGAGCGACCCCGTCTTGTGACGGAAAATGTTACTTTTGGGGGGGTCACATTGTCCGACCTTTAAGAAACCACTCATACGGTTCCACGGTTCTCTTTAAGTCTGATTGGAGGACCGCGCTTTTAGCTTAAGGTGGGCACACTCACAAAGCGTAATGGACCGAGCTGGGACCTGGTCCTCTTGTCATCATGCTAATGCTAACAGCTAATGTAAACAGCATGTCAACAGCTAATGCTAATGAGCGATGGCGGCCGTACCTGTATCCGAGCTCACTGTCTACGCATGTGCCCCCGTTGAGGCAGGGGTTGCGGGGGTAGGAGGAGCAGGCGAGGTGCAGGCTCTCCCGG
>NC_139664.1:19785023-19802523 GCF_951799395.1 Argentina silus
CGTAAGCCAATCAAACCTCCGGCCGGATCGAAGAGTCATCGCAAGCGAGGCCGTACGCGTCACGCCACTCTTCCCGGGACAGCGTATTAATGTAATACATTAATGATCTGTGTTTGCTAGGCTAGCCCGAGCCAAACATCCAACACAGCACTTCTGGTTGACAGAAAACAAATAGGCTTCAAACCATCATCTAAACAGGGGATAGGATATATAATGAGATGATCCAATTGTCTGCGCCAATTGAGATCTGCTGACTGGGTTTTCGGTATGGTAATGGTCTCTTTCTTGCTCTCTCTTTCTTTCTATCTTTGTCATTTCTTGTCATCTTTTCTCGCGTGCTCACCACCTCTAGCCCATTACAGGTGTCTCATTAGAAGGAGAGGTGCCAGGAGCATAATCAGGTTCTTTTCAACGCATACATGCCAGAAAAACACGTTGCCCCATCAAACAAAACAAGGGCGCCACGCTTGGCTTCACTGGGAATTTTCAATACAATTCGTCATGAAGTATTAATAATGGTGCTCCAAGTCAAGTCTTATCTCCCCTTTCTCTCACTCTCTCTTGCTCTTTCTTCCTCTCTTTCAGCCTTTTTCTTCCTCTCTCTCTCTCTCTTTCTTTCAATCTCTTTTCCTCTGTCTCCTACGTTGTCTCTCACTCAGTCATTCGCTCGCTTTCTCTTTCTCTTTCTCTTTCTCTTTCACTGCCTCTTTTCCCCATCCTCTCAGCTTTGTCTTTCTCTCCTTATCATACAATTACGTCTCTCTCTATCCCTTTCGATCCCTCGCTTTTTTCTTTTTTTACCTCTTTTACTGCACACTTTCTGTGTGTCTCTCTCTGTGCCTCTCTTCATTTCAAACTTCAGCAAAGGAGATCATAGTACCTGGGGGGTTTGCCTTCGAATCGGTAAACCTTCTCACTCCAGTCGTCAAGGTCAGGGGATTGAACCTGTCCAAGCACCGTCGTCGGGAGAACACCTGAGTGGGGGAACAAAACAACTCTGAATTAGGAGTGGGAGCAGAACCTGTCCCTGTGGAACACCTAAAACTCTCAAAGTGAAAGTAAGAGAGAGGGGGAGGAGAGGGAAGAGGGAAAGGAGGGTAGGAGCACTTTTCTTTTAGCAGATAAGGAGGAGAGCGACGCCTCATTGGCACATATGGACACGGTTTTAGGAACACAGCGGGGGGACGCACACACATTAGCATGCTAGCTCTCATTTTCCCTCCAAAAAGCTAAATGGAGTGCTGTAATCCCGTTAGGCGTGAAATCAACAGCTTTTTCCAATGGCTCCTGTTTATATGCCTATCAAACCTAGGACTTAAGCTTTAAGTAAATTGTTTGCTTCATGGTCTGTTTTGGAGATACATGATGAATTCTTATTAGAGGGTTAATGTACTTTCATCTGGAAAAACCCCTACAGTGGATCCACTAAAAATACATTACAGAAAACCTCAGTTTTTCTGGCAAATTAAAGCAAGCTGACAGATGGCATGAAACACTAAATAAGTGATGTAGTTGCTGCAAGAGGGCTGTAAGCAGTCAACTGTGACAAGTGAGCGTCGTAACAACATTACCAGAGCGCTCGGTGAACGTACCCTGGTAGCTGTACACGATGAAGTCAGTATGGCCCGACAAGTGTGGGTGGTCGTTTCTGTCGCCAATTATGACCGTCAGTGTGCTGGTGGAGCTCATTGGAGGAGAGCCGCTGTCAATCATGAGGATGGGGAGGCGGTACTCCTTCTGGCGCTCACGATCAAAGGCTCGCAAGGCGGTCAGAGCAGCGCTACCATTGCGCAGGTCCGTCAGGTTGAAGTTGGTGGCGTCGGAGGTCAACATGAGCAGGCGGATGGAGAAGGGGCCGCCGTTGGGCGAAGAGTCGCGGTCGGCCGCGTGGAGAAGCAGGGACGTTTCGTTCATGCGCACCGGTTGAGGCGCCGCCATGTTCTCCCACACAATCGGCCGGTAAAGCACCTCGAACTCCGGCCCGTTGTCGTTGACATCCAGCACGGTAACCATGACGATGGCAGTGCCCGTGAGTGGCGGGCTGCCCGTGTCGGTGGCCAGGACCATGAGCCTATGCTGTGATACTTTCTCCCGGTCCAGAGAGTCAGCCACCACCACCCAGCCGGACTGGTCCACCAGGAACTGGCCATACGGGTCAGACTCCTTGGCAATACTGTATGAAAAGCGGCCATTTTGGCCCGAGTCGAGATCAGCGGCGGTGACTTGAGCCACAATGGTGCCCACCGGCACATCCTCAGACATTGCGGACGCCTCGTAGAACTGCGGGAAGAAAACGGGTGCGTGGTCGTTGGAATCCTCCACCTGGACGAGACAATATGCCAGGCTGAAGAAATCGGCGTCTTCCGCCTTCACCGTCAAGTTAAAGGTCCTCTCGTGGGGCTTCTCAAAGTCGATCTTCTTCTTCAGCCGCACCACACCACGGCGGTTCACCTTGTCGGTCTCCACGAAGAACTTCCTGTCCTCGTCACCACCAACGATGCTGAAAGTGACCACCGCATTCTCGCCCTGGTCGCCATCGGTGGCCGACACTGCCAGCACCTCGCTGTTGACCTCCAGCTCCTCCGCCACCTGATAGCAACATCATATCTGATTGGTTAGTCTGTTCTCTGAGCACACAAAGTGAAAAGGTCAACATGACAAACGTAATCATGACGTATGTTAAGCTTTCCATACTGTACATGACACTCAAAGTGCTGAGGTAACAGTAATGAGATATCAAAGTAAGAATAAAGAAAAGTTAAATCACAAAAGAACATAATGTAAAAAGTATTTAAAATGGGAAACAAATATTTTTTAACTGTATACATGAGGGAGATAGCGTGGGTAAAACTGAAACACAAATGACAAATGAACAATGTGGGGGGCGAAAAAGTAACACAAGACAGGTATTTGCGTTGAGCCAGTGTACCCACCTGGGCTGTGTAGACCCTCTGGGTGAAAACTGGAGGGTGGTCATTCACATCCGACACCACAATAGTAGCTGTCCCAGTCCCGGTCAGGCCCCCACCATCCCTGGCCTCCACTACAACCAGATAGCGGTCTTCAACCTCACGGTCCAGCGACCGCAGAACCGTATAGATGGTCCCGGTCGAGGGGTTGATGGAGAACAGGTTGAGATTGATTTCATTGCGAACATTCTGGACGATGCGATAGGTAAGCACAGCGTTTTTGCCCGCCTTGGGGTCGTCAAGGTCCGTGGCCCTCATCTCCATCACCGATGTATCGGCGGGTGAGTTTTCGGGAACGTGGCCAACGAAGCAGCCCGAAGCGTCCGGGGTCGGACACGGGAAAAAGGGCGCATTGTCATTGACGTCACGGACTTCTAATAGGACGTCAGCAAAGCCCGTCAAGCCTGCCCCTACCTCGTCTGTGGCCAGGACAAGGAATCGCCAAGCCGGGCGCTCCTCACGGTCAAGACGCCGCTGGGCATAGATGCGGCCTGTGCGTTCGTCAATGGTGAACTCGCTGCCAGCGCCCTGGCCATGGAGGGAGAAGCGCAGGGCGCCCTGGTCGGCCTCCTGGTCCGGGTCTGTGGCTGAGACCTGCGTGTGAAAGTGTTGAAACATCAAAACATCGTTTTTTTGCATTACCACGCTATAACCATCACTGTGGCCTTAGCCATAGTGTAAGTGAGTCATAACTCAATTAGTAAAGTAAACGACTATGACTGCAACTTAGAGTAAGAATTCTGCAGTGTACTTATCAAAAGAATTAGAAACTAGGGATGGAATCTGCAGCAAAGTTGACTCTTCAATTAAATGCAACTTTACCAATCCTCCCAGGATTGATTTAGGAGGGTATTTCTTTTCCTTTCTTTCTTAGGGGAGGGAGGAGATTCTCAATACATTTACAGCCCAGTCTGTTTTCAATATTCATGTCTATTTTCATATTTCATGACAGAATATTCACTTTGATTTGAATCAATTCCATAAACAGTATGTTTGATTTAAATTGATGAATTCTTAGAGCTAGAGGGAATTCTGCCTCTGCATATTTTGTCTGGCCTGAGAATTAGGACATGAAAAGAGAATTGATTCCAGAAGCTCATACGCATTAACTCATCAACAATGGAAGAAACACGTTTGAGATAATTAACCTGCCTTTATGCTATCTCTCTGAGTTAAGGACATGCGTGCGGCGCAGACACTGACACATTCTCCCACGTCTGTCACCAGAACTCACAATGCAATTAAAAGTTAATCGACGCCAACAAAGAGAAATGCACTTTCCCTCTTCTTCTCTTCTCCTCTCACCGGAGGGTTTGTTTACAAAAGCCTTTGAAGTTTCGCTTTTTTTCCTCCTCTCTCCATTTCTTGACAATGGAAGGAGAAAGACAATATCGAGAAACACCGGCACGCGTGACAGCCGAGGCCATACAGGTAAGTCAAAGTATTTGTTTCAAATTGGATTTTCTCTCGCTTTTCTCTATCGGCAGGATTGTATTAATATACAGAGTGAAACCCACTTCGGGGACGACAATGGCTGCCACACACACTGGAAAACTATTTAGTGCATTAGACGGGAACCAGGCGCACATCAAATCAATTCCCCCCCTGCTGAGGAAGCGGGCCAGGGTTGACGACTCGGTGACACATGCCTCTCTCTCCAGGATTACTTCCATGCCCTCTAGAATCTGTTTCCTTTTTCATCTGATTCACCTTGGCGACATGGACACATTACACAATTACGGGGAATAGGTGTGACGAAAGCAGGCTGTGTAGAAAGTCGAAGGAAAAAGCAGGCACGTTTTCTTTCTAAGTAAATTGTATTTATTTCTAACTGTGGGGCCTCTTGGCAAGGGGTATCAGGTAACAGCACTTAGGGATATAATATGATATTATGTTATAATAAGTATAAAATGGGCCTATCCCATGTTAAACAATTTCACACATGTGTCTTGTGTTGCTACATTACGCTATATAATATTGCCAGTGAGGGAAAGCCCCAGGCAAATTTCCATCTCAGGGAGTATAATTCAATTGTATTCTATTATGGAAACCTTTTTCTGTTTTTATATACTGTACACATACACTTGAATGAAAGTGAACCTCTTTAAATGGAAACAAAGGCTTACAAACGCTCATCGCTCACGCCAGAGACCATGAAGGGCCTACGTAGCCTTAATGAAGCGGTTATGAAGCTGTTCTTAAGCTCACTGACCTCCAGCACAAAGACGGGCAGCTCCGTGAGCTCCTCGGTGACGGCGCCGTGGTACTCCGTCTGGCCGAACACGGGCGCCTCGTCGTTGCGGTTGACCACCTGGACCACCACCAGGCTCTCGTTCTCCCATTTCCCGTCCGAGGCGACTAGCCGTAGCTCGTAGCGTTGCTCCATCTCGTAGTCGAGCGGCTGGGCCACGAAGATGGTGCCCACCTCGGGTTCCACGTCGAAGGTGCCCATGATGTTGCCAGAGGTGATCTGGTAGCGCAGCTTGGCATTGGCACCTTGGTTACCGTAAAAAGGGGAATGGTCAAGGATTGAGGTGGTCTTGACACGTGCCTCACTTTTCAGAACATAACTCATCAATATACAACTCTGGTTCTGTTCGAGATAGAAAGAGAGGAAATATACAGAGAGATTGAGGCTCATGTGAGGACACAAACAGTAGTGAACACACTTAGTGGGCATGTGCACGAAAACGCGCACACACACACACACACACACACACACACACATACACCACCCACACACACACACACTTCCAACAGCCCTTTCTAATCCCCTCCTAGAGTCACCAAGCACCGACCAGCTATCAAATATTTGGGAGGAAAACATCCTATTCTCTCACAGAGGGGCTCATTAGACCCTCAACACTTACAGTGGAGATTCCACTCCTCTCTAACCCTGTCTGCCCCAAATCAGGTTTCTGATCATGAGCAGAGAGGGAGAAGAAGGAGGGTTGGGGGGTGGCGTTCCCTCTCGGAAAAATCTGAATAATGAGGGGAGGGATCAAAGAAGCCTTGTTCCCGCCTAGTGACCTGCTAGTGAGTTCTGAGGCTCCACTGTCTGGCCTTCATAGAGTCCTTATAAAGCGACTTAAGACCTGATTATGCAGATTATGCCTAACCCTAACCCTAAATAAGTGGGGATCAAGGAGTCTCATAATGAGAAAATGTGAATTGTAGAGGTTGTGCACAAGGCTTAATGGCCAAGACATGAAGACTAGGAAGCCCTTTACACAACTACTCTCTATTTGCCCCTTTAGAAATAAAACATACACACGTGCAACACATGTGCAACACACACACACACACACACACACACACACACACACACAAAGTAGTTTCTTTCTGACACACACAGACATACAAACACACACACCACACACACACACACACACACACACACACACACACACACACACGCACGCCTGGGTCTGGCTCTGGCCCTGTTTACCGGCACAGAGGAGATTTTAGGAGACAAACACCATCTGTGTGAGACGTGTTGGGCCCTCATTACGACATGTCATGCTCCTACCGAGAGTGTGTGTGTGTGTGCATGTGTGTGTGTGTGTGTGTGAAGGAGAGCTTAAGTGCGCCGGTCCGTCAGAGCCTCTGAGCACGATCTGCCGTGACACTCGCCCAGAGGTTGAATGTGTGTGTGTGTGTTTGGACGGAGGGGAGAAGCTCCAGTGCTTTTTGCCTCCGGCAGCCTCCCTAATGATCGGTCTGGCCATATGGTTACCCCCCTCCCCTAAACACACACACACACACACACACACACACACACACACACACACACACACACACACACACACATACACACACACACACATACACACACACACACACACACACCCATACCCCCACACACACAAACACACACACACACACACACACACACACACACACACACACACACACACACACACACATTCTGAGTAACACTGGGGAAGGGGGGCAAATGTACACACACCAGGGGGCGGGGAGGTCTGAAGGGGTTAAGTGGTCTCATCCTCAGCATAACAGGGGCTCCCAAATTCAGATTAAGGTCACACCCTGTTCCCCCTTGTGGAGTCGGATTAAGTTGCCCCAAGACGATACTGATCCACGGCCAGTTTGCACATTTCTGCCCCTTATGGTTAAGGTTAGGAGGCAGGGAGGGTAAGCTGGTCCCAGATCTGTGCTTTACAGCAACTCCTATCAAGAGCATACAGTAAACTGCACCCCACTTCCCCCCCCCCCCCCCCTCCTGAATCAATGTGTTTATCATTTAGCCAGACAACCTATATCTGTTTACCGACAAACCTTTGACTAAATTCCATTCTAAAGTCAACCTCAGCGAAAAAAAATATTGATGTTATTAAATCCCAAAAGTTCTTGGTTTGGCATATTTTCCACTTTGGGGATGAAACACGATCCTAAAAGGATGTCTGCGACAAAAGACGCTGAAACTAATCAGCTCTGCGGGAACGTTTAAACAGGGGGGGCCGTGAAGAATGTGCTGTCAATTCCCTACGGAGATCTGTTCCCTAATTATTTCAATTTCCCAGAGTTCCATTGGGAGCGTAATGGGGAAATATTGGGATTTCATGGAAAACGCTCTTTGATGTGCTTTTGAAATGCAATACACAAGGGAGTAGCGTATGGGGGAAGGAGGGTGTATTGGCATCAAACTCTGATGTAAGGATTTTCTCATGTGATGCAGATCTCTCTAGAAACAGGTACAGGTACAGGAAAATAAAATGTCTCTTCAACATAATTGTGTTGTCAGAACAGTGATAAGCCAAGTCATACATTTTCTCAACCATTAACATTTCTTAATGTCACAACTTCAAACATAATCCGTTCTCTGGAGGAGCTTTCAGGCAAGGCACCATCACATGGACAACCACGGCATGACATAACAGCTTCCTCTTGATTCTGCAAAAAAAAACTGGCCAAGTTTCCAGTTGTCAAACGTTTGTCAAGATTCAGTAAAACGTTGTGCTCACGCTTCCAAAAATAATCAGAATAACCTGGTCGACTACCGGGCACGTTCTGAGCTTTGGAGCATTGTGGAAGCATCAATGCCATTACAAGGTAGCAAAGAGAAATCGATGGTGAAGCACATTAATTCATTAAAGTGTTATTGGAGCTATGATACCTGAACTCTCAATACAAAATCACTGTGATGTATTTGTATCACTTTGATAGGCCCAATCAAAACAAGGGTAACACTTACATTAAGGTGCTCTTAATAATTCAATTCAACTCATAAGTTATATTGTTTGATAGCCACTTGGTGCTTGCCAAATAGTGAGGCTATCGAATAATTCAAACAAATTACTTATAGCTGTTTGTTAATGGGTTATAAAGGATTTATAAACAAATAATCCTTAGTTTAGTAGTAAATAATTTATAAACCCTTTATAAAAGTGAGCAAAAAAGATTGGGGAAAAAAAGAGGTAACCTTAGATGTTGTAGCCGTGGTATAATTTGACAAGGAGAGTGATGTTAAATTGTGACACAGCTTGACTTGTCCTCTAAGATATCTCCACTGGCCAATGTGTGGCCTAGGGCTCCCAACACAACCAATCACTATCGCCCTGTCAAACGGTAGAGCTCCTCCGGTGGAGGTGTGTTATGCCAAGCGTGAGAGTCATCATTGTAATGGCCGTGCTCTGTTGATGTTGACAGGTGGTGAGTGTAGGTGACCCTCTGTGCAGATCTAAACTAAAGGTCAAGCAAACTAATCCTGTTACGAAAGCAAACTCACATACACACGTGGATCCAAGAATGTGTGTGTGTGTGTGTATACTGCCATGTGTGTGTATATATGTTTGTGTGTGTGTTTGTGTGTGTGTGTGTGTGTGTGTGTGTGTCTGCTTGTACACGTGTGTGTGTGTGTGTGTGTGATGAGGGGGTGGATAGGCACAGGCAGGCAGGCCAAGCTTCACTGGACGATGAACATTGAGGTGATTTATCATGAACTGCTTGGCTAAGCTGTGGCGCGACGCTCTCAGACCTAACATTGTCACCTTGGATAAAGAAGACCACTGAACTGACTCGTCCAACACCAGAACTGACCCCAACAAAAGTGACACAAGCACGAGAAACAACAACTGATGAGAGGAGATGAATAACAGAGAGAAAGAGAGAGAGAGAGGGGGGCGGGGGGGGGGGGTGTCAGAGGAGATAAAAAGAAGAGACAGGAGAGCTGAGGAGCTCGGGAGGAAGAGGTGAAAATGTGGTGAGAAGGGTGGAAAGGACAGACAATTAGAAGAGAGAAAAAGTTGGGGAGAGAACAGGAGGAGAGGAAAAAGACCAGATGAGACGAGCGAAGGTGAGACGCCGTGGGACGAGAGAGACGAGACAGCTGCAGCAGCCACCAAACCCAGCTTACCACAGCAAAGCACAGGAGAGCCAGAGCTGAAATACATCCCCCAAGCACCCCCCCCCCCCCAAACCCCCCACACCCCCCCCTCTGTCAGAGGAGTGCTGAGACATAAACACAGATGAAAAGAAGATGTATTTCAGCTCTGGCTCTCCTGTGCTTTGCTGTGGTAAGCTGGGTTTGGTGGCTGCTGCAGCTGTCTCGTCTCTCTCGTCCCACGGCGTCTCACCTTCGCTCGTCTGGTCTGGTCTTTTTCCTCTCCTCCTGTTCTCTCCCCAACTTTTTCTCTCTTGTAATTGTCTGTCCTTTCCACTCCCCCCCCCCCCCCCCCAACCCCCCTCACCGCCCCCCCGCCCCCTCCCCAAGGGTGCCTACTCAGCAAGGCTAGCGCTTAGCAGGATCATGTCATGTTTTACAACTAATCTCCCCGCTAATACAGATCATCTCCCTACTCGGACACCTGCGTGGGGGGGCAAGGGGGAGTCAAAATGGCCGCTGCTGCTTTTTATTCCACTCACTCCTGGGCTCCTCCGCTGAGAGAGACGTTTCCCCTAATTACCAGATGGAGCCATTGTTGAGACGGCGGATCCCAGCTCAAGTCTACAGAGCGGTGGCGGGGATAAGCCGATGCATGTGGGAGGGAATTATTGTTGTTGTTTGCGCTAGTTTGCTATCTTAGCAGTTCTTAATTCTGTGTTCAGCGTATTTTTGGGGCCGTATGCTTCTTTGAATCCGCTAAGGGATCTAGCCCAAGGTGTCTGATGAGGGATAAATATCTGAGCCAAGACAGTTGCTAATTTGACGTCAGATTGTAGAGGAAAAACAAAAACAAAATTGGCCCCAATTCTCATCTTCGCTCACTTGCTAAATGTAACGAAGCAAGAACGCTAAATCAGATGTCATTTCAGCACCTGTGAAAGCATCATGGAACGTGACATTTTCACCAAAACAACGCTCCACATCTACACCCACAAAGGATTTACTGCTGTCATTAAGAGAGCACGCTCTGTGTTTTTTTTATTTATTAATTTTCAGCGGAGGAGAGAGATGAGGGACAAACACAAACAAAGAGACAGACATCAAATGAGTACCTCGGGGGGACGCATCCACACCACCCACATTCACCACCGAGATGTGCTAACAAGCACCAACAAAAAACGAGAGAATGAGACAGAGAGAGAGAGAGAGAGAGAGAGAGAGAGAGAGAGAGAGAGAGTGACAGGCAATGGGAGAGACAGAGTGATAGAGAACGAAAGAGAGAGAGGGAGCGATTGAGAGTATTCTTTACCTAAATTTATCCCATACTTTTCGACATTCCCTGTAGAGACTGTCAGAGCATCAACGGAAATTGAACTTGATATTGAAAAGGAGTCATAAACTCAGAGGGATCTATCACTGGGGACTTTTCATGATGGTTTGGAGACTGAGTGATTCCATCACAGTCGTGAGAGGTAGAACAGTCAAGTATACACAACTACAGGATACAATACACGTCGATGTTCATGCTATCCACTTAGAGATTTGGGACACCATGTTACAGAACCACTATGGCCCAAAAGTAATTTTTCACCTATGAGTATAGGACTTGAGAGTCCCTGAGATTATCAAGGACTAAGATCAAAAGATGTTATGTCTGGGACCGGTATTGTGTTTATATCAGGGGAGGCTGGTGGAGGTAGAAGTTGGAGGACGGGCTCATTGTAATGCATGGAATGGAATGAGGAATGGTATCAAACGGTTTCAAACACGTTCCTCATTTCATTCCATGCATTACAATGAGCCCATCCTCCAAATTCTGTCTCCACCACTGGTTATGACTAAGACCGGCATTGTCATGTCAATTGTTGCGTCCGGCCTCCATATCTTTGGTCTTGTTTAGGCCAAGGTCGTAAAAGATACAAGCATTATTGTAGTAAGTTTTTTTCCATTACAGGTGAACTTAATCCAACAAATGCCTTTTTTCACGTAAAAGCACGGTTGACCGTTTGATCCCATCCCATGCTCTCTCCTGAGTGTTTCTGTGATGACGGGGCTGTCACTCACCTTCGTCCTCGTCGTTGGCTGTCACAGTGATGAGGACGAAGCCCACCTCTTTGTCCTCCTCCACGCTGACCTCATACACCGATTGGGCAAAAGCCGGAGCGTTGTCATTGACATCCGTGACGTAGACACGGACGTAGGCTGTGTCTGTGTGGACCAGTGAGAACAAAGAGGGACATTTACTCAATAGTCACAACCAATCAACCTCTCCTCACTTACCCACTGTGGTGATAATGTGGTGGAAGTTCTGGCACAAAATGGCTGCTGTGCATAACCCAGATGGGTGCTATATTGTAGTGCACACAGGTGGGGTATAAGGGTGAGTTACCCCATATCCATGTAAAAGTGCTACATAAATGCAAATATGTATCATTATCAATGTGGATGAGAATAAAGTCTCAATAGAAAAGTCAATTTCATTTCAACTGTCTCAACTCCGAGAATGAATGGAAATTCAACAAATGCATCAATTAATACATTATACCAACACCTGTAGACGTTATGGATGTCTGTGTACAGGCATAACAGTTAATAATAATGTATCATTATCATTTAACCATTGGGACTGGAGTCGGGGCTAAGAGAGTAACTATAATGTGTGTTGACACAGTCACACAGTAGAAATCACATTGGCCTTGTCTGTGTAGACCGATGACATTAGAGAAAGTCACACCTGGCATGAGAAAACAGAACCATTAACTTAACTACCTAACCTTACACAACATTCACAAAAGCAGCCATTTCAGGGGGAAAGAGAGAATGATGTTTGCTAGCCACTGCTGGATCAACTCTACAGAGAGACCTTGATGGCTCTAACAGACAGTGTAGTGGTGGGATGATGGTGAAATGGCTGTCCTTTTGTCATCCCTCTGTGTGCAGGTCATTATTGACTCAAAACCCAGATTAGCCATTAGCCTGTTCCATTAGCGGAGCGCTAACGACGTCTTAATGAATGAAGTTCATCTGGATGCACTCATAACAGGGACAATGCCAGCTCGTGTGAGTGTGTGTGTGTGTGTGTGTGTGTGTGTGTGTGTGTGTGTGTGTGTGAGAGAGAGAGAGATCTGGATTGTACAGCCTGGTTAGGGAGCGAGTGATATTGACTCGTTGGATAATGGGGAGGAGGGGGCAAAGGTGGCAGGATGTGTATGTGTGTGTGTGTGTGTGTGTGTGTGTGTGTGTGTGTGTGTGTGTGTGTGTGTGTGTATGTGTGGGTATGTGTTACCCACCAGTGTTGGGCTGCCCCTGTTGTCCAGGCCTTGCGGACTCAGAGCTGTCCTGAGACTGGACCTCTATGAGGTAGGAACCTTTCTGTTCGCGGTCGAAAGAGGCCCGCGTGTGGATGACCCCCGTGTAGGAGTTGATACTGAAGTACTGGGAATCTCCACTCTCGTCCTTCAGAATCACATAGTTTATCTGCAGCCACAACGGAATGGGAAAGAGAAGAGCACATTGAATGTCTGAATCTCATCACTGAATCAAAGTCGAATGTCAACACTCTGGAGCTTTGCGGAACAAATTGTAGAGGTGGATTGCTATCTCACTGATTGCTATGACCTTGTCTTATGATACACTGTTATGAAACCATTGTTATGGTCAGCCATTAGCAAAACTAGCGAAATAGCTAGCTTACCGTGTAAACGGATTTGGTGGTGGTGTTAGCATTTGTCAATTCCTTTGCTATTGTAATGTTTCTCACACCTATGTCCTTTTGTTGGGATGATATTTAAGGACAAGGACAACAAAACTCTCCCATGTTGTCCTTGACACACATTAAACGTATGGTTAGACTTACAGTCATGTTTTGCTTTGAAACTGTTAAACTGGTTAATTTGTTGATACTCTATTATAATTCTCCCTATGTGCATTAATGTGATATTGTGTAGTAGATAAAAGTTCTGTTAATACAGTACAACATAAACAGGATCAGGTTCTCCCATTTAATGTAATGAGTTTAAACCCATCACAATCCGATTCATCTTAACTTGAGGACATGGTAAAATAGCATTTTGGGTATTCTTAATGGAATCTAGGATCTGATATGATCGATTGTCTGTCACACAGGGATGAGCAAAGCATTATCAATCATTATCAACCATGAAATATCTTTTGGAGTCAGATATAATGTAATCTTAACTTGTGTTGGTTGGTCATGTGACCAGTTTCTTTGAGTTTCCTTCATTATGTCCATAACCATCTGAAGTTGTACTTAAATATGTATGTCTTATTCTTAACCCGTCCTCTATTCTTCAGTGGTATTATTTCCAATTCTTCAACCTGGATAACAATTTGTGGCATGAGTATGTTAAGACAGTTACCAATATAACATGTAGGCCTTATGAGAGACTCCATTAATGTATTAACTGAAAAATGCTGAGAAAGGGGAATCATTGGAGGAATTATGGAAAATGTAGCTCGCTTTCATAGATGCCATAGAATCCTCACCATTCCATGGAGACCAGAATCGAGGTCTGTGGCAGAGACCTGGGCAACTGATGCTCCAATCTCCGCCCCTTCCGGAACGGTGGCCTCGTAGGTAGAGGACAGGAAGAAGGGAACGTTGTCATTTACATCTGGTGAAGGACAGACACAGTGGGTCACGATGAAGCTATGAAACAGAATGATGACTTTGCAAACTTGCAGAAGTAAATCAAGAATAAAGTTCACTTGTAGCCTTCTAGGGGATAATTTATCCTAAAAGCAGACTAGTGACACAACCCTTTCAGAGCTCACAAAAACTTGTTTCACCGAATCAAAAGTTCACCGAATACACTAAGCTACATTCACTACAAAATAAATAAATATGTATGCCTAAAAGCAACCAAACTCTACATAAAGTCAGAAAAGGATATTCCCTCTCCATTCTGTCTCACTTAGTTTATTCCATTAGTGATAGATATCCTCATTGCTCTTCCACTGTGGTTCACCGGTGGATGTATGAGTCATCGCTAATAGAGCCGTAGCTTTAGCCACTAGCGTTTTCTGTCGCTAGCTGATTACAACCTCACTCTAACAGGCTTCCGGGGACTTTGTCTTTCTTTTCATTACTTTTCAATTTCTTTTTTTTTCCTGTTCTCCTTCTTTTCTCTAGTCACTCTCTCCCACCTCATTAGCAGAGCGGTGGTTTTCAGCGCTGCCTGTTTTGAAAAGCTCTCCAGTGTTCCTTCATTCCTCTACATTTTCTATCTCTCTCTCCTCTCTCGCTTTTTTCCTCTCTCTCTTTTCTCCACCGGTACTCTATCTCAATCTACAGTACCACGACCCGAGACAAAAAATGGCTAATATCTACACCAGTGGAGGCTGGTGGAGGTAGAAATCGGAGGACGGGCTCATTGTAATGCATGGAACGGAATAAGGAATGGTATCGAACGCGATACGTTTGCTGTGACGGAACGGTACCTGTCACGTTGACGTAGACCGTAGTGAACGAGGCCAGTGGAACAGCGGCGACGTTCTGCACTCGCACCCTCAGAGTGAAGAAGCGTGTGGTCTCGTAGTCCAGTGGTTCAGCCACCAGGATGGAGGCAGAACCGTCGGCTCTGTTGGGTTTGATGTAGAACCTCACAGGCATGTTGGTCTCCGGGACCTGACCCTCCTCCAGGTTATAGGTCACCCTGGGGTCACCCAGGGGCGAGGTCGCCTTTATGGTCTGTTGGAGGAAGAGGATATGACACAGTTGGTGATACGATAGTGAGGTAGATTTTAGGGTTTGATGTGTGGAATGTGAGGTAGACTCATTGATATACTTCTTTAGTGCGAGTGTTTGTGTGTGCTTGTGTCTGAAGGTACAGTATGTAAACATGTGCATGAGTAAATGTCTGAACAGCATGAGTATGTGTATCCCTTTGTCAGTGTACATCCATTTGGGGAGTGCCTGTGTGTGTGTGTGTGTTTGTGTGTGTGTGTGTGTGTGTGTGTGTGTGTGTGTGTGTGTGTGTGTGTGTGTGTGTGTGTGTGTGTGTGTGTGTGTGTGAGACAAGAAAACCAGAAGAAAACTGCTTGGGCATGCTGTAATCAGGTCTCATAGATTTTTATCTTCAAGGGGGTATTACTGAAAAAGAGCCGATCACTAAGAAAAGCGGTCAGCTTTGGCCAAAGCTTGCTAAGATAATTAGCATTATTAGCGAGCGTGCCCATCTAAATCAGCACAAACGTCACTCTCCCCACTGCTGAGTCCACTGTAGGAATACATTAGACACACTCCGAGCTCCATCTATCAAAGTTCATATTGAACTGATATTGACACTTTATGGAGTCACTTTTCCAGGGAAAATGTGCTCCTGACTCTCAAGTTCTAAATGGGGGCTGCACGGTTTTTGCAATGCTCCCAATCTCTCCCTTTTTTCTGCGGGAAAAACCGAGGCGGAGAGAAACCGGGAAGTATATCGCTGTTGCGCATACCTGCGTACAGAGGAAGTTCACCAATGGGATTTCACAGAGATGGTGTCATGCTTATTGATACCCTCCCTCCCTTCCTGCTCATACTGGACCAGTATGGGGGTCAGAATGACTGGTTTTCCTCTCTGTATGAAACACATGGATTGGTTGGAGGATACATTCTCAGCCTACTCCTAAACTTAAATCACTTTCAATGGAAATTTGTAGTTGAACACACATTTTAATCTTGATCCCAGACACTTGTATCCACACATATCCACACCCAATAGGCTCGGAAGGTCTGGTGGACCAACGCGTCAAACTTTCGTTTACCCAATACCAAGATCGGAAAAAACTACAGACGCATAGCCTAAGGCTTTCATCATCTCCCACAGTACTTTTGTGTTATTTCACTGAAACCAAATAATGACAAATACTGCTCAGTAAATTAATTCGTCAGCTTTGTCTGGGGTCACGCTGTCTGGGGCAAAAGCATTTTGTCCACAAAACTCCATACTTCATTTACTGCCATAAATTAGACCAAATATCTATTACGCAGATGACACTATAATCTAAACACTGCTTTTCAAGCACTGTGAGTTCAAAAGTGATGAAATATGCAACATTTCAGGCCAAACAGTAGTACAAACCTTCTATGGGCATGTTTGGACGACGGAGCGAGAGTTGGTGATGGCTTGTGTGTTAATGTGAGAGAGGAGAGAGACAAAGGCTACCTCCCTAACCAAGGGCAATGAATCTTGTGAACCTAGAAGAAGGTTGAAGAGGGGTGTTATTCGGAATTGTGTATATGTGTGTGTGTGTGTGTGTGTGTGTGGCTGTTGAGTGTGTGTGCATGTGTGGCTGTTTTAAGTGTGTGCCTGTGTGTGTGTGTGTGTGTTTGTGTGTGTATGTGTGTTCCTGTTCAGTGCCCTACAGCGAAATTGTTTGACCTATAAAGGCAGGATACACAAGCCACAGAGCTTTTAAGACCCATGTTCCCTTGGCCGCAGCGAGCTGCCCTTGCCTTGCCACAAAGTCGCCCTTGTGTGTGTATTTGTCCATATCTGTGTGTGTGTGTGTCCCTGTGTGTGTATGTACAGAGCTTTTAAGGCCCATGTTGTCCTTTCCCTACCACAGAGCCACAGAGTCACAACCTTGACTTGGAAGGATTGCATTAGCCATGGCTGAATGAACCCCACTTTACCACTCATTCTGCTTCAATCGAGCCAGAGACCTCCACACACAAACACAAACACAAACACACACACACACACACACACACACACACACACACACTAGCACAATAATTAGCACATAGATGCTCACTGTACAGTACACACAAATACACACTGTTGGTGCCTCAAACTTCTAGTATTCTGACCTAGCCTTCTACATTTTGCAACTAAGCCATTTCCTGATGCATAAGAATGAGAGATTAGAGCAGAGAGAGAGAGAGAGAAAGCTATAATGGAATAGTAGCCTTTGACTCCATGTCTGGCCAACACTGACGTTCAATCTTCTCATTGACTGGGGTGCAACAAGACACTGTTCTTGGACCCCTTCCAAAAGTGGAAAATTGGAAAATCTAAGTGGCACGAGATGGATTTGATCTTTTGAAAATGCCTCTCCAGCCACGCTAGACTGAACTGTGACACATTGTCTGTGGAAAAAAACCTAAACAGCCCAACAACAAAATGAACAGGGAGAAGTCAATGACATGCATTTTAAATGGTCATCTCCGTGTTAC
>NC_139664.1:19805023-19810023 GCF_951799395.1 Argentina silus
TAGCATTTTGCCCAAACCATTCCTTTTGGAAATGACACTAGAAACCATATGAAGCCCCCTTGAGCTACACCCTCAGGGAGACACAAACACAACAAAACAACACAAAAACAACTTCTATACACTCACTCAGCACTTTAGTAGGAACACTATACTAATACTGGGTAGGGCCTTCCTTTGCTCTCAAAACAGCCTAAATTCTTCGTGGCATTGATTCCACAAGATGTTGGAAACATTCCTTTGAGATTCTGGTCCATGATGACATGATTGCATCACGCAACTCCTGCAGATTGTTCAGGTGCACTTTCAAGCTGTGAATCTCCCGTTCTACCACATCCCAAAGGTGTTCTATTGGATTCAGATCCGGTGACTGGGAAGGCCACTGAAGAACACTGAACTCATTGTCATGTTCATGAAACCAGTTTGAGACGACTTTTGCTTTGTGACATGGTGCATTATCATGCTGGAAGTAGCCATTAGAAGATGGGTAAATTGTGGCCATGAAGGGATGCACATGGTCAGCAACAATACTCAAATAGGCTGTGGCATTCAAGCGATGATTGATTGGTATTAACGGGCCCAAAGTGTGCCAAGAAAACATTCCCCACAGTATTTCACCACCCAACCACGAGAAGGTGTACAGGTGTTCCTAATAAAGGGCTCGGTGAGTGTACATCCTCCACAACCAGAGGAGGGAACAGTGCTCTGACAGCCCTGATGAAACAATAGCCCCCCCTATCCTGGGCATTCTCCAGAGGAGGCGAAGAAGGGCTTCTCATTGATATGGAGATTTCTCCCCGCCATCTCCTCTCTCCCTTGTCTCATCCCTGGCAACAACGTAATTAACAGATCATATTAGAGGTTGCTAAATTTAAAACAACAATCTACCTCTGCCGCAATTACGCGGCGGTAGCGGAACCAACGAGGGAGGGGGCGGAGGGAGGGGGCGGGGGGGGGGGTGGCAATCAACCAACAGGTTCAAGAGAGAGAGAGAGCGCAAAAGAGAGAGAGAGAGAGAGACAGAGTGATAGAGAGATTTATTTTTTAATTTTCATCAAGGCCAGTGGCTACCATGGTAACTCTTAGCAGATGTTATCTTTAATGCTTTTAAAAAGGCTGCATTATCCTGTCATCCTGTCATCCAACCATTGACAGGCTGGTGTTAACTAGCATTAATAAACCCAGCACCACGTAGAGCACAGAGGGGTGGCAATTAACCAACAGGTTCAAGAGAGAGAGAGAGAGAGAGAGAGAGAGAGACAGAGTGATAGAGAGAGAGAGAAAGTGAAATACAAAGGATGAGAGAGATTGTGATGGAGGAAGGACAATGACAGAGAGAAAATGTGTGTGAGAGAGAGAGAGAGAGAGAGAGAGAAAGAGAGGATGAGAGAGGGAGAGGGGTGGAGAGATGAAGAGGGGTACTGGGGAAAGTGAGAAAGCAGGGTAGGCTGGCTATTGACCAACAAGTGAAAGACAGAGAGACAGAAAGACAATTATTATATTATATATTAAAAATAGAAAAAAAGAGAGAAAGAAAGCGAGAAAAACAGAGAAACATTTTTGCTCTCTCGTTCTGCAGAACGGCGGCTTTGAGGGAGACGTCTGTGTTTAAATATGTAAAGAGCTTCATTTGGATTAGAGTGGCATTCGTTTATTATCTTTCCCTCTCTCTTTCTCTCGCTCTTTCTTGCTCCCACTGAAGCTGTCGGCGACGGGAGCTGTCAGTAGATGAATACAGTAATTAAGCATCTCTCTCTCGCTACTCGGGTCGAGCCAATAAGAGTCCATTGTGGAGTCTTAACGGGGTGTATAATTTTATCTCCTTCCCCTCTTCTCCGTCCCTTTGTCTCGCCTGTCAAGGACTGTCACAGATACTGGTTAGTGGTGTTGCATTTCTGCCATCTTCTGCTATCTTCTGCCATAGTGGGATCAATCCAAATGACTTGTGCGTGTTCTAAAAAGGGTGTGGGAGCGTGTTTTAAAAACAGGTTATCAAAAATGACAAGCGAAGCAAAGCGAGTGAACGAATATACGCTTTTGGGGTGAAAGTATCATTACGCGCACGTACACACACTTGAGTCACTCACTACGAAGAAAGAAAGCATCGCAAGGGGAGGAAAAGACAAATGTTTCCCGTTCCAAATCTGGAGGTCTACTTTTGTAACGGGAGCAAATGACTATCGGCATTTACAGCAGAGGGGGCTAAGATGAAAAAAGAGAGAACACATTTGGAGGGAGGGATGGAGGGAGGCGACGTGGGGAGAAAAACGTGGCGTTTTCCGGCGCGTCAGGTAAAACGTAGGCAGGGTTGTGTACTCGGCAAAAAATGTTTGGAAGCAAAAATATGCTGATGATGGAGGAAAGTATGGTTTCTATTAGCGCTCCTCAGGGCTCTCTTTACTGATGAATAGGCGGGATGTGCAGACGGGAGCAGGTCTCAGAAGAGCTGGTTTTCCCTCCTTGGAAAAGGAGTGTGTTTGAGGAGAAACTTGACGTTCAGCTAAACAGCCTGCCTTGTCGGGCACTTGCCACTGAGTACAGGAAGGTGACCATGTTGTGGGATAAGAAGCTCATTCAGGCAGCACTCAAAACCAACATACACAATCTCCAGTGATAATAGAAGCGTAACAATGGCTGTGATACCAATGAGCCAGTGACAAAATCGTCAATTTAACTAAGCTTCTGTATCTCTGTCTCTATGTAGGCAGCCAAAAATAAGTACGTAAAAAAGGTTGAAAATGGCAACCCTGGATGCCGAGTTTAGGGGCCTCTGCACCCCCAAAAAAAAAAAGAAAATCTGAGGGAAACGGGTTAAGATCCACACTCTTTGTTGTTTCTCAGAACAACAGTCTACTCAGTTCTACTCACCACGATCTTGGCGTCGCGGACGGTGTTCTCGGGGACGGTGACCCAGTACTCTGGCTGCTCCCACTGGGGCGGCTGGTTGTGGACGTTGGTGATGATGACGGTCAGCTCCACCGAGCTGCTCCGGTTGCCCCCGTCTGTGGCCACGATCTGCTGGCTGATACGTGACGTCTGAGGAGGTGACACGGCCGAGGTTAAACACAGGGTTGACCCAAACATGAACGCTCGGCTAACTAGTCCTAGTCCTAAACTAAAAGGCATTTTCAATGGAAAATTGAAGTCTGAGTAGGAGGAATGATAGAGTGGAGGTAACATCTAGCTTAGACCAGGGACTTGACCAACATCGTATATTATAGCCTTTTCCTACCAAAATACATGTTGAAAGTTGAAAGAAATTAATTTGACAGTTGATGTTTTCCCATGAGTTTCCCCATTTTCCTTTTGCCTTTCCATTCTTTTTTGGCAGGGGGATCAGATTCTATGATCCCCTACAGTACAAATGAATTTCTGACTTGATCCACGTTGTCATCATGTCATGACCTACCAGTGCTTAACGCTATCCCGACTCAACACCTTCTAGTCTACATAAGAGTGGTCTGATCTCTTTCATCCTCGACATCGCATGAGAGAGAGAGAGAGAGTGACAGAGAGAGAGAGAGAGAGAGAGAAAAGAGACATCCTCACTGGCATGGCGGTATTCAGCTAAATTATTCCCTGCAAGGGGAGTTTGAAAGCTTTGTTAAACAGATCATTGCTAGGGAGAAGAAGGGGAAGAAAAGAAAGGAGGTGACATTTAAAGCAGAGGAATAGTCAGCATTATTCATATTAGACATTAACAGGGAGACTTCAAAAGTCCATTGTGTGAAAAGGGAAGAGACTAATTCTTTCCTTTTTTGTCTGTCTCTTGATTTGACTTTGGGGAGGTTGTTGGACTTGGAGAACAAAGAGGGGGAGGGGGCTTCATGGAGTATCAAACACCACAGACGCACAAACACACAAACACACACACACACACACACACACACACACACACACACACACACACACACACGTGCAAAGACATACTCATAAGCATGCACTCATGGGCTCACCTGCACACACACACATCACACGTGCATGCAGGCTAACCACACACACAGTCACACGTCACACAGTCACACACGCACGCACGCACGTACACAGAAATGAAGAGAAGGTAACAGAAAGGGAGGGAGAAACAAGGGAAGGAGGAGTGAGGGTGTATAGGGTGGAGGAATATTTGAGGGAGGATGAGAGAGAGAGAGAGAGAGAGAGAGAGACAGAAGAGAAGAGATTGATGAACCCAGTAAAATGTGAAAGTAGAGAAAGAGAGAGAAAAGTGATGAAAATGTGAGGGCAAACATGGGAGATATAGATAAAGAAGAGGGGGAGAAGAGATTAAAGGAGGGAGGAATGTATAGGCATGGGAGAGAGAGAAATATACCGATGAAGAGAGATTGAAGTGGGGAGAGAGTTAAAAGGAGGGAAAAGAGTGAGGGAAAGAAATAGAAACAGAGAGAGCCGATAGTGGTTGTCTCCCTTCTGACAGGGTGGATAACTCTACCTGACGTGAGCTTGGTCTCTGAGGAGCAGCGCTCTCTGACAAAAACACACACACTCAAATGTGTGTGAGAGTGGGCCACTGGGAGTCCGAACACACACACACGCGCACGCGCACGCACACACCTGCACACACACACACACACAAAAGCAACTCTGATATAATCACACGACTTGCAGCCTGAGTAAAAAAACCTCAAGTCCAAATTTGATATGGAACCTCCCTTCTCGTCCTTTCGACCACCCCCCCCCCCCCCATCTCAATCCCTCCCTCCCCCCTTCCCCTCCCCACCTCAATCCCGCTGGCGAACTGTCGAACCTCATCTGTGTCAACTCCAGATGGAGACCAGAGTTAAGAGCTAAAAGGTGTCGGATGTGAATCAAGCATGAATATTTCACTGGGTGGTCACCTGGAACCTAACCCCCCCTGTCATACTCTCTCTCTCTCTCTCTCTTTGGGGGGGGGGGGGGGGGGGGGTGAGGGTGAATTGGGATGCCTGTAACACAGGGATGCTATTCACTCCTTACACATTCAGTAGGATACTCTACAGACCCGTATT
>NC_139664.1:19832523-19850023 GCF_951799395.1 Argentina silus
ACACTTTTGCCCTTCATGTTTATCCAGAACTTTCTTTTAATAAATATTTGAATTTACCACACTTTCAAATTCCCACCCTGAGGACATAATGTGCATCTGCGTCCCTCCCTTCACCCCCACCTCCATAACCTCCTCCACTCCCTGCCTCCCTCCCTCCCTCCCTCCCTTCCCTCCATCCCTATTCTCCTCTGTTGCTCCAGGGGCCACATTTCTTCATGCAACACATGATACGAAATGCAGGGGAATCAGCCACGTTCACACAATCCTTTGGATTCCACTCTAATGAGCAGCGGAGGAGGCAGCATGGCACACACACACACACACACACACACACACACACACACACACACACACACACACACACACACACACACACACACACACATGCAAAGCACACTTGGTATACTACACCATTCCAATGCCATACCTAAACCCCCATACATCTCCCCCATCACCAACACTTACTTGATTACTCATCTTCAACCCCCCCAATCCTGAAGCCCACCCTCCCAATTCATAACCTCCCCAAACCCAGGGTGTACTCACGCTTGGCCCACGGGCGTGTTCTCTGGTACAGTCAGTGTATAGGAGGCATTGGTGAACTGCGGGGGGCGGAACCCTGCCAGGATGGCCAATGTTGCAGGTGGACCCTTCCTGCCCTGCGCGTCCATGGCCTGGACCGTCAGCATGTACTCTTTGCTGGGGGTCAGAGGTCGACCGGTGGTCCTGACCTCCCCCGAGCTACGGTCCACCTCGAAGGACTCCTCGCCACCTGTATAGGGGATGGAGACACACACACAACACGGACACACACAAGTCAATTTCTAATCATGGTTGATCCCCATGTAGAGGATATTCTTAATGAAAAACATTTGAACTTTATCTGTTGAACAAAAATTAAGAATAAATTCAGATATTTGAGCTGCGCTTAATTTGGTAGGTACAGTACAATGCAATCAATAGAACAGTATTTGACTCAGGTCTGCAGTTCACATCAGGTAGCAGGAATGACTGTAGATATGAACGTCTACACATTTTAAATAACCTATTTGTAGATTGCCCAGAGTGAGAGAAAACTAATGCTTTAAAATACATTTTACCAAAACATATGATCCTTCATGTTGTGAATCGTTCAGTGGCGTGTTTCTCTAACATATCATTTTACATGACATAACATTTTATCCAAAAAGTCAGATTTCATAACTTAATAAGTATATATGATAATAAGCACTGAGCGCTGTTCACAGAACAGTTGGCACTATATCACAGGATTTTCATGTTGTGGTGGTCGTCATTAAAGTTGTTTCCGTGGGTCACAAAAAGCTACATAAGGATGACATTAGCTGAATTAAATGTAAAAGGCTTTGAAAATTCAAGACACTCAGTGCTCAGTTGATGTTTCACAAAGATATGCTTGTTTTTGTGAGACATTTTGAAAAAGAACAATGATTTTGCGTTAATATGAAAAGCGTATACTAAAATATGGTCCTCTGTGGCTCAGTTGGTAGAGCATGGTGCTAACAACGCTTAGGTTGTGGGTTTGATTCCTGCTGGGACCATATATACTGAAATGTATGCACTCACTGCAATGTAAGTTGCTTTGGATAAAAGCGTCAGCTAAATGGCATATATATATATATATATATATATGAAAATACTACATGTCATGTTTCAAAATCGATATCCATCTTAGCTGGTGGAGGTAGAAATCTAAAGACAAGCTCATTGTAATCCACGTGTGTTTGATACCAAATCATTGAGAATTATCTATACAATGAATTTTGCCCATTGGTCAAAAAAGCATTTTTGATTCAAGTGGCAATTATAGTGGAGACAGCTGCACGATTTGACACCCCAAAGACACATACTGAGGTTTTGGAGCTGGGGGCTGGTGTATATGTGTGTGTTTGTTTCTGTGTGTGTTTCTGTGTGTAGAGGGGGGCAAGAGGACCCCTCTGCCAGCTGGGGCTGTGTGTTTGTGTGTGTGTGTGTGTGTGTGTGTGTGTGTGTGTGTGTGTGTGTGTCTTTGTGCGTATATGTGTTACCGGGTTAACATCCCATCTCTGATTCCTCTTTGAAGAGTGGAGGAAGACAGGGTCATCTTAACCCGTGTCCCCTTGGGCAGCAATGGCAACAGAAGAGCGAGAAGAAGAGGAGGAGGAGGAGGAAGAGAGGGAGGAAGAAGGGGGCACACAGCTGCTGGTAGCCAGGGATGTTTAGCTCACCACAGCTGCATCGGCCCTGTCACTCATTTTCTATTCATTTTCCCCCTCTTTTTTTCTATTTGTGGAGTTTTTTTTTTCTCTCTCTCAAAATATCGCTGTCATAGAAACATTTGAAAAATCGTGACAATGGGAGACTTGATTGTTATCACTTTGATCTAATCAAATATGTTCTACAATTTACAGTGTAGATTCATAAAAAATAACAACATATAATGCAATCAACAAGCTATACTGTTATGCTGCAATGAATTCTCCCTCTGCCAAGGCTGTCACTTCAAGGTGTTTAATATCTATTTCCCTATTGATTGATTGGTTGATTTGTTTGATTGGAGTTGTTGTTTGATTATTCAGAGATAAACATGTTGCCATAATACCCAAAGGGAAGCTAAACTCTTGATATGATTACATTATTATTACCCCCCCCCCTTATCCCTCCCACCAATCCAGTGCCATCGGCTCAGAAATCCACCCACCCACCCACCCACCCACCTACCCTCCCTCTCCCCAAAGATTTTGATTCCCAAACTAGCAGCCTTCAAAGCTCTGGGGAGCGATTAGCGATGTAGCGCTCCGGCGTTCCACGCATTCGCTAACACGTGTCCCCCTTCTTTCCCCCACCGATCGTAATTGAAATTCAACACGACCCCGTAGAAAAAGCAAATAAACAAAAACAAAATCAATATACAGAGCGGCAGCGGCCTGTGCCAGATGCTGGTGATAATTACCGCTGTCAGAGCGAATTATTTTTTGTGTGTCTGCGTGTTAGCGCTTAGCGTCGGAGGGAACTCATGCTAATTTGGTCTTGTATCTCTTGCGCTCAACGGAATTGATTGATTTGTTCGAGCTGTTTATTCTGGTTCCCCCACGCGCTCACACACACACGCGCACGCACGCACGCACACGCACACACTCTTTGTGTCCTCCTTTCCACTCTCCACCATTCCTTAAGACAATAGTCACTTGATGGCCTAGTTAGAAAGGACACTGAACTTGTTGAATAAGTACATCAGGATAAGGTAAGGGTTCAAAGAAGAATAAGGGGTTAAAACTTGTGTTTACAACGGAAGAAGAACACTTCCTACACTTTCTAACCACAACTGACCTTTAATCTTAACCCAATCCCTAACATAAGAAAAAAAAACACTTCATCAAAGACAAAAACAAAATCTCCCCAGCCAAGCAGATGCCTCCTCTTGGCTGTCACTCACCATCGAGCAGCAGGAAGTGGGTTTTCCCCAGGTCTCCATGGCGCTGGCGGGCAGAGAGGCGGTAGACCACGGAGCCCGGCGCTGCGTCAGATCCCACTGCACCCAGGTAGGGGTACGGGAACATGACCCACTGTAGGTCTGCTAGGCTGGGCACGCTCAGGGTCAGCCTGCACAGGTACCAGTCATCACCTAGAGAGAGGGAGGGAGAGAGAGAGAGAGAGAGAGAGAGAGAGAGAGAGAGAGAGAGAGAGAGAGAGAGAGAGAGAGAGAGAGAGAGAGAGAGAGAGAGAGAGAGAGAGATGTTATTCAAAGTGTTTTATCATTTTTCATTTGCGATGTTTCGTTTGAAGGGCAAAGTGGAGCACCGTCTGCCATAGCCCAGAGCACCTATAGGATTATCTTGAATGTAGGCTCTGATCTATGGACAGTTTAGTATTCTACCTTCATATTGATTAAGGTAAAGGGTTAGTTCAATATTTTTCAATTTATAGTAAGATGGTTCCTTATCTGAAAATAGTCTGTGGGCCAGGAGGAACTCTAATCCATGGTTCAGAGTGGTTTAAAAAGTAGTGGCCATTTAAACAACTCTGAACCATGGATTACAATTTTTCTTAGCTCATAGACTACTTTCAAGGAAAGGAACCATCTGGCTATAAATATATTGAACTAACCCTTTAAGGATTGGGCTAGGGTAAGCTGATGGTAGATCTGCGCTCATACGGACAGCTTCCAGGAGACTCTGACAGTGTTATTTGATCTGGCTCTGAATAACTTAGCTCCAGGACTGTGCAACCTTTGGGCTTTGACTTCTCGATATGAAGCAGAATGAAGTTAAAAACTGATCTGAGATCAGATCACTCCAAATGGTTGAGGTTATGATTGTGGGCCAGTGAACTGATCCTGGATCTGTGCCTATTGGGCAAATTCTTCCTGGAGCTTTCCAAGCACATCCATCTCTCCCTTCAAAGTGTTTACGATCCATGGCACAATCTATTTGATCTTATTTGTCACCAGAAATCCATTTCTCAGAACTCTGGCTGTGTCACTTTATTCCCCCAACCAGACACCAAACCACCTGGACGCCTACAGGGGAGGCCATCTTGGGAACTAATCTCATGGTCAAGACAAATGGCCGCTCGCAAAATGGCTGATTACACTTTGGGCCTGAAGTGTTGTGGGCCTCGTCTGTTGACGCGCTAGCAGGTATCGTCTGAAGCTCTGTCGCTTCCACCCAAGGCCTCCCAACAATCAGAGAAAAGGATGACATTTCTGTACAAGACCCATCATCGCCCTCCCTTTTCTCTCTTTTTTTTTTCGTGCATGTTTCTCAGGAAGCTCACTATCACACACTGAGAGAGAAAGAGAGGGAGAGAGGGAGAGAGAGACAGAGAGAGACAGAGTGAGAGGGAGAGACAGAGACAGAGAGAGACAGAGAGAGAGAGAGAGACAGAGTGAGAGAGAGAGAGAGAGAGATAGAGAGAGCAAGCGCGCGCTCTCAAACGCCTTCAGAAGATCAGAACAGACACGACGCGACTAAGGAAAGAGACTCCACTGCAGTCAAGCAGACATATATCTGCCTTTGTGTACTTGTTTCTGGCTTGTTGTCTTTTGCGGAGGTTTGTTTTGTCTGCAGACTTGTGGTTTGTGTTGTTTGCGATGTCTCGCACAGCAGAGAGACAACAACAAATAAGAGGGAAACTTCACATCTGAGGGTCGGGGGAAAGAAAAGGCGGGAAAAAGGGGGAGAGGGAAGAGAAAAAAAAGGGAAGGAACGCACCACTGTCTCCCTCCTTCCTGCCTTTTCATATGTGTGCCTTTGGAAGTATGTCAGCAGAGACTGAGAGAGAAAGAGAGAGAGAGAGAGGGAGAGAGAGAGAGAGAGAGAGGGAGGGAAAGGGGCAGAAGCGAGAGAGGAGAGGGAGAGACTGGGGAGGGTGGGAGTGCTCTTGACAGCTCTTTTCAGTGAAACTAGATTCCTACATTGCTATTTCTCGTTCTTGGCGTATGGATATGGGTTTTAAGGTATACAGTCTTCTTCAAAGACTTTCGTGAGACATCTTGAGACAAAATGGCGGATTTCTTTTTATACCACTCAATGGCACCCCAACAACTAATTCCCCAAAGCCCATCCAATGGCTTGTCGACAAGAAGAACTAAAAGATCAACTTGCGGGCTACAGTGTACAAAGATCATATATTTACATTTATGCAGAAACATGCCCTCAGTATGCTAATACTGTATACTTTATTACAAATATGCATCCTACAGGCCAAATCCACAGAAAAATGTCATGTACTCAACCCTTGCGGCCTCGGAGAGACAGACATTTAACATAGGCTCATAATGATAGCCGTGTCATGATCCGTGGTCCGAGCCACTGAGCACACGCTAAGTCCATGCCAAATACATGCATGGATACATACATGCATATAAATGGCTGACTTGGAGCTGGCTCAGTGAGCTTTAACTATTAAACTGCCATTGGATGTTGTAATGCGAGGGATGGGGGGCTTCCATGGAAATGGAGGGGGGTCAGTCCTGATATACAGTCACACTATATTTCTGCCTATATTTTACGTATCTCACCCTGAACAGTGTCCACCTACACCCCCGGACACGCACTGTTGTCCCATTTTGAGACCGTCCTCTCCTCACTTTTCACCCATTTCTCTCTTCCCTTTCTCGATATCCTCCACTCCTCCCCCAAAATAGGCAAAAAACAAAAGCCAGCCCCCCACATTATCCACCTCATCAGTGTTCCTTAGCGCGGAAAAAGTCGACAAAGCGAACAAAAGGAGCGCGGCCCGCTCCACACGTGTCTGTTCACGCCTTTCTAATCCTTGTAAGCACTCAGATACCGTACCGTACCCCGCCATAGAAATAGCCCACTGAGTCTCAACTCAGTTCACCCAAATCTGGCTCCTCATTTGAATATCAATGCGGACCATGTCACGGATTGTTATGCAAATCGGAAATAAACAAAAAAAGAAGAAGAAGAAGAAGAAGAGTGGAATCTGTGTTTTGTTTGCTGAGCGCTTCTGTTTTGGTCTTTTTCTTCTTTGTGCCCTGATTGGATACACAGTGAATTAGGAACGCAGCCGTGCAGGAAGGATGGATAGAGACAGAGCGAAAATGAGATTGCATTCAAGTGAGACTGTATGAGTCTGGCATCAAGTGATGACGCAGTTTTGAGTGGGGTGCAGCTTGTGACGGTACGTTCATAGTACTCAGGCTTCAATGAGGTAAGGAGGAAGAAGAAGAAGAAGAAGAAGAAGAAGAAGAAGAAGAAGAAGAAGAAGAAGAAGAAGAAGAAGAAGAAGAAGAAGAAGAAGAAGAACAACAACAACAACAACAACAACAACAACAACAACAACAACAACAACAACAACAACAACAACAACAAGAGGGGGACCATGGAGACATCTCCAGATTGTCACCAGGTGTGTGGACTGACTCCATATTGGACACCAGAGGTGTTAAGTGATCCCCCAAGTGAAAGGGAGGAACAAAGAACCCACAACCGGCAGCCCTCAAGGACTTCAGGACTGGAATTGGATACCTCTTTATCCATGCTTTTATCCTGAAATAATCCATAGGGGGGCGATAGAGAGATAGACTCCCTCCCATCCCTTGTGCTCATGCCCTAGGGACCCTCTTGACATCTCTTGACCCCTGTCATGCCTGACTAAGCTAGTGTGTGTGTGTTGGTGTCAGGTGACGAGAGACACACCTGCGGGTGGACTGGAGAGAGATCAGAGGTATCACTGTGTTACCTGAACCTGAGAGGTACAACACAGAGGACAAAGGGTCACACAGCAGAGCTGAGATTACATATACAGGGATGCACACACTCACACACGCATACGCATGCATGAAAGCACGCTCCCACGCACACACACACATATGGATGCACATATTGTACAACTATAAGCTATATTGTTTTTGTGCATCATGCATATTTGGGGAGACACAAAAAGACACAGTTATGAGTAAACACAGATTTAATGATACTGGCACACACACACACACACACACACACACGCACACACACACACACCGATTTATACTCCCAAAACAAGCCCCTAGGGACGCCACATAGGTGCGTTTGTGTGATTGACAGCGTGGGATGGGTCGCCTTGGTGACTCAGAGAGCGCAGGTGTTCCCATGAGCCCTGTTTCTGTGGCAGCAGGTTAAGTCGTGACAACTTGTGACACGTGAACACACAGACTGCTGTCTGCTGTAATTGCCTGTTGATGCTGGCCTTGCTGAAAGCCGACACTGTGTATTTGTGTGTGTGTGTGTGTGTGTGTGTGTGTGTGTGTGTGTGTGCTTGTACGAGGGTGTGTGTGTGTGTGTGTGTGTATGTGTGCCACAATCTAAAAAGAGCCTCCCTTTCACGCACGATTAACTCCTCAATGATGTAGATCTCACTGTTGTTCTGATGACATGCATTTTGGGGGGCTATAATTAAGTTTTCAAATCTGGGCCTTTTGTCTCCTCAAAAACCATGTGCTGCACATTGAAATTCCTCAGCAGGAGAGGCGTCACAATGACAGAAAGGGAATAGAGGGGGAGGAGGGAGAAAGAGAGAGAGAGAGAGAGAGAGAGAGGGTTTTCTGTTACCCTTATACTGTATGATATGTGGTATAACAAGGTACCCTTAACTTTATCCTTTATCCTAGAAGATCAGATCAGAAGTTGAAATAAAATACACCTTGAGGTAAGGATTTGGGGTAGGTAAACTTCGACCCTGAGTGTTAGCAGTGGAAAACTCTGGGAAAATGTTATTATCCCTCATGGGGAAATCGTATTTTTGCAACAAATCATTAAAAGACATCAAAAGACTATTGACGATTGATGTTGCACACTATGTATCTTATATAAGGTGCCTCTTTAAATAGCTAGTACTTATATTCGGAGGGATATATTTTGGGAGGAGACAGAGACACCCAACATGGAAGGACAGAACCACCTCTGTTCCAGGAGCTGGGAACCCTGCTCTCCATCTGCTCCCTGGGAGCCAGTGGACTGAGGCGTGATGCATCCTAATTAATGATCTTATAGACTGGCCCACTTTCACTGAGCTCGACACAGGCACACACACACGCTCACACACGCACAGGCACAGGCACAAACACACACACACGCGCACACACACACACACACACACAAACACACACACACGCACGCACACACACACACACACACACACACACACACACACACACACACACACACACACACACCCGACATCCTGCAGGCACTGAGTTAATTAAGCACCATTTTTCACTCCTGATGATGGGAGGAGGCAGAGAGAGAGAGAGAGAGAGAGAGAGGAAAAAATACATACAGTAATGACATTTGCTCCCCTCTGCTGACTTAGCGTGCGCCTGAACACACACACAGACACACACACACACACACACACACACACACACACACACACACACACACACACACACTTTGTCCTCTAAATAAAAAAATAAAGGTACCACCCCAGTAAAACCACAATTCCCTCCCTTTACAAAAAGCCTCTTGTATCTCCATATTTCATCCGTGTCTGACATTGCCTGACCAAACATAATGATATTGTAAACGCACAGCTGCTTAACATAGCTAAGCAACCAGCCTTATGATGTAAATGCATGTAAATGCAGCGCTCCATGAAATACAGGAGAGAGACAGCATGAATAAGTTATTCTATTCGCTCCCGTGACAAAGCAACAAACAAACTGCCATTGAGAAACACAAGAACGAGAGGTCTGAGAGGAAAATGAGGAGTGGAAATTCAGCCACGGACAGGCTCAACTGTGCAGTGTCTGTGTGCGTGCGTGTGTGTGTGTGTGTGTGCGTGTGTGTGTGTGTGTGTGTGTGTGGTGTTTTCAGTTTGCTATCTGAGATCTGATTGAAAGCCCTGAGGCTGTGTATGGATGGACACACACACACACACACACACACACACACACACACACACACACAATCAATAGAGGAGGCCACAGCTGCACATAGATGTCCCTCTATGCCCTGTGGACTACTGTACTAATGTACTGTACATGTTCCACTGAGATGACCTCATCAGTCTCAACTAACAACATGTTTATTTGCCACATGCCAAATGGCACCATTTATTGAAAGATAACTTTCCCATTTGATTTGTCCAAACAATATACAGTAGTACATTTGAAGCCCCGGTGCTAAGACATCATGATTCATCTTCTATAAATCTGGTAATCGAGGCTAGCTTATACGGTAAATTAGCTTCACATACCAGTAAGCCAAACATTGCTCTTATAAGGGCAAATATGTTCAAAAGAGGCACTCTTGGAAACCGCACCAAGCATCAGAACACATATTGTATTCCTATCTAACCAACTACCACAACCACCGCCCATAGACGCCCATACCGTGCCTGTCCCTCTGGGATTAGAGGTCCATCAGGGCTGCCCGCTCTCTGCCTGACCACAAATGTCATCTTTTCACCGCTCCAGGACCCTGGGCGCCCGTGAGTGAGCGAGCGAGCCAGGCCTTACAGTCAGCTCAACACGGAAACTCAATTAGGGATCATTCTGTGGCTTGGTGTGCAGTGGGGAGCGGGGAGGGTGAGGAGAGAGGGGAGGAGATGGGTAAGGAGAGGGGTGAAGAGGGGGGAGGGAGAACAGAGGAAGGGAGGAAGAGAGGTTACAAAAGGTTCTGGTGATCTGAGCTCACAGCTTAAGACTATCAAGAAGCCTTCAAAATACACCCCTCTTTCTGTGTGTGTGTGTGTGTGTGTGTGTGTGTGTGTGTGTGTGTGTGTGTATGTTAGGTTGAAAATGAGATGAAGTATGGAACAGGTGATGGCAGTTCCCCAAGTTGGCATTTGCCATGTTTCTTTCACCTACATGTACCCCGTATGTTCAGACAAACGACACACAGCGAGGAATGAAGCCCCTTTAGGCGACTGAGACCCTTGGTCTCAACAGACCCCCGGGGCGTGTCCCAATAGCAGAAAGTGGCTCCCCTCTCTCGCTGTTTCATTTCAACATGGCGCGGGCACAGTTGGTTGGCACACTGTCTCACTCTCACACTGGCATCACTGGCAACACTTAGTCAGCCACAGCTATGAGTCCTCACCAGATGGCATGAGGTGGCACCATGTGGCGGGCAACATAACAAGAGCAATCAAACAAATTGAAGCCCACACCAAATGTTTACATAAACGAACATATCTTCATCGACCGTAATACCGTTCCCATGGACACACACACAGAGTTTTTACAGATAAAAGGGAGGATTTGGGGTGTTCTATGTTGGATGGTTGGGAATATGGTGCCTGCAACATCAGTTGTGGTTTGATGCCTGTTTTGCATAGGCTACATACTGTAGGCTGACTAGGAATGTTTTGTGGGTTGCTTGTTTGGACAACAGAATCTGCTTCATAACTATTATTGTAACAACACTAGCTTCTCTTCCATATTCATCTTCATGTGGTCTCCTTTTGATGGTATTGATATAAAAAAAGAGATCTGTATCTCATCTGTATGGGACTTATCTGGATAAATAGTACTTTGTGTATTTCTTGTTGTAGTATATTTTGTATGTACTCGTTATACAGAAAACAAGGACAATGAATAAAAAAAAAAAGCGTTTGGTGTGAACAGCGAGATGCTTTTTCACGGCGAAGGTCATTGACATCATGTCAGCATCCTCACTGTGCGTGCTTCCTAGTTTTCAAACTGAGCACTCCCAATCACCACTTTGGAGTATGGATCCCACATCCCACCAAGGACACTGGAATTCTATGAACTCTCCCCACTCAATATGAGGCCTAACCACCAGTCTGTTAGAAGCCTGGATCTGGGGCAGGATAAGCCATATCCAGGAGTTTGATTTTTCCTGTGACTCTTAGGAATGGAATCAATGGCTCTGGAGGAGTGGAGAGGATGGAGATACGGACCCGGAGCGAAAAATTAAAGCCTCCTGTCTTTGATGGTGGGGTGGAAAAACCAGTTGGGTTTATTTATTTGATCCTCCGATCTTGATTTAGTGTGAAAGGGTTAGGGGGGTCTGGTGGGGAGTATTGGAGATGTGGATCATGAGAAATTGGGCCAAAGTATGTGTCTTTGTGAGGAGATACACTGCTTGAGTGCACAGGCGATGTAAAAATTCATAGGCACATCCTCATAAAAATTCGGACACTCATCCGTTTAATAACTAAATCCATTATTCTTTCTACCTATGTTCTACCAAGTTTTCATGCTGTCAGACACATCCTCAAGTGGCATCTTCTTTTGTCTGAATGTCCGTGTGTGTGTGTGTGTGTGTGTGTGTGTGTGTGTGTGTGTGTGAGGGGAATTTGAGAGGTACATTCGCGGTAATCCTAGCTGTCGTGAGAGAAGTGTGTGTGTGTGTGTGTGTGGTAAGACTCGTTCTGCAAGAGTTACGGCGAAAGATAAAACGAGAGAAGAAAGGAGGGAACATGAAAGAATGGATAAAGCCGTGCAAGGTTCAATATTCCAAACTGTATATAATAAAACGTTTGTTTCTCAACTCGTTCAAAGTCACCTTAGAGAGAAGGGTAGAGAGAAAGGGAGAGAGAAGGGGAGAGAGGGAGAGAGAAGGGTAGAGAGAGAGAGGGAGAGAGAAGGGTAGAGAGAGAGGGAGAGAGAAGGGGAGAGAGAGAGGGAGAACAAGAAAGAAAGAGAGAAAAAGAGAAAGGGTGAGAAAGAGAGAGTGTGTGATGAGAGAGGGGGCGAAAGAGAGGGAGAGCGATAGACAGACATTTACAGAGAGACCCGCACAGACAGAAAGAGAGAGAACAAGTAGATGGGGAAGGAGAACGAGAGAGAGAGAGAGAGAGAGAGAGAGAGAGAGAGAGAGAAAGAGAGGACACAGAAGGGTGTCTCTCAGAAGGCTCAAACTCATATACGTCTCATTTGCTCTTTCCTGTCTTTCATTCTCTCTGCCCCCCTTATCACCCGGTTCCTCCATAATTGAAGCCGTTTTTACATCTACAAAAACCAACTCTTGGATTTTGAAAAAACTACATATTTTGGATGTTTGGGGTTTTTCGTCGATGTCAAACTGTCTCTGGGCGGACCTTCACAGCCTGTGAGGGAAAATACGGAGCGATCCGAAACATGGAAACTGTCAGTTAAATTATGAATATCTGAGGACTTTTGTCAGGCATTAAAAAATAAAAGTGGTGAAATTTTAATGCGGCAACTCATTGATTATTGATGCGTTCTGTCAGGGAAATTCTCTGTAAAAACCGACAATGGTGGAAGTGTGATAAAGGAGAAAAGGGTGTGTGTGTGTGTGTGTGTGTGTGTGTGTGTATGTGTGTGTATTGTGGTGTCTGTGTCAAGGGTTTACGTTGGCTTTGATAACTATCAGTCTAAAAAGTCAAAGTGAATTTCAATGAATGTATAGTTCCATGGGGAATACCATATTAGGGATTGCTTCAGGTTCATTTTACTGTCTCACTTTACCAGGGTAAACGCCGGGAGTGAGGAGTAACGGAAGCTCTTAAACCTGCCTATGTGTCCCAGCTGTTGCTAAAACGACCTGACTTTTGTCACAGACTGAGTGGCAGACAGACACACACACAGACTCCCCCCCCCCCCCCCCCCCGCCACACACACACACACACGCACAATGTTACACAGATGCAGAGCCAGTGGCACCTCAGCTGCTCTCTAGGAGGTCTCCTAAGGTCTCCTAAGGTGACATGAGGATCAGAATACTCCTATACCCCCCCCCCCCCCTTCCAGCCCCCCCCCCCCCCCCCACACACACACACACTCCTAGAGAGCAGCTGGGGTGCTTGCATGTCCCCAATGGCTCTGCATCTGTGTAAATGTGTGTGTATGTGTGTGTGTGTGTGTGTGTGTGTGTGTGTGTGTGTGCACGTGTGCAGAGGTGATAATTGTTCTGGTCAAGCTCTGGTAGACAAGGGGGAGAGAAGAGGAGAATTCATTGACCCTGAAAATGTCATTGACTGCATCAAAGCCACTGTTAGAGTATCAGTAGATTAGACAGCTACCTGTGTGTATGTGTGTGTGTGTGTGTGTGTGTGTGTGTGTGTGTGTGTGTGTGTGTATGTATGTGTGTGTGTGTGTGTGTGTGTGTGTGTGTGTGTGTGTGTGTGTGTGTGTGCATGTGCGTGTGTGTATGTGTGTGTGTGTGTGAGTCAGTGTATCTGTGTGTGAGCTTGAGCTCTCTGATGATGAGACATCCCAACTACAACTCTTTGATAGGTGTGTGTGTGTGTGTGTGTGTGTGTGTGTGTGTGTGCAAGCGTGTCCGTGTTTGTGTGCACGTGTGTTTGAGTATGCATTTGTGGGTATTTATATTTATCTTTATACGTGTATATGCATATGCAAGTGTGTGTGTGTGTGCGCGAGCATGCTTGCATGTGAGAGCATATGTGTGTGTGTGTGTGTGTGTGTGTGTGTGTGTGTGTGTGTGTGTGTGCCCAGCTTGAGTGAGAAAAGAGGATTGAGGCTAGTGGGGTGCACCAAAGCCAAGGCTCCAACTATTCAACTCCATTCAGTTGAAATAGCCAGATTTTCCGCCAGAGCGACTCCGTATGGGAGCAGAGGAATCAAGTCTCTGAGACCAATGCTAGCCTGCTGGGTTAGCCCACACAACCAGGGGCTTCCCACGGACACAGCAGGGGCATGTGAAAGCCCATGTTTTCAAACATGGGGCTGTGATAGATATAATGAGAGGTTTGTGTGTTGGTTCGGCATGGGGGACGGGAGGCGTGCAGCAGGGGTACCAAATGATAGGTTAGCCTGGTCACTCCTTTGAATCTATTCATCAGCACAGCGTACACCAACGGGTGTGAGCGAAAACACAAACAAACGTGCATACCATCGCTCTACCACACACAGAGGGAGAGATGTATACAGCCCACACGACACACACGCAAACACGCACGCACGCACGCACGCACACGCACGCACAAACGCACGCACACACACACACACGTACACATACACACACACACAGGCACACGCACACACGCACACGTACGCACACCTCCCTGAAGAGTCGTGACAAGGCCTGGTGATCAAAGGAGCAGATTTACTCCATTATTTGCATAAATAGCCAGCAGAAGCTGTTTAGAGAGAGTGCTAAGCCCTCCAAAGAGCTTTTCCAATCCCACACAGGACCCTACTTATGGCTGAGAACACACAACAATAGGGCCTGATATTCAACCAATCTGGAGCAATCTCCAAAAGCTGCCTCTTTGGCTAAGTCATAGAGAGAGGCAGGGCTTCCTTCCCCTTAAACAAAGCTGAACCGAGGCGGGCCGTGTCCTCACCGTACCTCAAAGCCAGCTTCAAAATAGACTCGGCGACATCACATGACCACGGGAAAGTTGACTTCGCCGATGTTTCAGATTCAACCAAGCAAGATGTTTCACTCGCTAGCGATTCCACAGGCGCACAAGGAAAGTCGTTTGCGAACGCCAAACAACAAGCACTTGCGGGACGCACGAAAAGGGGTAGAGAAAGGTTAAGTCTCTTATTCGAGGGAGTTTGTCTTTCCCCTGTTCAGCTTGTTCTATCGCTTTCCCCAAACCTCATTTCAACTTGCATTCTGTCATTCTCACATAAACTCTTGAACTCTCTCTCTGTCTGCCGTTCTGTCTCATGCGCCCTCGCTCCAACTCCTTTCTTCTATTTGTTCTCCTTTTGCTGTTTACATTCGTTGTCTATCCTCTTTCCGTTTTTTATCCCCCCACTCTAGATCCCGTGAGTTTTCTAGCTGTATTCTCTCTTCAACTGCTCTCTCTCTCTCTTCTTCCCTTGCACCTTCTTTCTCCCCCCTATAAAGTTTTCCCTCCCTCACTCGACAGGGGCTAGGCTAGGTTAAGGGGGTTCTAAAGTGGACTTGGAGGGGCTGACTATGGCTAACATGGACTTGAAGGAGGCTAACGTGGCTAAGGGTGTTCCACCTGTAGACTTTTTTTTTTTTTTGCTGCTGCTGCTGCTGCTGCTAAGCTAGGCTAGGCTAAGGGACTTTAACAGTTTATAGGAGGCTAACATGGCTAATGGTGTTCCACCATGGACTTGAAGGGTTTTAGTGCTGCTAAGCTAGGCTAGGCTAAAGGACTTTAATGGTTTATAGGAGGCTAACATGGCTAAAGGTGTTCCACCGTGGACTTGAAGGGGCTGGATATGGCTAATACGGCTAATGGTATTCCACTGTAGAATTGAAGGGGCTGGCTATGGCTAATATGGCAAAGGGTGTTCCACCGTGGACTTGCAGGGGCTGGCTGCGGCTAGGCTAATTGCTGTGGAAGTGTGTGGGGGTGATTAAGCACACAGAGCAGGGTGCCTGTTTCTCTAATGAGAGCAGCTGTCGAGGCGCGGGACCCTTTGATAGTGCGAGGGTGTCTCCATGTCCTAGAGCCCCCTTGACACACACACACACACGCATACACACACACACCAAGAGTATAGAGAACAGCAATAATCTCCCCTCTGTAATGCTTCTCAGCTCTCTCTTTTCTGTCTTTACCATGACTGTCATCTTCAATCCGCTTCTGAAACTCCTTCCTTCGCTTTCCCTCCTTTTGGTTATCTCCTCACTTCTCTTACTCCTCCACTCTCTTCTCCTCCTACCTTTCACTCTCCTCTGCTGCATTTGTCCTCCAGGCTCCACCCTCAGTCCCCTTGCTTTCTGTCCTTCTCCTCTTCTCTCCTCCACTCTGTGCATGCCCTATCATTCCATACCATTCCCTTTCTTCCTCTCTTTTTCCCTCCCCTTGCCTCTCCCATCCTCTACCGTATCTCCAACCTTGTGTCATCCTTCACTCTTCTCCCCTCCTCCCCTCCTCTCCTTTCTTCTCTCCTGTTGTGTGCCTGTCACACATGTCCATCAAAAGCCTTGTGTGGATCAGTATCAGTGTCAGAGTTCACACTCCCATGGAGAAGCAAGTCACCAATCACATCCTCTCCTCATCTCCTCACATGGGGTAAGGGAACCAATGATATGAAGAGTTCATCTGACCAATGTAGCCTATAATAACCATCACAGAAAGAAATCTTCACATCATACTTTATAACACTAGTCAGAACTGTGTAGTAGAACTTTGTACTAGAAATGTGTACTAGAATCGTGTGCTAGTAGTACAGCGTTCCATCTGTGTACCCTCTGGAGAACAGCGATACACTCTGACTCAGCCCCCCCCCAAGGTACACGAGACGCGGTGAGCGCAGGCGAACTCCGCGGAGGACACAGATCGGCCCGTGACTCGACACCAGACGCTCGTGCGGCGCTGAGATGCCGAGCCCAGCATGGTACCGTGACGTGTCGCCATCTGAACGGACAGCCATTTCATCATCAGCCTCCTCCAGTAGACAGGAAAAGACGGGGGAAAACAAGATCAGACGCTACTGCAACCTCGATGCTACTGTTGCCTGTCGCTGACTCAAGAGCTCAAAAGGGACATGAAAAACACATCCAAGAAAAAGGAGAGAGAGAGAGAGAGAGATATGATATAAAGACTTGATGTAAAAGCTTGTACGTTGAGGCAGAGTATGGGTGTTTGTTTTTGGGAGTTTGCGCTCCTAGTTTTGACTTCAACTATTGACTCCTTTGTGAACCCAAGTGAAGACTTGGCTTGAAGAAAATGGCTGAACCCAGTGAACCAGATCGTTGAACCACGTCCACGCCTACGTCCAGCTAGTTAGGGAAGGAGAGACAGGTCCTGGTCCTGGTATCTTGTCCTGAAACAACGCCTAGCGATCTGGACACTCTCATGCAGGTCAGAGGACGCTGGTGGAGGTAGCAATCAGAGGACGGGCTCATTGTGTGGCTCACAAATCTGTTGGATAGCATTCCTCATTCCATACCGTGCATGACAGTGAGCCTGTCCTCCGACATCTACCTCCACCAGCCTCCCCTGGTCTGCACTCACTCATGCCACCGAAGAGCATGCATTCTTTCCATGCATTACACTGAGTCCTTCGATTTCTGCCTCCACCAGCTTCCGCCGATGTTGATCTGAGTAGAGTTCTATAAAT
Source organism: Argentina silus (assembly GCF_951799395.1). Lineage (NCBI taxonomy): Eukaryota > Metazoa > Chordata > Actinopteri > Argentiniformes > Argentinidae > Argentina > Argentina silus. The sequence goes on from NC_139664.1 coordinate 19,849,979, forward strand.
AAATCCATGCCATTTATCTGACGCATTTATCCAAAGCGACATCCG
>NC_139664.1:19862523-19873423 GCF_951799395.1 Argentina silus
ATTGTGACTGTAGGTTACACTGTGACTGTAGGTTACACTGTAACTGTAGGTTACACTGTGACTGTAGGTTACACTGTAGGTTACATTGTGACTGTAGGTTACACTGTAGGTTACACTGTAACTGTAGATTACACTGTGACTGTAGGTTACACTGTGACTGTAGGTTACACTGTAGGTTACACTGTAGGTTACACTGTGACTGTAGGTTACACTGTAGGTTATATGTGTAATAACGAAAGCAGGAAAAACAAACGACCGTCATCACCATTTCAATACAATGATTTCAATACAAATGTTTATTTTAATTTTCGATTTAAATATACTTTACCCAATACTAGGAGTGTAAAGCAATGATTATGAAAATGTATTTTGCTACCCTAATCTGTCTACAGTATCTATGGAACTGTCTCCATCTCTTCCTCAAAGCAGCGAGTAATGCAACCCTTCCATTTTCATGTTCACATGTCATCTAGTTTGATGTGTGCACGTTCTTTTATGCCAGATGTCCTTGCTTTCTGTTGAATAAATAAATACAGGGTGATTTTGAAAGAAATTTTGACAAGCTTATGTACTGTACGTCCTCATGTTCTTGTGCCCACGCTGCGGCCTATGTATTCAGAAGCTATTTTCAAAGACCGTACTTACGCTGCGTTTTTGTGCGGAGGTGAGCAATGGAATGCAAAGCATTGAAAGAGCTTAATGGATGGCGGGATTGTCAAATCTATATTTTCTGATGACTTGATCTTCAGTAGCATCTAAAGAATCTACCATCTACAAAAACTGGAACAAGTCGTAGAATTATGTTATATTTTCTGGGTAGCGTCCGTGTCTGCCGATTCAAATGCAATTTGTCTGGTAATTCAAATGGTACTTTGGGATTTACCGAGTACCATACTTACCAAGTATGGCGCACTACATCCTACCTTTTCCGTATGTGCATCGTCTTTTTGAAAATTGAGGCATGAGGTGCAAATGTCGAATGAGCGTATTTTGGGAACGAACCAGGCACAGGTGGAACGAACCAGGCACAGGTGGAACGAACCAGGCACAGGTGGAACGAACCAGGCACAGGTGGAACGAACCAGGCACAGGTGGAACGAACCAGGCACAGGTAGAACGAACCAGGCGCAGGTGGAACGAACCAGGCACAGGTGGAACGAACCAGGCACAGGTAGAACGAACCAGGCGCAGGTGGAACGAACCAGGCACAGGTGGAACGAACCAGGCACAGGTAGAACGAACCAGGCACAGGTAGAACGAACCAGGCACAGGTGGAACGAACCAGGCACAGGTGGAACGAACCAGGCACAGGTAGAACGAACCAGGCGCAGGTGGAACGAACCAGGCACAGGTGGAACAAACCAGGCGCAGGTGGAACGCAGAGGTTCAAAGCTGAGATTACGCTTGCGTATCTGCTTGCGCCCTGATTGATCACCCTGATTGATCACCCTGATTGATCACCCTGATTGATCTTCTATTTTAAAAAGTTGCATGTGAGGGCCTATATTAGTAAATCAGTGACAGGCTAGTAAAGGGGCGGAGACATCCAAACAAACGTGAAGCCATACAAGACCGACATGAAAATGGTCATATTTGGCTGTTAATGTGCTCCCACCATAATATAATTGAATATTCTTTATGTATTATTATTTCAATTTCCCCATCATCCCAGAAACAGAGACAGTGTAAAAAACTGCGCAGGTTTGAATATTTATTAAAAAAAAAAAAAAAAAAAAAAAGTTCAGCAATATTAGTGACTGTAGTTATAACCAATTTTTGCATGATGATTTACCGATACCCAAACCCAAAATCCATGACCGTCACAGCCCTATGGTGGAGTTGTAATCAAGAGAGAGTGGACTGGGCCCTGTGATGGAGCTTGATGAAGTGCACCGGGCCCCACGATGGAGCAGACAGGGGTCTAGACCTTCATGTTCAGACCCAATTAACCAAAGAACCGACCTAGAGTGCATTACAATGAAGTATTCAGCTATAGCTAGAAACACAGTGGGGATCTTTATGAGAACACCCCTTTTTCATAGAATGTAATGGTCTTTGTCTTAGAGAAAGCACCATGTTTTGGGTTTCGGGAATGCAAATCGAGGGGAGGCTTTTGTGTTTGTTTGTATGTTTGGAGGGATTTGATTGACAGCGATTATGGGAGAGTTCACGTGAGGGTAGGGGTGCCATGGAAAGGGGCTGCCATCACAGGACGGGGGTCTGCCAAGTATACAATGGCACCAATAGGATACTGCCAACCTATCTAACCATGGGGCCTGCCAACAGATCTTCTTTACGAGCATCTGCACTAAAAACACACACGTACACACACACACACACACACACACACACACACACACACACACACACACACACGCACGCACGCACACAGCAAAAGATTCACATGGTACCCCTTATTAGAGATAAGAGACATATTTTCAAACGGGAGGCATAGAAACAGGAACAAACTGTGAGGCGAAGGGAAGGACTTCAAGAAAGAGAAAGAGAGAGAGAGAGAGAGAGAGAGAGAGAGAGAGAGAGAGAGAGAGAGAGAGCACAGACAAGTGAGAGAGAGAGCAGAGGGCTAGAGAGGAAGGCTGGAGGGAGGGAGGAAAGGACAGAAGAAGAGAGTGAGAGAGAAGACAGCGTGAGCAAGAGGCAAGAGGAGGGCTAGAGGGAGGGAGAAGAGGATAGAAGGACAGGAGAGAGAGAGAGAGAGAGAGAGAGAGAGAGAGAGAGAGAGAGAGGGAGAAGGAGAGAGAGAGAAGGAGGACTCATGCCCATAATGAGGCATGGCCGTTAACCTGATTAATTTTTTATCAGTAATAAGACTAATTATTTCCTCTCCTTCTTAAACACACGCCGTTAATCCCTTTACAAGGCCCTGGTATTTTGGGCCAAGGCTTAATTGGCACTGTAGGAACAGAAGGAGAGTGGGATGGAGGGAGGGAGGGGGAGGGGGAGGGAGGGAGAGAGGGAGGGAGGGAGGGAGGGAGGGAGGGAGGGATGGAGGGGAAACGACACAACAGCAGCTGGAATTATTTGGGACAAGTATTTAATTTTGGAGCCCAGCTACCAGATAGCAGGAGAGCAGTAAGCCGCTTTCCCTTGGTTAATTTTCCTGTATGAAATCAATTAAACACGCGGTAACCAAGCCTCTCTCCTTCACTGAAACACACGCTGACTTCCTTAATGGCCATGGCCGGCTCGTTGAGACTGGCACGCTGTTTTATTTGTTATTATTATTTATTTATTTATTTTTATCTGCTCTATTTTGTTTATTTTTGAGTGTTACGTACTGTAATGTCTTTGAGTATGGAGAAAAGGTTTATCCGAAATAAATGCATTATTATTATTATTATGAATATTATAATTATTATTATTATTATTATTACACGAGTGGTATGCTGCTGTGTTTTGCAATGGTCTTTTAATGAGACGAGTTGATTTCAAGTTTGTTGTTCATGATGGTTGAGGGTAAATTGGGACTTGGTGAGGTGGCTTGGTCTATCTCTTGAACTACAGGGACTTATCTCACACACACACACACACACACACACACACACACACACACACACACACACACACACACACACACACACAATCACACACACACACACACACACACACACACACACACACCTGGTCCAGCAAGACCCCATTCCCCACAACACTCCTTTTAGTCTAAAGCTGAATACACAGCCTCTAGTCATTCCCCCCAAAATCAAACCAACCTCCCGCAACGCAACTCCCTCTCTTTTCATTCTCTCCATCCACTTCCATCCTTTCTTCTTTCTCCTAATAACAAACATATTTCAGCTTGAGTTTCGACCCCCCTCCCCCCCCCACACACACACACGTGCGCGTGCACATACTACCACCTCCGGTGATAATTAAACCAAGGCTTTCTAATAAAGTTCACATTGCTGTAACCCCCCTCCCCCCACACCCTCCCCCAGAGGCACCGGTAGCAGGGGTCAAAGTTCGCCATTCAAAGTGGCGTTAGGTGACTTTGATCAACCGTACATACACTCCCGTACAGAGTTTACCATACTAATGCCTGCAGGGTAGGCTGGGTCTACTGCCTAGCTGTATTGAATTCAGCCGTAATTGATTTCAATTGAACATTGTTTGCAGACCCTGGATCAGAGACACATTACTTTCAGTTCTTGAAAGGACAAGATTGTTAAGATAAGACACCGAGGTTGTTGTCATTAAAAGGATTGTGTATCTTGTACTCACCCAAGTATTTGCGCATATTCAGCTTGGAGTTTGCACTTTGGGGACCATTCACATTCTGTTTCTGCTACACTCAGGACTAATGCCTGCCGACACTGTGGCTCTCCGGGACTAATGTTTTTTTCTACCGTGTGTGTCTCTGTGTGTGTGTACTAGTTCTGCTATCTTCATAGGGAATGTGTGTGTTAGCGTGTGTGTGTGTGTGTCTGTGTGTATGTGTGTGTGTGTGTGTGTGTGTGTGTGTGTGTGGGTGTGTCTGTGCGTGTGTGTGTGTGTGTGTGTGTGTGTGTGTGTGCGTGCCAATGACACACTGAATGAGACACATCCCCAGATGAGGGGCGAGTTAGAGTGTCTGAGTTGATGTGGTGATATGGCTACTGTTGTGTGTGTAAGTGCATCATGAATGTGTGTAAAGGTGTGTGTGTGTGTTCTGTCGTATTTGCTTGCATGGCATTACAGCTCAAATGTAAAGGACTCCACAGGGATATTGCTCCAAGGTGCAGGGTAGTCAGAGAGAGAGAGAGAGAGAGAGAGAGAGAGAGGTGTGTGTGTGTGTGTGTGTGTGTGTGTGTGTGTGTGTGTGGGCGTTGTGTAGGTGGGCGTGTTGGTGTGTGTGTCACAACAACCTACATTTTATCTGATTGTGTCAATGACGGAAACCATCATTTTAGCCACAGGACATTTTCTCTCCATTCCTCTATTTCTTTCCCCTCTCTCTCTCTCTCTCTCTCTCTCTCTCTCTCTCTCTCTCTCTCTCTCTCTCTCTCGCTCTCTCTCTCGCTCGCTCTCTCTCTCGCTCTGGAGGCTGGTGGAATGCCTGGGGTGCATCCTGAGATGTGTGAGGGCCAGAGCGGAGGTTTCATGAGGCTGTTGGCTCTGTGTGTGTGTGTGTGAGTGTGTGTGTGTGTGTGAGTGTGTGTGTGTGTGTGTGTGTGTGTGTGTGTGTGTGAGTGTGTGAGTGTGTGTGTGTGCTTGCATCATTCTTCCGCTGTGTGTTTACGTCTCCCTCTATATGTGTGTTTTTGTGTGTGTGTGTGTGTGTGTGTGTGTGTCAGTCCCTCTAGCTGTGTGTGTGTGTGTGTGTGTGTGTGTGTGTGTGTGTGTGTGTGTGTGTGTTTTAGTCTCTCTGGCTGTGTTTGTTTGTCCCCGGGTGGCGGTGGCAGCCCCTGCCAGCTGGCGGGATGTTCAGAGCTGGTGGAATGTTCCGCAGGGTTCCGCAGGGTTCTACTGGGAGAGATAAGCTAGAGCTCTGGGGGGGAGGGATGCTGCACTGGCCATCACCCCCACAAATACAGACACACACACTAACCCCATAGAAAAGTCTGCCTTACCAAAGTCTGCCTCAACTCTGCCATGTTAAGGATGAATAATTACTTTCATCAGTAAAATAACAAAAGACGGAGGTAATAGAAAGGTTCTATGTACACGATAATCACATTGAACAGACATTCAACCAATATGTGTCTCTATCCATAGGAGCACAATGGGTCAACAAAACTGTCAAACCTGTGTCACTTTTTCATTTAGATAGGTGCTTGGCGCCCACAAATACCCCTACTACCGATATCCTGTCCCTACATGCCAACCAAAAAAAAATGTCTTGCAAGCCAAACAAACCTCTCCAATCAGTCATAGGTTGGTGCCCCTCATCACGCTGAAGAGACCTGCCAGATGTGTTATGGGAAAAGACAAGGCTAAGCAGTGTTTTCTGGGAAAAGTAGTCTGCAACTAATGTTGCCGTTGACTGAGGTTTGTCACCACCCTGTCACTACAGCCCGCATCCCAGGCACATCTCATAGAGCCTTGTTGGGTGGTGCCATCTTGGAATTCACACTCAAAGGTGATACACTGACCTCATTTTGTAGTCTTAGGTTAATGCTCTACATTTGAAAATACAATTTGAAAGAACTTTTTTGAGAAAAAGGTGAAGCAATCACTAAATAAAGATAGAGAAACAACAAGTGTCAAAAAAATGTTTCAAAAGCTTTGTCATAAAACAGATCCACAAATGTTTGCATATGCTATCGGATTTCCACACCTGGGCCTCAAAATGGCGTCTTTCAGCACTAGTGGGGGGTGAGGAGTGGGGAGTGGGGAGTGGGACCCTCCCTCTTCACGTCTCATTTAGCAGAAAGCCAGCTTTGATTTTTCCAGCGACTGCCTCGATGACAGACCTGGCCCTTGTTTGTTTTGCAGCCAGAACAAAGGAGAAAGAACTCAAATCACACACAGTGCATTCGGAAAGTATTCAGACCCCTTCACCTTTTCCACATGTTGTTATGTTACAGCCTTATTCTAAAATGTATTAAATAAAAATGTTTCCCCCTCATTAATCTACACACCCCATACCCCATAATGTCAAAGCCATAACACGTTTTTAGAAATGTTGTTGTAATTTATTAAAAATAAAAAACTGAAATATCAAGTATAAGTATTCAGACCCTTTACTCAGTACTTTGTTGAAGCACCTTTGGCAACGATTACAGCCTCAAGTCTTCTTGGGTATGACACTACAAGCTTGGCACACCTGTATTTGGGGAATTTCTCCCATTCTTCTCTGCAGATCCTCTGTAGCTCTGTCAGGTTGGATGGGGAGCGTCAGTGCATAACTATTTTAAGGTCTCTCCAGAGATGTTTGATCAGGCCAAAGTCCGGGCTCTGGCTGGGCCACTCAAGGACATTCAGAGACTTGTCCCAAAGCCACTCCTGCGTTGTCTTGGCTGTGTGCTTAGGGTCGTTGTCCTGTTGGAAGGTGAACCTTCACCCCAGTCTGAGGTCCGAGGCGCTCTGGTGCAGGTTTTCATCAAGGATCTCTCTGTACTTTGCTCCATTTACCTTTCCCTCGATCCTGACAAGTCTCCCAGTAACTGCCACTGAAAAACATCCCCACAGCATGATGCTGCCACCACCATGCTTCACCGTACTGATGGTTTTGGCCAGGTGATGAGCGGTGCCTCGTTTCTTCCAGACGTGACGCTTGGCATTCAGGCCAAAGAGTTCAATCTTGGTTTTATCAGACCAGAGAATCTTGTTTCTCATGGTCTGAGAGTCCTTTAGGTTCCATAGCTGTCATGTGCTTTTTACTGAGGAGTGGCTTCCGTCTGGCCACTCTACCCTAAAGGCCTGATTGGTGGAGTGCTGCATAGATGGTTGTCCTTCTGGAAGGTTCTCCCACCTCCACAGATGAACTCTGGAGCTCTGTCAGAGTGACCATTGGGTTCTTGGTCACCTCCCTCATGATGGCCCTTCTCCCCCTTTTGCTCAGTCTGGCCAGGCGGCCAGCTCTAGGAAGAATCTTGGTGGTTCCAAACTTCTTCCATTTAAGAATGATGGAGGCTACTGTGTTCTTGGGGACTTTCAATACTGCAGACATTTTTTCGTACCCTTCCCCAGATCTGTGCCTTGACACAATCCTGTCTCGGAGGTCGACGGACAATTCCTTCGACCTCATGGCCTGGTTTTTGCTCTGACACGCTCTGTCAACTGTGTGACCTTATATAGACAGGTATGTGCCGTTCCAAATCATGTCCACTCAGTTGGATTTACCACAGGTGGACTCCAATCAAGTCGTAGAAACATCTCAATGATGATCAATGGAAACAGGATGCACCTGAGCTCAATTCCGAGTGTCATAGCAAAGGGTCTGAATACTTATGGGGTATTGTGTGTACATTGATGAGGAAACAAATGAATTGAATCCATTTTAGAATAAGGCTGTAACCTAACAAAATGTGGAAAAAGTGAAAGGGTCTGAATACTTTCCGAATGCACTGTATATGATTCTCGCCACAACCAAGGGGACTCCAGCCATGACCCACCATTTGAGAATCATTGCCCGAAGCCAAAAACACCAGCGGCACGCATCACACTCCAAACAAAATGGCCACCACAAACATTACTGTTTCTCCATAGAACATTTGCCCAGGAGCTATTTAAAAGCTGCGCTACCAACTCAACTGAAATCACAAACGACAACCTTCAGGGACAGACAAAAACATGAATCTCTTTCGTTTTCCTCTTTCTTTCTCCCTCCATCCCCTTGATTTGAACAATGCATTTATATTTGACAAGGGGAGGCCTGCAGTGCCATCAATAAGTAAATACGTGTGTGCTGCTGATGCATGTTCACATTGCCAGACGCAGGCACAGCCTCCTTGTCTTGCACCTCTGTGACAAATACACGCTTGTTCAGGGCAGGGGGGTCAGGGCACGCACATACACACACACACACACACACACACACACACACACACACACACACACACACACACACACACACACACACACTGGCGCATAGAGATCATTACTCATATACAGTCGACCACATACCTGGCTGAGTTGCTGAGACGTACATATACAGTACTCACACGAGTGCACACATACACACACACACACACACACACGCACGCACGCACGCACACACACACACACACACACACACACACACACACACACACACACACACACACACACGTGGACACAGACACACACACACCACAACATGCATACAGCACATAATGCACTCCATAAACATACTGTAGAGAAACAAACACCAAGCAACCACACATACACACACAGAACCTGAACAATATCCTGCCACCTGCCCCAATACACACACACACACACACAGACGTTGAACTTGAACAATATCCTGCCACCCGCCCCAATACACACACACACACACACACACACACACACACACACACACACACACACACACACACACACACACACACACACACACACACACGACACACCATTCTATGAACCTCCCCTGGGGGCAGGTAGCCAGACACACCGTCTCCCACCCACCCACCTACTGCCCACTCTGTTTAACCATGACCCCTTTTGCCCCAGTTATCATCCCTTTCTGTGCATAAACAGCCCCTCGCGACATCCCCCACCACCCACCACACGCGACACACACACACACACACACACACACACACACACACACTCCTCACAGGACGCCGGTAATCAAATATGAAACGGGGCCCCGTATCCACGGCGATGGTCCTAAATTGCCTCTGACAGGCGGACCAGGGCAGTGTCACCCCCCTGAGGGCGACACACACACACACACACACACACACACACACACACAACACACACATACACACACACACACACACACACACACACACACACAGAAGGGGGGGGGGGGGGGGGGGGACGAGGTGTGTTAGCACGCGCCACCAGAGACCGAGCCAGGCGCCCACCAACTCGGTCAGGTGACACGGTGTTTGTGGGCCCCCTGCGGAAAGCGGCCCTCTTCCTCTTCCACTTGACCTGCTGTACCTTCTGTATCAGACTGGAGGGGCGCGGCGGACGCACACAGTGGTCTGAACGGGTTTATATCTCCCAGGGCCAGGCCACCCAGACACAGCAGCGGAAGGGCTAGGAGTTAACTCACAGTGAGACACAGGGAGACGACAACAAGGACCTGGAAAAATATCGAGAAAGAGAGAGAGAGAGAGAGAGAAAGTGTGTGTGTGTGTGTGTGTGTGTGTGTGTGTGTGTGTGTGTGTGTGTGTGTGTCTGTCTCTCTGTACTGGAGTTGGGGGTTGGTGGTATACTCTTATAGTTTGTCTGTGTTTTTAGCTGTGGGGGGTTGGTGCTGTTTGTGTGTGTGTGTGTGTGTGTGTGTGTGTGTGTGTGTGTGTGTGTGTGTGTTTGTGTGCTCATAATGTATTCAGGTTCCATGACAGTGTGTGTGTGTGTGTGTGTGTGTGTGTGTGTGTGTGTGTGTGTGTGTGTGTGTGTGTGTGTGTGTCTGTGTGTGTGTGTGTGTGTGTGTGTGTGTGTGTGTGTGTGTGTGTGTGTGTGTGTGTGTTTGTTTGTAAGTGTTTCACAGACTAGAGGGAAAATAGCTGACTAAGATACTGACTGAGGTAAAACTGCATGTGTGTCCACTCAGGCAGAAACAAACAAGCACAATACGCTGAGGAGATGCGGGAAGCGGAAAACAACATGGAGTGAAACACAAAGTATCACTTATCAAGAATATGAATCCAAAATAGCTTAGACAAATCGGAAAAAAACGAGTAAATAGCGGTAGTAAACTGAGTAAATGGAGTTGCTCGAGAGCCTGAGGGTCGGTTCTTCAGTCTAAACACAAACCCCTCAAGGCATCTCCAGTCTGCCAAGCGGAGTTAGCATCCAACGCTAACAAACACAACCACTATTGACAACAGGTCCCAACAGGCTAGCGTGTGTAGCTTACCGCTAATCTATCTGGATAGCCGTCTTTCACCACTTTTAGTGTGCAGAAAGGGAGAAAGACTAAAGCGGATGTCGCGCTTTAACAGCTAATTCACCTCACTCAGCACAGAGAGGGCTAAAGGTCACGTTCAGAGGCCCTCTGGTCTAACTCAAGAAGTGTGTGTGTGTGTGTGTGTGTGTGTGTGTGTGTGTGTGTGTGTGTGTGTGTGTGTGTGTGTGTGTGTGTGTGTGTGTGTGTTTGTGTGTGACCCCTCCTGACCCCCCTGACGAAGGTGCTGAAATAGACCCGTCACGAGCCAACGGGGGGAGCTCATTCCATCATTCCATCCCTCCTTTTTCATTATGCTCTCCATTTCATACCCTGCCAAGTGTGTGGTGTAGGGAACATGACTGCGGAGAGAGAGAGAGGGAGAGAGAGAGAGAGAGAGCGAGAGAGAGA
>NC_139664.1:19878623-19881123 GCF_951799395.1 Argentina silus
CCAATGGCCAAGCCAAAGAACCCTTTTATCAGAGTGTACCTCTGCCCTCCTGTGCTTTCACCTCTCCTAGCCTCCCCCCCCCTCCCCCTCCCTCCCCCTCCTCTCCTCTCCTCTCCCCGGCTGTATAAACCTGTACAAGGCAGTCATTTACTGTGCAGACTGGAACGCCACTGCCTTTTATCTGGGCCTTCCCCAGCCGCGGGGGTTTCTAATGCATTCACTCCATCCAGATCCAGTCACACTCTCTCTCTCTCTCTCTCTCTCTCTCTCTCTCTCTCTCTCCATTATAGCCCTAGTCTCTCTCTCTCTATCTCTCTCTCTCAAACTCTCTCCATCTAGCCCTAGATTCTCTCTCTCTCTCTCTCTCTCTCTCTCTCTCTCTGTCAGGACTCCCAGCAGAAAGGCGGCAGCAGGCAGGGCCACTGCCAGACATCAAAGCAACTCCCCCCCCTCACACACACACACACACACACACACACACGCACGCACGCACACGCACGCACACACACACACGCACACGCACGCAGACACACTACACTACACTACACTGCGCTGTGAGGAACACTTCAAAAGGCTGGACTTGTTACTCTCTGCAAATATGTGTGTTCAGCTAAAGCGCAGCCGAGATAACACACACCGCCGTAGAACACCGCGGCAATTTCACACTCCTCCTTTTTTTTTTTTCTCTCACTTTTGCAAACGGCACTTCAACCTGAGAATTGACTTTGCCTGTGTAATTAAAAGAGAATGTTTAAGGAGGAGAGGTGTGAGGGGAGAGGGGGGAGGGGGGGGGAGTAAATATGTGTTCTTCTTTTCTGTGGGTTTCCACAACCAGGGCAAGAGAGACAGAGAGAGAGAGAGAGGGAGAGAGAGAGGGAGAGAGAGAGAGAGAGAGAGAGAACAAGAGACTGGATGGATTGAAAGAGAGAGAGAGAGAACTAGACTAAAAAAGAGAGCGAGAGGAGCTTTTAGATGTTCAGCAAAGGGTTCTGTGTGTGTGTGTGTGTGTGTGTGTTTGTGTGTGTGTGTGTTTGTGTGTGTCGGATTTGCTTATCTCTGTGGCCGGGGCTGTGAAACATCCATTTGGTGAATGAAAGAGTTGTGTACTGTGTGTTTGGCTTTGAGACTCACAGGCTCTGTTGGTAGGCTACACTGTTCACTTCAGGGGATGGAAGTGTGTGTGTGCATGTGTGTGTGTGTGTGTGTGTGTGTGTGTGTGTGTGTGTGTGTGTGTGTGTGTGTGTGTGTGTGTGTGTGTGTGTGTGTGTGTGTGTGTGAGTGCGTGCGTGCGTGCGTGCGTGCGTGTGTGTGTGAGTGCGATGGACAGTTAACTACTCATCTGTCTACTGTGGAAATGCCATCAGAAAAGAACACAGCCTTCAGGTGTCTTTTCCTAAACGGATAATAACAGTGATTCCATGATATAATCCAATAGAATATGATAAACGAAGGGGAAAGCACATTGGGGAAAACACATCGCGTGATGTGTCCTTACTCGGAAATATCTAAGCATGCACAGTTCTCTACTTTGTCTGTGAACGACATAGATATTGTTTTACATTACAACAGATGCCTCCAGTTTTCCTGTTATCCGTATATCACCTGACACAAAGCAATAAAAGAGGGTAAAAAAAAGGTAATCTCACTCAAAAAAGGGTTATTTGGGGTGATGTTGTACCACATCTGTCCCCCATCCCCCCCCACCCCACCTCACCGTCCCCCCTCCCGTGTTTGTGCGTGTGTGTGAGTGGGTGTGTGTGTGTGTGTGTGTGTGTGTGTGTGTGTGTGTGTGTGTGTGTGTGGAGGGGAGGGGACACACATGGACACACACAGATGTGCAGCATCTCTCACACACACACACACACACACACAAAGCATTGTTTGTCCCAGCCATGTGTATGTGTGTGTGTTTGTGTGTGTGCGCTACGCGTGTATGTGCATGTGCTTGTGTTTGTGGTGGGGGAGGGGTGGGCAGAGAGCAGGGGTAGCTATAGTTATACTGTACTGAGCGATAACCTCCAAGTTTGCCAACCAATCCTGCTTTCCATTGACCCATATTGGCACGGCTGTATACAAATCCAAACCTTGGGTTTCCTCCAAACAAAATGTTTTCCCCCCCAAAAAACAGAAAGTCTTTTGCAATGACATTTAGCATTTTCAGAAAGTCAACAATCACAAATAACCCAGCCTGAAACGTCCTTACAGCAAGCCCAGGGCAAGCAAGCCTCAGTCTACGAAAACCTCATGTTATAAACAAAACCAGAGAGGAACCGTGGAGCGGAGTCAACTCTTCAGAAGGCCAGTGCAGCTCTAGAATCAGATTACTTTCCCCCCCCGAATCCTAAACTTCACGATTTTATTTACCTGACTGTACTTTATTGATCCCACATGGCAGAAAAGTACATCTCTGAAATACACGGAGGATTTAAAACAATAACATGCAGAATACGTATAATCAAAAAAAGACAGAAAAAGACAGAAATATATGATGCACAAATTC
>NC_139664.1:19886123-19893623 GCF_951799395.1 Argentina silus
AAGTGTTTAGGTCCGACTTTGACGTAGGAATAACTTTTTTGAATAAGCCTTTGTAGATGCTTAACAAACCATTCATAAGCAAAGTCTTGCGACATAAAGAGTCTGGCATCACCCTTGTGCCACCCTTTTATAAAGCGTGACATTTGCTTTTGAATAACTTGTGAAGCGTCTATTTTATGAAGGGTTTATAAAGGCATCATTAAGCCTTAGAAGGCTACCTAGGCGTCGGGACCATGCTAGAATCCTCCCTGTGTACCTGAATGACACTGAAGAGCAAAACCTTCGATTTCTCGTATTAATTGAGCCTCCGAAATAACACAGCTCTCCTCCCCAGACAGGCTCGATTGGATGGGCTTTTGATGTATATTCTAGTGCTTGTTTAATTAGTCAGGAAGGAAGAAAAGAATTCAATTGAAATTAAATGTCTTAGACGTCATGTGTTTCTATTTTGTATGCATGTACACACACACACGCACCATTGAATGCAACTGACAGCGCTGAATGTCTTCTCATGTCTTTGCTCTGTCAAGGTGTCCAATATTGTGTCCCTCGTGTACCACATCACACACACAAACACACACACACACACTTACATTCACTTAAGAGCTTGTTTCTCCAACTACCAGGGGGTGGCCCCAGTAAACTAGGGAATTACTCTTTTTACACGGCTAGTTTGCTCCCATTTGCCTCCCGTCTCCAATAAAGCCCCCAATTGAACGTGAAATCTCCCTCACCACCGGCGTTTGTTTGTTGATTTTCTGCCGCGCAAAACCAAAGCTCTCGCCTACTATATTTGCTTAATTGATTTCTGCGAGCCTTTAAATCTTTAAACGAGTCCCTCTACATTTTTTCTGGCATTTCGCCCCCCCTTTGAAGTTGACATTTCAAACGGAGGAAAGAGACGGACAGAGAGAGAGAGAGAGAGAGAGAGAGAGAGAGAGAAAGAGAGAGAGAGAGAGAGACAGAGAGCGATAGAAAGAGAGAGAGAGACAGAGAGAGCGATAGAGAGAAAGAGTGAGAGAGTGAGAGAGAGAGAGTGAGAAAGAGAGAGAGAGAGAGAGAGAGAGAGAGAGACAGAGAGCGATAGAAAGAGAGAGAGAGACAGAGAGAGCGACAGAGAGAAAGAGTGAGAGAGTGAGAGAGAGAGAGCGTTTCAGAACCATATGCAAATGACGGTCAAGGAATGACGGGTAAAATCGATAAAAACACAGAAGGGGTGGGGGGGGGGGGGGGGGGGGGCGTTATTCACTGGCCACCGTGCTTACATAATATCGATTTCCCATGGCGGGTTTGGGGTTCGACTGCCTAGGACAACTTTGAAACACGTGTTGATGTTTTGGTTTTTGGAACTCGTCTGACCCTTTCCTCTTTATCACACTCTCTCTCCAAAGGGAGAGGACAACGTTTGTTGGCGTTGTGGGTCAACAGAATCCAGAGAAACTCATTGTGTGTGTGTGTGTGTGTGTGTGTGTGTGTGTGTGTGTGTGTGTGTGTGTGTGTGTGTGTGTGTGTTATCACGCTGGTGCAGGTCTAGCTAAGCGGACAGTGTGTTTGCTCATCTTCAGTAGCAGCACTTGATGTGTGTGTGTGTGTGTGTGTGTGTGTGTGTGTGTGTGTGTGTGTGTGTGTGTCTGTGTGTGTGTGTGTGTGTGTGTGTGTGTGTGTGTGTGTGTGTGTGTGAAACTCTAACTCATTAGAAGTTGTGATTCAGTATCTCACGTTGCAGCCCAGCTGAAAGAAACAGTAGGATCGTGGAATCAAACTCCATCTAATTTATTAATGACTGCTTATGATGCATAGCAACATAGCGGATGCTAGGTTAATTAGTGTAAAACTGTGTGTGTGTGTGTGTGTGTGTGTGTGTCTGTGTGTGTATGTGTGTGTGTGTGTGTGTGTGTGTGTGTGTGTGTGTGTGTGTGTGTGTGTGTGTGTGTGTGTGTCTGTCTGTGTCTGTCTGCCTCTGTCTGGGTCTGTGTCTGTCTGTGTGTGTCTGTCTGTGTGTGTCTGTCTGTCTGTAGGTGGTGGGAACAGTCTTTCAGCTGGAGCACACCGTCATGACAGCAGGTAAGAAGTCTGCATGTAGGGGAACTGGAGTGTGCATTGGGGTACGAGATGCTGACTGCTAATTTGTGTACATGAGTATACATGAGTGTTGCAGTGTGTGTGTGTGTGTGTGTGTGTGTGTGTGCGTGTTTGTGTGTGAGTACCTTTTCATATGTGTGAGTACAATCTATTTATGCATGTGCGTGCATGTGTGTCTCCACCCGGGTGCAGGTGTGCCTCCAGTGGTCTGCTCTGTGGCCCTGTGTGTGTGTGTGTGTGTGTGTGTGTGTGTGTGTCTCGGGGGGGAGGGGAGCTGGGAGGCCCAGGTGTTCCTCAACAACAGCCTGGTTATGTGGGTCATCATGCCTAGAGTCTGCACACACACACAAACACACACACACACACACACACACACACACACACACACACACACACACACACACACACACCACACCACACCACACCACACCACACCACACCACACCACGCACACACACACACACACACACACACACACACACACACACACACACACACACACACACACACACGACATGCCTAGAGTCTGGGCCCTCCTAATGAGCATCCGCTACCGTACCACTGCAGCCTCATTAACCTGAGATAGAGAGACCGGCTCCGTCGCTCAGAGCAAGGCTCGCCCTCAGGCACTGATCTGGGATCAGTGTACATTCCCCAAGTCCTCCTCTTCACCATTAAGGGAGCAACATGAAAAACTGACCTCAGATCTGTGTTTAGGGAGTGACTTCATCCTACATCAGTGGGACCAAGCCAAGAGCCGGTCCAGAAATCTCACCATAGATGTGAATCTGAAAGGCTTGGAGAGAGGTGGCAAATGTTCACCCTAGCCTATCAGACGGTACAGTTGAGCTGCTACCATTTTGCTTATAACCTATGGGCATTTAAAAAAATAAAAAACATAATTTAAAAAAATTAAAATGTTTTTGGGTTGGATCGTTATATATCGCTCATGACGGAAAATGGTATTGTGCAGCAATATCTAAATCCAAACATTGTATAAACGTATGTAAAAGGATGTCGATTTACTGTCTTGTGCCAACCATGGAGAGACAATGGAAAATGACTGCGGGACAACGTTAAAACCAAACCTTGCACAGTAGAATGTGGTAACACCATCATACCATGTTAGTTTATGGTGGTCATCATCCAACATTGTTACATTGTTTATCATGGGTTGAAAATACAGGTTTCCTGAAAATCAGCATTTGACAGTCATGATCCAACATTGTAACAAGGTTGCCCATTGATCCCTAATCAAAGGGAAGTACAAAATAACATGACATGAATAGAACTTTACATTAGAAATACTTTACATTAGAAATACTTTACATTAGAATACTTTCTCCATGCACTGATGGAATAAACACTGTTCTTTATTCCCTGTTAGGGATTTGAACCCACAACCTTTTGGTTTATAGTATATTGTTCTGTCCACAATGCCACTGGTCCACTGCTGCAACTGTAATAATGGCGATCAGATTGTGCATCAGAGAAATGATCAACTTGGGGAAATACTTTCCTTAAGGTTGTGAAGACATTCCATACTAGACTATTTGAGCATGTTGAACATGTATAAGAATAAAAGGTGTTCTTGTTGTAATAGCTGTTTCAGAACCTCCTCCTTTATTATTCTCTTTTACTACTTACTTGCTCCTATCTCTTTTGAAATAAATCTTATTTTTTAATGTTTTCATTCCAGTTCTGTTTTTAACCTCATGTGCATCATTACATTAATCTATTAATGATATAGGCTATGTATCATTTTTTTTTCTTTTTTTTAACTTCTTCACATTTGTGAGCCTAAGGGACATGCATAATAATGTTCCTGGACTAAAACGTAAAAAAATACAACTTATTACAGTACAGTGATGTTTTGAAATATATATCAAATCTATCTAAATAATTATATATTATACATTTGAGTACTGGGTGAGTAACATAAATGTTCAATAATGAATACTCCATTTTTATCACACTTTGAGGAAATCCTCAATACAGTGCGTAAAGTACTATATAACAGTACTCAACTTATAGCAAAGTGCAGATTTATAGTTTTCCCAAAATGTATTCACGAGGGTGTAGTTTAATGTCTGGCTCACCAAGTAAAGCATTGGGGACAGGGACATCCAGTGCATTGATCTGTTTATGGAACAATACACAGCTGCGCTCACACTTACACAAGCACACACACGCACATGGGCGCACACATACACACCTCCCACAGCAGTAGAACACACGCACGCACGCACACACGCACACGCACGCACGCACACCTGCACACATACAAACACATCACTCAATCATTCTACAAACTCTGATCATTAGCTGAGAGACACATTTATGTCTCGACCCCTGGGTGTGTGTGTGTGTGTGTGTGTGTGTGTGTGTGTGTGTGTGTGTGTGTGTGAAATAGATGAGCGTTTCAAGTGCAATCTGCCTCTGCTGTTGATGGAGAGGGATTAGAGCAGCACTGACTGCATTTACTTATGTGTCTCCAGGAATCAGAATGAATAGCAGCGTTCAAGTTTGAGCATGTCCAATTTCACAATTAAGATGAAGAGTGGCTGGGGAGATGCGATTTGAGTGTGTGTGTGTGTGTGTGTACTGTGTGTGTGTGTGTGTCTGTGTGTATGTGTGTACTGTATGTTTGTGTATGTGTATGTGTGTGTGTGTATGTGTGTGTTTGTGTATGTGTGTGTGTGTGTGTGTGTGTTTATGCTTATGTGTGTGTGTGTGTGTGTGTGTGTGTGTGTGTGTGTGGGTGTGTGTGTACTGTATGCGTGCATGTGTGTACTGTATGCGTGTGTGTGTGTGTGTGTGTGTGTGTATGCGTGTGTGTGTGTGTGTGTGTGTGTATGCGTGTGTGTGTGTGTGTGTGTGTGTGTGTGTGTGAGAGTGTGCACACAGGGAGGGGCTGCCCTGTGAAGGGCTAGTGGTGCGGGTTGGGATGTTCCGGGAGACAGCGGAGGTTCGGGATGACCTTGTCCTAGTTCGTCATTAAAAGATGGCCTCCCTAGGGCTAGTGTGGAGCGGCTGTCAATAACCTATTATAACAATGGAGAGGACCAGGCCTCACTGTGGCATGAAGTTCAATTAAAAGAGAGAGAGGGAGGGAGGGAGGGAGGGAGAGAGAGAGAAGCAGAGGGAGAGAGGGGAGAGACTGGGGAAGAGGGCGAGAGTGAAAGGGAGAGGGGGGCAGCAGGAAGAGAAAGAGGGAGGGAGAGAGAGGGAGATAGAAAGAGGGAGTTGGAAGAGAGGGAAGGAGAAATTTGGGGAGAACGGGAGGGAAGGAGAGAGAGAGAGAGAGAGAGAGAGAGAGAGAGAGAGAGAAAAGAGATATATACTCACAGAACACTTTATTAGGAACACCTGTACACCTTCTCATGGTGGAGGTGGTGGAATGGTGTGAGGAATGTTTTCTTGGCACACTTTGGGCCCGTTAATACCAATCAATCATCACTTGGATGCCACAGCCTATTTGAGTATTGTTGCTGACCATGTGCATCCCTTCATGGCCACAATTTACCCATCTTCTAATGGCTACTTCCAGCATGATAATGCACCATGTCACAAAGCAAAAGTCGTCTCAAACTGGTTCATTCAACATGACAATGAGTTCAGTGTTCTTCAGTGGCCTTCCCAGTCACCGGATCTGAATCCAATAGAACAGGAGATTCATAGCTTGAAAGTGCACCTGAAAAATCTGCAGGAATTGCGTGATGCAATCATGTCATCATGGACCAGAATCTCAAAGGAATGTTTCAATTCCATCTTATGGAATCAATGCCATGAACAATGGCTGTTTTGAGAGCAAAGGGAGGCCCTACCCAATGTTAGTATAGTGTTCCTAATAAAGTGTTCACTGAGTGTACATCCGCCATACAAACCACCTTGTGTAGCTCCAGGCCCAAACACTGTGTGTGTGTGTGTGTGTGTGTGTGTGTGTGTGTGTGTGTGTGTGTGTGTGTGTGTGTGTGTGTGTGTGCTCTCCATGCCCTACCAGCTGTAACGCTGATTCAGGCAGACCCAAACAGTTCTGCAGGGCCTCATTTGGTCCAAAAAAAGACCATTCTGGAGAGCTTTAGCATCTTCACAATGATTTATCCTGCAGCTCTCTCCTCCTTCAGTTTAACCACACACACACTCACACACACGGACGCACACACACACACACACACACACACACAGCAGGAGCCACACACACACACACTGGTAAAGACAACCTGGCATATTCACACACATAGCACATACTGTATGCATATGAACGAACAAACACACACATCCACGAACACGTGAAGAAGTACAGTACATACAGGCAAGTACAGTTTTTGAGGCACTAACACACACACACACACACACACACACACACACACACACACACACACTGTCAACTTCCCACTTACAAACCACCCACACACCAACCCCCCCCCCCCCCCCCAATCACTCACACACACACACACACACACACACACACACACAACACACACACACTGTCCACTTCCCCATTACCTCCCGTAACAGTGAAATTGCATGTGTACATATCTTAATGATGTATATGCAGCCCACAGGCCCGTCCCCAGGCCCCACAGCACACACCAGATGGGAGGATCAGTTTTAATTGTCAGACTTGGAGTCAGAGCGGATGAGGCGCGGGTGGTAGGGAGAGGCTAGGAGCGCCCTGGCTGCTTGGTTTACGCCCAGGGTGAGGCTACAAATAAAGACATGGATCAACAACACAAAAAAACTAGAGAAAGAGAGAGAGGGGGGTGGGGGGGGGGGGGAGGAGGAAGAAACAATATCAAGCTGGGCCTGTCATCCAAATGTCTCACCCAAGGGCTCTCGAGCGGAGAGAGAGAGAGAGAGAGAGAGAGAGAGAGAGAGATGAGAGAGAGAGAGAGAGAGAGAGAGAGTATGAAAGCGTGTTTCTTTTCTTTTCTTTTTTCTTTTTTTTTACCGCTCTAATTTGACGACAGGAACGGGGGGGGGGGGGGGGGGGGTGGGGGGTGGGGGGGGGCACACAGACACAGACACTCACATATGCGCACACACACGCACGCACCGCACGCACACACACACACACACACACACACACACACACACACACACACACACACACACACACACACACAGAGGTAAGGACAATGGAAAGGGATTAATCAACGGACTTCAGGTGTAAACACATGGCAACCCAGGGGACCTGTTAGACCGGCCCACCCCCCTAAAGAGAATGTGATAGCATCTAATTAGAAGTGTGTGTGTGTGTGTGTGTGTGTGTGTGTGTATGTGTGTGTGTATGTGTGACTATGTACGTGTGTGTTAACAAGGTGTGCTCTTCGCTGGGAGACCTGGGCACATGTGTTCTCTCCCGCTGCATACCCCCTTGGCCTCCGCCATTGTGTGCCAACAGTGCTGCCAGCG